>NW_022900924.1:16998680-17031445 GCF_012274545.1 Fukomys damarensis
AGTCGGTAGGGCCGGGAAGGGAGCCCCAGAGTTGGCTCGCGGTCCGGGGTTGCCGCCGCGGGGAGGCCGCGGGGGTCCCGAACTTGGCGCCTCCCGACGGTCATTCATTGCACGAGAGTGCAGCCTTGCTTTTTCCTGGCCGAGATATTTGAAATCTCCGCTCCCCACCCCAGCGTTTCCCGCCCCTTCCCAGCTCCCCGCGAATCTGACCAATCTTTGGGACTGAGAAGATCGAGAGGTTTCCCCCATCCGACCCGCCAGACCCCGCAGACCGCTCTTTTCTCTGCGAGATCGAGTTTCCGGTCCTCGTCCTCTCGCTTAGCAGTTTGACCGAGGGTATGGGTTCCACTGGGTTTGGGGTCCTTTTTTCTATCTTGGTTACTTTTTATATTTTGTGATTCTGAAGTTAAGAGACCCATTTATAGTCCTTGGCGACAGTGGTGCACATTTCCGAGGGACATTTCACGTTTCTCCACCACCACCAAAGCCTTAAATTGTCCTAATCTTGGAGTGGTCTCCGCGCTCATTTCTGGAACCTGAATCCAGGGATAACAGTATCGTCTTTCCAGTGCCAGGCTCTGTGTGAAGCGCTTTGCTTTCATCACATTATTACTGTAATAGTAGCTAATGCTTCCACAGCGCCGATTGTGTGTAACGCGTTCTTTGAGTTTTCTTAGTTCTCAAAAATCTTTCGAGGTAGGGACTATTTTTAACTTTTGCAGAAGAAACTAAGACACAAGTGAAGTCACTGGACCAAGGTCATACAGTGACAGTCGAGTTTCAAACCCAGGTAGCCAAGACCTAGAACTTGCAACAATACACTGTCACTCTGTAGGACGGAATTTCGGTGTCCAGTAGCTAAGGAAAAGTTAAAGCAAAGCTTTAATTTCGGCTGCATAATAAGGTGTGGGGAGAGGGTGGAGGCTCAGATTTTAAAGCGGGAGGCTGAAATGCACTACTGTCATATTCAAGAGCGTGTTTGTTAGTGCTACCCTCTTTTCCGAGATTTTGGAAGAATTCACTCATTTCGTTCTTGATCTGGGCACTTGAAAATGTAAAATGCCTAAGTTGTAACTTTTGCCTAAAATATTGTTGGGATAGAAATATTGTGAATAGAGTTGAGACTAGGAACAGTGAAGAGTTCTGATGGTAGAGCTTTTGAAGTAAGCCGTTTAAACACCTTTTCTTAATCTCTGCGTAGTATTTTCCTTTCATGCTTTAGGAAGGAACCCACTAATATTACTAACGACCTCAGAAATGCTGTTGAAATGTTGCTTTCATTTATAGCTGAAAACCTTGTTCATTGCCTGGCGTTTATATAAGGACCATGTATTCCATACAAGTTAATACAGTTGCTTAATTTATATGAGGTAGCAGTTGGTTGGAAACAGATTAAAGTAATTTGCTATAAGAAATCCCACCCCCTTCTAGCCATGCTATGTAGTTTAGGCTGGCCTTGAACTTGGGTTGAGTTTTCTAAGTCTGGTTGACACAAGTTCTGGTTTGACCTCTTTACTAAGTAGTTTCTATTCACATAACAGATTGTGTAAATCTTTAAAATTGTGCTGAAAGTTTTACCTGGTATATTTGACTTATCTATTTTTTCCCTTTATTTAAAATTTTTATTTGTGATACTGGGGATTGAACCCAGGGCCTTGTGTATGCTTGGTAAGTGCTCTGCTACCAAGCTACATCCCAACCATTTTTAAACTTTGTTTTGTAACAGGTCTCAGAGTTACCCATGCTAGCCTCAATTTGAAATCCTCTTGCCTCAGCCTCCAGGTAGCTGGGACTACAGGTGTGTGCCACTGCCCTTGGCCTCATCTATTGTTCATTAATAGTTAATGTTTAACTGTTGTACTTGAAAAGCAGGTTTTTAAAATATATCGTTTTTTGTTGAAATTAATATGAAATGCAATTAAATGCCTTGGGAATGGGCTAGCTACGTGGTATTAGGTACTTTTTTATGGATGTTAAATTGGCAGATAATCAGTTGAAGATGATTTGTTGAGATAGATAGATAGATAGATATAATTAAGGGTATTGATAGTAAATTTTCTGCTTTTTGTAATGCCCCCCCAAACCTTTTTCCCAAAGAATTTTAAATCTGAAAAAGGAGGGTCTGTGACTTTTGTGACCTTGGTAGGCTTTTTTTTCTTTTTAAACATACTGGAAACTTATCTTGAGCTTGAGGACTGTATAAGTTAGTTGAGAAATGGCTCCGTGGTTGTAGTAAAGATTTCCAAAACTGAAGTCTGATTCAAGAAAAAAATATGTTGGTTTATATCTTAACTGCTTTAGCTTGTAACATTGCTGTTCTCTAAGCTCAGTAGCTTTTCAGATAAGAGGTGTCAGGTCACCTGCAACCCACTGAGACAGCTTTTTTAAGAAGTGTTCTTGATAAAACCTTAGTATAGCTGGTGTTAGTTAGCTATTTGGATAGATGCAAAATACAACTTGGGAGATTTAGGGGGAACACAAACTAGCCATTGAATAGTCCTCTGAATGTGTTGGAGAAAAGTGAGACTTGGGCAGAGTTCACTGTAAATCTCTCAAGGATGAGTGGTGGCTGGAGTTTTTCTTGCATAGCAGGTGGTTATAATTTATTTTACATCCTGGTTTGCCAGAAGCATCTATGCACTAGAGAAGACTGCTCTCAAACTGCAAGACCAGGTAATGACCTGACCTTTGAGAATGGCTTAACTGTGATGATGCCCAGGTTCACTGAAAGTGTTCGCTGTTCAATCCTATTCAGAAAGGATGCTTCTGAAGCTAGTGTTCAGATAATTCTGAAATTGTTCAGCTTTTTAGTGTAATATGAATCCATTTATATCCTAGTGTTTCTAAGACAGGCAGCAGCCCCTGGTCTTAAAAATGATAAAGGAGAAGCATACTGGTTTTGTTTTTGTTTCTTTTGGGGGGGTATCAGGGATTGAACTTGGGTCCTTATGCTTGCAAGGCAGGCGGCAGAACCGCTGAACTAAATACCCAGCCCAGCATACTGGTTTTTAAGTTTTTAAAAAGCTGAGGAAAGAAAAAAGTAGTCTTTTCTAATGAACGTCTGCACCTAGTTTTAACATTGATATCCATGTTGTGTGTTTCTGGCTCACTGACTTAGGAGTTGCCCATTGTGAGCCTCTGCCGTCCAGCTTGTCCATTACAAACCCAAAGTGTCACCTACAAAGGCAGAAGACAGACTAACACTGGGCATGGTAGTGGACACCTGTGATTCCAGGAGGATTACTGGGAGTTTGAGGCCAGGCTGCACTGCACAGTGAAACCCTGTCTCAGAAAAAAGGCTAGGAAGGCTTTCTTGCAGTAATCTGTAGACCTTTTTTAAAACCACACCATCAAAAGGATTACTCTCCTTGTGTCAGCAGTACCCCTTATCAGGGTAAGGCAGCAGTAAAACCTCACAGGGTCAAGTATGTCTTTCTGTTGTGCTTGGGGACATCTCTGATGCCCTCCCTGGAGCCAAGACCCAGGCTGGCTTCTGGAATGGGAAGTGAAAGTGGGCTGGGCTGGCCATTAGCCCAGCAGCCCTCCGTGGTACAAGTTGGTGAGATTGGCATATGCCTTTGAAACTACAGTCCTTCGTGGTACAAGTTGGTGAGATTGGCATATGCCTTTGAAACTACAGTCCTTGTTTGACCTCGAGTGTTCTGCACAATTAAGTGCCTATCAGTCTACTCCAGTAGGTAAAGGTTACTGATCTTGAAGCAGAAAATGATTGCTGTTATATGCGCTTAACTGCATCTTTTATTTTACAGTTGGAGCTTCAGATGCTTGCATATCTGAAGCATGAAGAGCAGATTTATTTACTGGTCTTGATGGTTTATCTGAAATCTGCAATTTCATTAGACTAGGGTCTACTCATCCCTTGTCTAGAAAGGAGAGGGTGTCACTGATGTTAAGGCTCACGGGATATGAAAACTTTAATGTAGGGTCAGATGTATGGTGTAATCTATGATATTTATCAAAATGTGTTGTTCAACTGTAGAAATTTAAACATTTTTCAGTGAGCTGTCTTCATCTTAGGTGCAGAAGACCAAGATACTTCATTAAGAGCAGTGAAAAATGTTTTGCAGCTACCTCCCATGAGAAGTCGGTGTCACGTTTAAAGCCTGAAGTGTATATATAACACGAGCAGTTTACAGCAAGGTTGGGGAGGGCATGGTGTCGAAACAATTATGATGATCAGAAATGGAAGTCTTCCTTTCTACAGAGAAACCAAAGAAATTTTTATAACATTTTTGTGGTTTTGGGGGGTTTTTTGTTTTTGTTTTTGTTTTGTTTTGTTTTGTTGGTAGAAAATCACTATTTGTATGTAAAAGTTTAATGTTGGGAATATTTAGTGGGTTTTTTGTTGGAGGACTTTTTCTAAACCTCAGATACGAGGATAGTGATTCACTAAAGTGAATGTGATGTGACTTATTAAGGTTACTTTAATAGGATTAGCTTAAAACAGCAAACCTTGATTTATTTTTATACTGGTTGTGTCCTTAGATTTTTTTTAAACTATTTTAATTCAGCTGGGGCTTTCTGTATGTATGCTGTTCCTCTAAAATAACCTTTTAACAGGTAAGGTCTTTTATATGACAGGAATGCTTTTCCAGTCCTTATAATCTCAGAGTAGTCCTAATTTTCTTCTGTAGTTTCGTCTCTACTTTGCTTGTTCTTCACACAGTTGGTGCTCATGAGGAAAAAAGCTAATGTTGCAAACAATGGCAAGTAACTTTTTTTTCATAATTTCAAATATTTATCAGTTTGGGTTTTTAAAAGATTTTTAAATTAAAGATTTATAGTGAATGTTTGTGATACATACTGGATACATTCGTTGTGGTAACAATTCTTGATAAAATTGGACATTTTTATTCTATAACTGACGTTAGTGATTTACCAGATAGGTCAGATACTGTGCCTTTCTACAGCACAACTTTTGCTGCTAACATCATAGTGCATTGTGTGGTGTCATATGTCTACCAGCATTTTGGAGGCTGAGGCAGAGGGCTGCTGTGACATGGAGGCCAGTTGTCTGGGCTACATAGTTCAATTCCAGCTTATAGTGAAAAAATAGAGACATTTGAACTTTAAAAAAATATCAAGGGCATCCTTTAACCATTTGTATGGTTTGCCTAGTTGTCCTCATTGCATTACCTCTTTAAGAAGGTAAGATTCATGAGAAAAAGACGAATTTGTGCCCTTTTGTTCTGTTGCCTGGGTGTCCCTCAGCATCTTAACTGAGTGGCCTGCAGTATGTGCTTAGCAGTTATTTTGATGAATGTTTGAAGCATAGTAAGTAAGTATTGATTGTCTTAAAGAACATTCCATGAGTTCAGTATTATTTAATGCCTCCTGTTTGCAAGGATGCATTATGATTTTATATCCTATAGCAAACTTTTTTCTTGAGAATTGACCATATAGTATTAACTCTTGATTTGGAAGTTTATTACGTAGACTAAATGTTTGAATGGAAAGGTGCTGTGGTAGAAATACCATTAGATTTCCAGTCAAGGCCACCTTTATAAGCTCTGTGGCCTTGTCTGAGGCACTGAGCTTGCAGCCTCTACAGCGGGAGCTTGTGGCACCTGACTTTACAGCATTTTTCGGAGTATTAAATAGCTGTGTAAAGCTCCGTATGTAGCACCGTGCCCAGCCCAGTGAATGTTAGCTACAACATAGATGTTTCTGTTAGTTGGACTGGAAATAGCGATGTGTAACTTCTTATATTATTGACAGTTTTGACACCTTTTTGAGATACATTTGGACTGCCCAAACTCATTTTGAAATCTTTTTGAAATTTAAGAGTAACACTAAACTTTCATAGTTAGAAAATCATCCCAGTAACATCTGGTAGGAAACAGGCACTTTGCTTTATAATTTTATAAAACAGATTCGTTTGCAGAAACAGGTTTTTTTTTTCCTGGTCAGAAGTCTATAGTTGGGTTGGGGGATGTAGGTCAAAGCATTGTCTAAAGTGTTTAATTCTAAACCACAAAGCAGCAGTGCTTAAAGCATCGATCCAGGCCCCCTGCAGCTAATTTTCAGCACTTGCCCTGTACTTGAGGGGCTTGTGTGCACTGCAGAGCAAGACCGCTGTGGTCCAGGAGCTTACATGCTGCCTACCAGGCCATCCAGATGAACAGGGAATTAAAGTAGGAAGTGTAATGAGTGTGTGGCCAGTGTAGTGAGGGCAGTTCACAAGGTGTGTGATACAGGCTTTTGAGAGGAGAGGAGGTGGGTACTATGTCTGAAGGTGGCATTGGAAAGGTTCCAAAGCCAAGAAAATTTGTGTTGGCAACATTGATTTAATCTGATGGCATTGATTTACTACAGTAGACTTTCTACAACCAAGTAAGACTGCTGTTTATACAGGTAAAAGCCAAGTTATCAGAGAAGAATTCTCCTGAAAGACTTTAAGAATGAGCCTGTCATTCACAGGTGTGGAATTCTGCTGAAGAGAATGCAGACTGAAACCACAAGCTTCTAGGAGTTCCCTCCTGGCCAAAAATAAAATTTCCTGCTGTGCACTCTGCTCCATTTCTGGCTGACTTGTAGAATCACTAGTGATTGGGGTTTTCTGGCCAGGGAAGCAGAATCACACCATCTTCCCAGTAGGAGGTTTTCTTGAGTTCTGTCCTTTGTGTGTGTGGATAGAAAAAGAAAATTACTGTTTCATCTAGAAAAACATTTTTACTGCTCAGTTGCTGATGTGTCTGTTTCAAATCTTCCCTCAAAGATTTTCTGTACTCTGCTTTTCAGAAAGAAACTCAGTTTTTTTTAGTTGAGTTCCATATTTTGGGGTCCAAATTAAAATGATTTGCCCAAAGATATAGAAGGAATCAAAAAACTTTGGGCTTCTGGCTGATTCTCAGTCTAACCCTTTCTCATCATTTTGTGCTTGAAAAATTTACCCATTCTCATCCTTCCTTGATTATTATTTTTCATTGAAAAAAAATAACACTGTTACACACTGTTCAATTGTTTGCTCAGCTTGTTTAGAGAATGCAGGGTTTCCATAGCCCTCAAGACTGTAGGATGGTTTTACTACTAGGGCAGCATCTCTAGAAATAACCCTTTTAATGAAAAAATTCTCAACACCAGGGTTTCTTTTTACTTCCCTGTGTTATAGTCACTTAGATATTTACAGAACAAAGCTACATACAAACTAGTTAAATAAACTTTTTTGCTGTTATTCAGCTATTAGGCCAAATGATTTTATAATTTTAAAAGAAGGCCCCCTAGAACCAATAAAATTTAAATTGACGATATGATTTAACTTGATTTTGTGGTTTTGCTAAAACTAAGTCACTTGATACTGGGTTTTATGGTGAAAAGATGTAACCTTAATTTTCATATTTAGTCTGGCCCAATACATTTACTTGAGTTTTTTTGTTTGGTTTTGTTTGATTGGTTTTTTTGTTGTTTTTGTTTCTTTCTTTGATACCTGGGATTGAACTCGGGGCCTTGCACTTGCGAGGCAGGTGGCAGCACTACTGAGCTAGATCCCCATCCCTATTTTTTTTAACTTTAGTTTTAATTTAATTTCCTAAATTTTGTGCATAGTAAAGAATTGGATTCATACATGTTGAGGGTAATCAGACTCCATATATTCTCAGACTCTGACAGCCAGCAGTTCTGGATTGCCTACTTTATAACAGTAAAATTAAGGTACATTTAGCATTTAATATGTATTTAATGACTAATCTCTTACAACTGGAACCAAAACATTTCTTCATTACTGTTACTACTTACCTACTGATAAATGCACTCTGGCAAGGCCTTCTGCTTTAACAGTGAGCAGAACTGAAAGAAAGCTCTGACATGAACACTTTGGAGTTTCGGAGGATTTCTTTGTCCTGTTGCGTTTCTGTTCACATGACTTGGAAACCTTCCTTTCAGCACATGCTGTTACTCTTTGCCAACTGCAAGCATGATTATAAACACAAATGCAGGCCCAGAAATTGCACAACAAAACTTGTGCAGTGAGCCTGTGACTTTTTTTTTTTTTTAATGAAAGCAACACAAACTTTTTCAAAGATAAGAGACTATTGATCTCCATGATCCTCAAAACATTGACGAGTAGAGGATTCTGAGCATTTCTACTTTCACATTTAAAAAACACACAGACCTTAGGACAAATTTGGTAACATGACAGTTTGAAATCTTCTGTGCATATGCTAATTCACTTAAAAAGCCTGGGAGGACTGGAGGCCAAAAGAGCTCTTCTAGTGGGAGGACTATAGGTGTTCAAGGTCAGTTATGTAGCTTGGATATAGATCTGAGGCCAGAAGCTGTGTGTTATGGGGAGTCTTTTCAGCAGTTGTAAAGGAAGTCTTTCTAGTAGCATCCTTACAAACCAGGGTGACCCCTTGTTTGGGATGCTGTTAGAGGCTTATTTGGTATGGGAGATACAGCTAAATCTCAGAATACCTAAGATCTGATGTATCTAATGAAGCATTAAAACTATGTTCTCTGCTGGGTGTGGTGGTGTGTGTTTGTAATCCTAGTACTTAGGAGCCTGAAGCAGGAGGGCTGTGAGTTTGAGGCCAGCTTGAACTATATAGTGAGACCCTCTCTTAGCCCCACCCCATGCTCTATGAACATCAAGAAAAATAAGACCAATTGGGAAGCAAGTTAAACCGTGTTTTTGCCTCCTTATTTATAGCTTGTATTTTCTTAAGTATTAAATTTTTTATATTAAATTGTATTTTGACTTAATTGAACTAATTGGGGTTTTTCTCCCCTATAGTGAGAGGATCCAAGCCAGGTAAGAATGTCCAGCTACAGGAGAACGAAATCAGAGGACTATGCTTAAAGTCTCGTGAGATTTTTCTCAGTCAGCCTATCCTACTAGAACTTGAAGCACCACTCAAAATATGTGGTAAGTTGTGGCACATTGAACATCTTTGGTTATGTGATTGAGTCAAGAGTCTGTTGACTTAGTATTCGACTCATTCCTATTTACCAACTTGGAACTACTTAAAATAACATTAAAATAAATGCTCTAGTGGATTTAGCTTAAATATGTTTCATATTTTTAAAAGTGTTTCACTGAAGGAATGTAAAAATAAAAAACAAAATGAAACTTAATGGAGAGCTAAGAAAAGGTCTACATTACATCAGTATAGGGTTATATTTGAGCTTAAAGCAACTATGATTATATCTAAAAATACAGCTTAGTTTTGGAGCTCGTTTAGTCTCACTATTATACATAATAGAAGCAGATAATCTATAGGTACTGTCAACAACTAAACTTTTTTCATTTGAGTAATGATATATCTAGCATATTTGACTCATGGATAAACCTCGTATGTGTTTTTGTTTTTGTTTTTTGTACCAGGGATAGAACTCGGTACCTTGCACTTATAAGGCCGGTGAGGTGCCACTGAGCTGGCCCTGTGTGCATGTTTTTTGAAGTGAAATGCTCTTTGGCATTATCTGTTAGGGAAAAGTTGAAGTAATGTGGGTATGGAGTATGCTTCTGTTCTGTGAGGGCCAGAGCTCACTAGATGCCCAGAGGTTCTGTTGACAGTATCTAGAGACTGAGCTTTTAGAGATCTGATACTGATCAGCCAACCTGAAAGGAAAACCATGTTACTTGTCAAGAAAGCATGCCAAGACATAATATATATATTTCCACAAAATAAATTCTTAATTGAATTTTGTGTGAGGTTCTGGGCATACATGTGCACTTAAAATTTTCATTATGAGGGCTGGAGATTTAGCTCAGTGGTGCCTAGTGCCTGCCTTGCAAGCACAAGGTCCCAAGTTCAATTTCCAGTACCAAAAAAAAAATTCATTATGGGCCATTGAATGAAATATGTTACAAGATTGGCGATCACTTAGTGTTTGCTGTCACATCAAGCTCTCATTGTTAGAGATGATTCATTGTGCAATGAAAAGTTCAAGAATGTCTTTCCAGCCAGGAGTGGTGGTGCATACCTGTAATCCCAGTACTTATGAGGCTGAGGCAGGAGAATTGCTGCAAGTTCAAGGCCTGCTTGGGCTACATAGTGAGTTCAGAGCCAGCCTGAACTACAAATAAAGCGCGAGAATGTCTTAAATTTTTTTTCCGCCAAGTCTTTCCAAAGCTTGTCAGTAAATTTTTAGATATGATAACACTAAAACCACATTCTTGCTTCTAGGTGATATCCACGGACAGTACTACGATTTGCTTCGGCTTTTTGAATATGGTGGTTTCCCACCAGAAAGCAACTATCTTTTTCTTGGGGACTATGTGGACAGGGGGAAGCAGTCCTTGGAGACTATCTGCCTTTTACTGGCCTACAAAATCAAATATCCAGAGAATTTTTTTCTTCTCAGAGGGAACCACGAATGTGCCAGCATCAATAGAATTTATGGATTTTATGATGAATGTAAGTACTTTATATCTGAGGAAGAGATACTTAAGATTTGGTGGTTAGAATTTATGAGAGTTTAGACTCAGTATTATTGTGTTATTTTCTTAGTCTTTCCCCATTTTTAGGATATAAAAATAATGTTTTAATCTTCTGGCTTCACTTACATGCTGATCAGATTAGGACATCATGAACACATTAGTAGTTTCCTTAACATAATTCTTATACTCACAAATAGCTTAATTCTTGGTACAATTGAGAACCTGCATAGTTTTTGTTTTTAACAACTTAAGATTAATTTCATTCTATGAGATTTATCTCTTTATTGTATATAATTCAGGTGTTGGTAGTAAATTTTATAGAATTTTGCGACTGTCACCACCGATCTCTGCAGGCACTACTTTCTGTCTCCAGCCTTGTCTTTTCTAGAGAGTGCTTATTGTTAAGTAAGTTCAGTCTCTAGTGTGTCCATAGTTTTTGAAATGTATTATTTTTCTTTGTTCTGACACATCTATAGCTAAATGTGCTGAGTAGAGAAAGTACTGATTTTTATTTTTTATGATAATCTTATGCATTTTGTGACCCATTTTGGATTGTTTAACCACTTTGGTAGAAGTGTGTGTCGTCCCCCCCAACACTGGGCACTGAACCCAGTGCCTTTGCACTGAGCTACATTCCAAGACTGACTTCACTTTTTTTTTGCTTGCCTGCCTCCTTCTCCCCCTCTCCCCTTTTGTACTGGTGATTGAACTCAGGACTTTGCGCTTGCAAGGCAGGTGCAGTGCCACTGAGCTAAATCTCCAACTCCCAAGACCTTTTTAAATTATGAGATGAGGTCTTGCTAAGTCTCTCTAAGTTGCCCATGTTGGGCTGGAACTTGCTATCCTCCTATCTCAGCTGGGTGCCACTATACTAAGGCTGTTACTGTTTTAAGCAAACAATAATGTCAAAAAGGTTTCAAATCCTTGCCTCTGACATCCTTTTGTGTATATTTCTCTTAAGAGAGAGTTCAGGTTGGGAGTAGAGGGGTGATTAAAGAATTTTGGTCACTTAAGATCTGATATCATCATGAGAAGATCAGTGAAGGTTTGTCAGTATGACCCCTCCATGTCAGTCATAACCTATAGTTTCTCAGCATGTTAACACATATACCCCAATATCTGAATCTTAGAGATGTGTTTCACTCACTCACTTATTTATTTATTTATTTATTTATTTATTTATTTATTTATTTATTTATTTATTTGAGGCACAGTTTCCCTCTGTAGTTCATGCTGGCCTTAAACTCACTATGTAGCCCAAGCTGGCATCAAACTTCTGTGGTAATCCTGTGCAGCCTCGGGAGTGCTGGGATCACAGGAGTGCACAATTATACTCAGCTGGCTCATTTATTAAATATGCATCCCTAGAGAGATAATAGTCATAGACACAGCCAACTTCAAACCACCTTTCAGGTCTGGGTATATTTAGCATAATGGCAACGTGCCTGCCCTGCAAGCATTAGGTCCTGAGTTCAATCCCTGGTCCATGACCTAGTGATCCAGCTGATAAGATGAGGTAGGAGGAATCACCAGGGAGAAAAGTCTTATGAGTTCTAGAGTGACTGGGACAATTTGAGTCTGGTTAAAAGGAAATTTGATTATTAACATTGAGTCTGCGTGGGGAAAGTACTAGGAAAACAGTTACTCTAAGGAGGTAGTGAAATTGGAAGGCAGGGATTTTAATTACTGAGTTTGGGATATTGTTTATAAGTTTTTGTACTAAGGAAGCATTCCTTCAACATTGCTGTTATCTCGGCAAATAAAACAGTGTTTTCATTGATGAAATTCAAATCCACTTGGTCTCTTTGTTGTGACATAAATCCTAATATGGTATTGGATGCATTAATTTGGGATTGTACTTAATCCAGTGGTCTTTAGAAATGATTTAAAATTTCAGTGTTGGTTAATAGCGGTTCTTTTTTCCTCGTGTGTGTGTTTTTTTTTTCTTTTTTTCTTTTTTCTTTTTTTTTCCCCCCTTTTTGAGAACAGGGTCTTGCTATATAGTTCAGGCTGGCCTTGAACTTAATATGTAGGCCAGGCTGTTCTCAAAAGTTACAGATGCTCAGAAGTAAGAGTTAAGGGAAAACCTGATTTTTGATATATGAACCAACAAAGGATAGCATGAATTAAGCAAAAGAAGCTTTCTCTTAAAAAGAAAGAAGTCAGTGGAGATGTAGCATATAGGGAAGGAAAAGTTTCCAGGAAACCCAGCACATAATTGCTCAGAGACAGGTTTCAATAGAAAATGGAGACAGAACCAAGTAACTATAAATGAGCATTGAGGCAGTCTGTCCTGTTTTTATGTAGTGATCATCACTATTAGAAAGTGTAGGTGTTGATTGCGTATGTGTGTTCTCCTTCAGCATTTTTTTTTCCCTTGATAACAAATTTGTTTCCGGAACCCTCCAGGGCAGGAAAATAGAGGACAGAGAATTAATGGCTTCCAGGGCTGAGGGTTTAGCTCAGTGGTGCTGCCTCCTGCTTTGCAAGCACAAGGTCCCAAGTTTGATCCCCAGTACCAAAAAAATAGAATTAATGGCTTCCAAAAGGGTGAACCGACATACATAGATAGATACATAAACACTTCTCATGATGAATGTGATCATTATGTACTGCACAGGTATACTAGTAAAAACAAAAAACAAGGTCCCTGTCGTCAGGACAGCAGAAACTGTCAGAGACAGAAGTCTTCATTTGCAGAGGGCAAAGTCAAATGTTTGTTGGGTTTGCATTACCTTTCAAGCTCTGTACTAAACTCCCCACCCTGCTTGATTTGTATTGGGTTGAAAGGTGTGCTTCAAAAAAATCTGTTGCTTGGCTCAGCTCTGACTTTTTTTTTTTTTTTTTTTTTTTTTTTTTTTTTTTTTTGGTACTAGGGATTGAACTCAGGACCTTGCACTTGCAAGTTAGCTAGTGGAACCACTGAGCTAAATCCCCAGCCCAGCCATCTCTGCCTTTTAAAGAAGTGGTACGTGCTCACCCTTGAGCTGTTCTCTATTCCCCAGCATAAGGAAGGAGAGAGATTAAGGACAGTCTTAGTTTAGGAATAAAGGCTCTCTTTTAGGGCATAGGAAGCATAAGCATTCTTAATTTAAGCAGTCCCTAATTAAAAGATTTAGACTTCTAAGGTTTGTGAACGCAAAACAATTTTTCATGTAAAAAGTGTTGGAAGTTATACTTCTGTCAGAGCTGCACTCTGACTCAAAATGTGTGGAATACAGGTGCTGGTAAGGAACCATAACCACCCCGTGGTCTCCATTCTCTGGGAAGTTTTCTAAGTTTTTATAGTGTTAGGGAGAGATACCCTGAAGTACTTTCAGTATGTGGTCTCTGTTTCCTATAATCATCCCCTGTAGTCTTTTTACTCCTGCTGGCTTGGGATGGGAGTTCTCCTATCAGTTGTTTTTTGTCAGGGAAGATGGGATGGGTGTTAACTCAAAGATTTCCTTAGAAGAAAGGCAGTAATGCACACTTAAAAGCTGTGCATATTTGACTTTAGAAATAGGGAGTTCTACCTGTAGATGGAGATTGAACAAAATACTAGATTTAAAATAGAATTGGTGCCAGGCATGGTGGTGCATGCCTGTAATCCCAGCACTTATGGAGGCTGAGGCAGGAGGATCACTGTGAGTTTGAGACCAGCCTGGGCTACATAGTGAGTTCCAGATCAGTCTCAACTACATAGACCCTGTCTCAAAAAAAAAAAAAAACAAACAATTGGTGCTACCAAATAATAAGGATCTGATGGTAAATCTTAATCATGATCTTAACTGAAATTTTTATTTCACACTTCACGAAGTGTATTTCATATGAAAGTGTAAATTGTTGCTTTGTAGATCAGCGCTTGCACTCTCTCCCTCCCTCCCTCCCTTTCGCTGCCTCCCCCTCCCCCTCCTGTATATCTAATCCTAAATCCCACCAAGGGTTTCTTTTCTTTCTTTCTTTTCTTTTCTTTTTCTTTTTTTGGTTTTTTGAGACAGGGTCTCACTATGTAGTTGATGAGACTGACCTGGAATTCACTGTGTAGCCCAGGCTGGTCTCAAACTCATAGTGATCCTCTTGCCTCAGCCATCAGCCTCCAGAGTACTAGGATTACAGGCGTGCGCCACCACACCCGGCCAGGAGGTTTTGTTTTTTGAGTCAGGATCTTTGCCTGTAGTCCAGTCTGGCCTTGAACTCACAGCACATCCTCCTGGCTCAGCCTCCCAAGTGTTGTGATTATAGGCATGCACTACTATGCCTGGCTCACCCATGGATTTTTAATAAAGGTATAATTTTAAGATAATCACAACCTTGTTTTGAAGGGAACTACCTTGAGAGAAAGAGCACTAAACTCTTTAATTATTGTAAACTTTCACAGGTAAAAGAAGATACAACATTAAACTATGGAAAACTTTTACAGACTGTTTTAACTGTTTACCAATAGCAGCCATCGTGGATGAGAAAATATTCTGCTGTCATGGAGGTATGTGGGCCAGTTTTCTCTAAAATAGGTTTTAATACCTTCTAAAGATGAACACCAACATTTATGAGTTACCTTTGGGACGACTTCCTCTGTCAGGTAATTCTGCTTTGTTGATACGTTACCTCATGTGTACACTGTGACCCAGCCAGAATCATTTGGATGGATGTCTAAAGTAAGCAGTTGATTCCTTACAGGGAATTCTAGAGTCTCTAAAACAGTTTGATTTGAAAATACAGCAGAAAATATTTTTAAGTATAAAAAGTACAGCCATTGGGCTGGGGATTTAGTTCAGTGGTTCCACCGCCTGCCTTGCAAGCACAAGGACCCAAGATCGATCCCTGTACCCGCCCCACCAAATTACAGCATTAATTTGCTGAGCCAGAAGTCCTAGAATACTGAAAACATGGATAGATTTTTTTCCTTGATCTGTTTTTTTTTTTTTTTTTTTTTTTTTTTTTAATCCCTGAACTTTCTGCCTTCTCTGGCTTGGAATTTAAAAGCTGAGCTTGGTGTGATGTAATTAAAAAAGGACTTTTTGTTGTTGTTGTTCTTTGTTAAGAAATGAAGCAGCTAGCTTGGCTCAAGCTTGCTCTGCAGAGCCAGTTTCTCCCTAGCTCTTCACCTGTATTTTTTCAAGTAAACTTGGCTACAGTTAAAAAAAAAAAGAAAGAAAGAAACAGCCCTGGGCTTACACCGGTTTTGGTAGAGTTAGGCATGAAATACTTTTATTCAGGTGAGAATAGGCTACAATCTTATTTGGTTGATAGAGTAGAAGTTTCCTAGAGCTACAGAGTATCTTCTGTTTCTGGTTCATGGCGAGTGATAATATCTACTGTCTTCGTTGTATCTTATTATTATCAATTGGGGAGGCAAGCAGAGTAGTTTTGAAAGTCTGAATTTTAATTTTACAGTATTCTATATGATAATTGTCTACATGTACTGTGTAAACATACTGTGTCCTGCAAATTAGCGCATACGATAAATTGCAGTACCTATTTGATTGTTTTCAACCCAAACTGAAAAAGTATAGATTTAATTTAGGCTTTATCAGAGTTACTGAGTCTGTAGACAAATGAAACTTAAATGTGATAACATCTTTTGTGCATAGTTCTGCTTTGTTTTCTCTGATTTAATAGGTTTATCACCAGATCTTCAATCTATGGAGCAGATTCGGCGAATTATGCGACCAACTGATGTACCAGATCAAGGTCTTCTTTGTGATCTTTTGTGGTCTGACCCCGATAAAGATGTCTTAGGCTGGGGTGAAAATGACAGAGGAGTGTCCTTCACATTTGGTGCAGAAGTGGTTGCAAAATTTCTCCATAAGCATGATTTGGATCTTATATGTAGAGCCCATCAGGTATTGATTTTGAATTTTACATGTACACTTAAGAGCATGTGTGTGAGCACAGATTCTCCTTGTTGATTTTGGTGGGTAGGTATTGCTTATTTATACAGTGTCTCTGGAAACAACCTGTCAGGCTCAGCGGGGAAACTGAAGAGTGGTTTGAATCACCTAACATTTGCATCCACTTATGCTGAAAATAATGTTCTTTCCAAGGTGGTTGAAGATGGATATGAATTTTTTGCAAAGAGGCAGTTGGTCACTCTGTTTTCAGCACCCAATTATTGTGGAGAGTTTGACAATGCAGGTGCCATGATGAGTGTGGATGAAACATTAATGTGCTCCTTTCAGGTAGAGCATGTTTTCAACATTATTTCCGTGTATTAGCTTGAATTTTGCTAATTTAAAAAATAGTTGCCACGATATCTCTCTGTTACTGTTCATTTAAGTTGAATAGGCTAAATTTTTTATTTTCCCATACCAGTGTTTGTCCTAGTTGGGTAATATGTGGATCCCTTTTAAAGGAAAGGATCAGCTCTTGCACTTATCTTTTCTAATGTCAGACTGTCAGTCTAATATTTGTCTAAAATTAAGTCACTGCTGGTATGTGAAAACAGTACTAACTGCAGTGTGCCAGACGTGCTATGTGATTACTTAATTTTGTCTTCTTTCCTGTAGTCTAATTCTTACAAAATTTTTGTTGAAGTACATGATACCATCTGACCTTCCACCTCAGCACAAAAGCATTATTTATGCACAAGAGTCTGCCCTCATCTTTGTTTCATTTGTTGTTATGATAAACTTGACCACCCTCAGGCCATCAAACATAAATATAGCCACTGAAATCTTGTGGCAGTCTTAAGTCAAATGAATGAAAATTATTTTACCATATTTTAGGGAGAACTTATAGATTGTACAGAGATGTGGAAAAAAATGTTCTAAAAAATTTACATCAGAAGTGCTAGAAGGAGGTACTGTGGACTGAGAATTGTTGTTTTACCCAGAGGGAAATACTTTGTCCAGGTCGTGTATTTTATCTGTTGATCATGACTTTCATTACCAAAATGTTTTCACATCAGTTTGATTTGTATTATCAGCATTGTTGGGGCAATTTTAAACAGCCAGAAACTTTTCTGAACAAGAGATGTGAATAAGATTTTAAAAACTTAAGTTTGGGTTGAGTGTATTTCCTAAAACTCACCTGTCTCTCTTAATTCTCTCAGATTTTAAAGCCTGCAGAGAAAAAGAAGCCGAATGCCACAAGACCTGTAACACCTCCAAGGGGTATGATCACAAAGCAAGCAAAGAAATAGATGTCATTTTGACACTGCCTAGTTGGGACTTGTAACATAGAGTATATAACCTTCATTTTTAAAACTGTAATGTGTACTGGTCAGCTTGCTCAGATAGATCTGTGTTTGTGGGGGCCCTGTCATTTTTGTTTTAATGAATGGCATTTGCTGGTTGTAACAGCAAATGAAAGACTTCACTTCCAAGGAAAAGTGTTTTGGTTTTGTTTAATTCCCTGTTCCTTTTGCAAACAATTTTAATGATGGTATTAAAACTGTACACCTTAGGACAGTTTATCCTGTTGGGAGAGGGGTAAGTGTATAAGCGCTCTTTTTTTAATTCAGTATAACCCATGAATAATGTAAATGCTCGTTTTCTTTAGAATATAAAGAGAGCCCCAGGGTGCTCTGAATCTGTACATGTTATTGTCATAAAATGCATATTATTGTTAATACAAACCACTGTGAACATTTTTTTTATTTTAAAATTTTGTTTCAAAGGGATTTTTCTTGTCACGTACAAACTAGTTTTTATAGCCGTCAACAATAGAAGTAATCTTCAACCTTGCCAGGATCACTGGTACAAGTGATAAATATTTAATTAAAGCACACTTTTCCCCACTTACTTAAAATGATGATTAAAGCCATTCTTTTAAATGTTTGTGACTCTTCCTAAAGCCAAAGTTTCTGTTGGAATTGTATTGACACCCCACCCCACCCCCAGTGGAGGGTAGCATGGCTGCATACACATGCTACCTCCTTGGAGGTGCAAAAACAGGTTTTTTATTTTGAATAGTAATTAGTAATATAGTGCTATTTAAGCTATTATGATTAAAGTTAATTACATTTTGTACAATTTCCATATAATCTATTCATTAAGTAATCTTTTCACAGTTGGACCAGGCCTGAACCCGTCCATTCAGAAAGCTTCAAATTATAGAAACAATACTGTTCTGTATGAGTGACTGATTTTGCTTTCTTTATTCTGCGGTGAAGTTGAGGCTTGTAAGTCAAAACAAAGGAACTAACGTGCTGTCCATCAGTTTATACAGAACTCACAGTATCTATGACTTTTTTAAGCTAAGATCTGTTAAAAAAAAGAAATCTGTTTCAACAGATGACCGTGTACAATACCATGTGGTAAAAATGAATTCAGACTTATTAAATGACAAACTTGTTAAATCTTCTCTTGTCTATTTATCAGCACAATACACACAGGAAAACTGTTGATGGCATATTGAATAGATTTTAATGAATAAATTGCTCTGGAAACCACAATTGCATTTTGGATTTGTCTTCTTTCAAATAGTCTTTCTGAAGACGTATTATGTTACAGATACTCATGTTCTTTGACTTCCTACCTGCATATAGATAGCATATATATATATATATATATATATATGTCATGCCTCAGCCTCCTAAGTGGTGGGATTATAGGTGTGTACTGCCATACCCAGCACAGTTCAATACTGAAAGAGTGGTGAACTGTTTGGGGAGATGGAACTTAGTCTCTGCATAGTTTTCCTTTTAGGGTTCACCTAGATTTAAAAGCCACTTTCTTATGCAGACTCAGCCATGTACTTTTTCATGTACAGTTCTTTAATCTCTTTCTCCCTTCCCTGATTTTTGTTTTTGTATTGCTGAGGAGTGCACTGGGGGCCTTCACGCTGAGATACATCACTAATTTGTATTTATTTTAAATTTCAAAACAGCTAAGTTGCTACAGTCCCTGGGCTGGCTTTGAACTTAGACAGAGGACAAGGTGTACAACACACACCCCTCCCCAGCTGTCCTTTCCTAATTCTTAAGAAATATAGTGTTGTCATAGTTCATTGTCTCAGCTGTGTCACATGTATATCCCTTCCTCAAAATGCCATAAAAGTCATTTGGAAAGTACTTTATTCCTTTGCAGACTGGCTTCCCTTCAGTTGAAGACCTCCTGACAATGAGCAGAGCTGGGTTGCACTCCTCTGCACTAGCCACCCAGCCTGAGGCTCCTGGCCTGCTCTGTTGATGAGACAGATGAGACCTCCTACCCTTCCTGCTCTGCAGTGGGTGAATATATAATACTGCTCTGAACATGATGGATTGTCACTTCCGGAATTTCAGAAGGCATAAGACCAAATTGGGCTGCCTTGCTTGAGGTTTACCAGCCTCTTTGAGCATGCTAGCTAGCTTAAAATAATTCCAAAGAACCTAACCATGTAGTATTGGTTGAGAGCAAAGTCAGTCTGGATTTAGGATACAAGATCCTTAGAGACTGAAATCATAGTGCTTTCCCATAGTAGTGGTACGGGCAATTGAACCCAGGGCTGTTCTCCCACTAAGCTACATCCTTACCCCTCTTTAATTTTTGAGATAACTTTGCTAAGTTGCCTAGACTGGCCTCAAACTTGGGATCCTCCTTCCTTGGGTATGCACCCCCACACCCAGATTCTATGTGCCTTTATAACCTACGGGTTCCAGTTAAAGCCCTGGCTTCTTTCCAGGCACGTGGTTTTTTGAATGAGTGACTTGACTACTGAGCCCCACTGTCCTGAATCTATATGCTTAGAGCAAATTTTGACTCATGTTCACTGTTTATTGCCTTAACAATAAATTTCTGTTTTTGTATATTTGCCATTACAGCCGAGTTCTAAGTTGCACCTACTTTTTTTGGTTTTTTGAGACAGGGTCTCACTATGTAGTTGAGACTGACCTGGAACTCACTATGTAGCCCAGGCTAGTCTTCAACTCACAGCGATCCTCCTGCCTCAGCCTCCTGAGTGCTGGGATTACAGGCGTGTGCCACCACACCTGGCTTGCACCTACTTTGTATTGTAGCCCTCATGTCCTGGTACTGAGTACAGAACACTACTATAGGTTTTCAGCAGATTTCTAAAAGTAGGAAACATGAAATTGTTGAAGTTTTTGTGGGGGTGGTGCCAGGGATCAAACTCAGGACCTTGGGTTTGGCAAGGCAAGTGGCGGGGCCACTGAGCTAAATCCCTGGCCTTGTTGAAATTATTTCAATGGTGTGATATTTTAAGTTCTACTTTTAGGTCATTTTCTTTTTTTAAAGGCATTTGTGGTTTTAGGATTATAGCATTATTATAAAATATGTTAACTGATCTTACATAGCTTAGTAGTCTGATGTGTAGTTGAAACCCATCCATGCAGTTCTCTGGCTTGGTAGGATCCACTCATAAAACTTGGCCATATCTAGCTGCAGTGGACAATGCAGAGGCTAACACTCCTTTTCTTCAAGACCTTAAGCCTAGGTATGGAACATAGACTAGGAACAAATTGCAAGGCTGGGAAGAAGGTGCAGGATTTGAGTGAAAGGGAGTAAAATCATCTGCCTCCTATTGTAAGCTGGATGGGAGTTTGAAAGGGAAAGCTTGCTGGGGAGTAAAGGTTTTAGATGAGCTGGAGGTGAGTGTCATGATGTCCAAGAAGGGCAGAAGTACCGATAGAGGAACAAGTGGCTTGGGAAATTATTAATGGACTTGTTTGGGCAATTTGTAGACAATGCGTGCGACTTGAAACAGATCAAGACAAGTGTCTCAATCAAAATATTACATTGCCGGACGTGGTGGTACACGCCTATAATCCCAGCACTCGGGAGGCTGAGGCAAGGAGGGACCCTGTGAGTTTGAGACCAGCCTGGGCTACATAGTTCCGGGTCAGTCTCAACTACATAGTGAGACCCTGTCTTTAAAAAAAAAAAAATTTACATAAATTTAGGAGCAGAAAGGATAAATTGGAAATTAGTACAAGGACAGAATATTTTATGTTTAGGTATAAGGAAAAACATTAGAGCAAGCTTCTTCCAAAAAAGTAAGTTAAAATGTATTTAAAGTGCTATCTGCCTATTTTCTCATCTAGAGAAATAACCCAAGTTCATTCAGCCTTAGGAACCAATTATTTTGACTGCAGGGATGGTTTTGATGGGGAGAAATGAAAAACCAGTTCTCCAAATGAGGTGTGTAGTCTATGTCTACACCAATGTGACATTTCCTTGCTCCAGTTTTGATCTTATAATACAGGAGGACAGTGGCAGTGGGCTGTTTGTATCATTGAAAGCTCTTAAGGTTTACCATCACTAATACAGGGACTGAAATACCTGAGGGATTGTGAGGAGTAACCCATAAGACTACCAACAGCCTGGCTATCTGTGTAATAAGCGTTCAGCAAACACTACCTAGTATGAGACAGCCAAGAGTGTTTCTAAGATGTAAACAAAGGAACATAAAAGTTACATTAGGAAAACCTTACCCTGTGTGAGCCCCAGAAAAGTGGGAAAGAAGACAATCGGCCTTCATCCTCAGCCCAAAACAAACAATGCTTAAGCTTCCTGGCTGCCTTAAATATGCCCGATTAATGACTGATCACAGAAATTGCTGCCATCCCATCTGATCAGCATGACGGCTTCTATAGCACGTACAGACTTGACCTTTGGATGTATTGGAGATAACCTGAATTTAAAAGCAGGTAAGCATTATAGGTGTGAGGATTACTATGAGATTTTCAGTTAATGTGAAGTATACATGTTACTGTTAAATAGCTCAGTTAAGTAAATTTTGAAATCAGAAAGTGCAATAGGGAAAGTATCACCCAGATAAACTCAGCACTGTTGAACTAACAAGTTTCTAAGAATCCGAAGGTAAGACACAAAATACTGGAAGTGAATCTGCGGCAACAATCTTAGCACTTCTGAGAAATGTTCAAAAAGCATCTTGAGGCACTACTGAGAGCATTTTAAAGTCTCTTAACTAGAGAAGAAGACAGGCCATCTTGCCATTGGGATGGGACACTATCATCCCAGGGCCAGTCGGTGAACTCGCTCTCCGTCAATCTCAGCTAAAAGTTGACATCCTCAGTATTGCATATGTCCACGTACTGCAGAGCGATGAAGCCACTGGTGGTGTCAAACTGGCAAATTGTAACAATTCTGATGGTTCATCTGTAACAAATTTTGGGCTAATATTCTTTTTTTCATATTCTTTTATCTCAGAAAATCAGTTCTCTGATACTAAGTTGTGACCAAGTGCAGCACTTAGTTTATTTGTGTCAGGGATAGAACCCAGAGTCTTGGCACTGAGGTACATCCCCAGCCAAGTACTAATTCTAAGGTGTATATGGTGCCATCTAGAAACTTAATGAATATCCCTTTTTTCTTCTAGCCGTCCAATTAGCACAGAAGCAAATGCTGTGTATCCCAGCAAGGACCAGCCCACACACCAGTTGTTCAGGGCTGGTGAACAAGGGAACAGTGAACCAGCCATTATGTTCTTGGACAGACTGGCTGCTTGACCTTTCCAGCAAAGCCCTGGCAAATTAGGTAGGTGTGGCAGAGAGCAAGTGGGATAAAGGGCATTCTTCCTGAGGTTGGCAAGTTCATTTGCCATCTGCTGAGAATTTGTTCATCCTTGGCTCCATGAGCCTGAGGCAGATTGTGTACCTGCTACCAAAATGAAATTGCTACCCCTGACAAACCGTGTAGCTTTCTTCTCGGGTTTTGTCCTAACCTACAGCTCCACATTAAGAGAGCTGGAGTTGACAGCCCAAGACTCAAGTCATCCACATATCAGAAGGGATTTACTAATTGTGGTGTAGTGATGAGGTACCTGGGTCCAGTATGGACTAGGTGGGCTTAGATTGGCTTCCGGTTTGTACTCTTGCTGTGTGGCCCTTGGGTGTGTCTCCTCATGACACTGAGCTGAGGACAAGAATAGTAAACAATCCTAAAATTTGCTGAAGTACAAATTGCTAACTAGATACATGTTTTGTTCACCGCGAACAGCGTATCTGATAAATTATTCTACAAATAATCCTGTTTATCAGTATTGTTGAAATTATAACCTCAACCTCTGGTTTTGCAGATATAAACCTGAAGGGTTGAGAACAGTGAGACCTGCATTTTCTTTCCAACTCCAGAGAACTGGGATTCCTTCCCCTAAGAGAGTGATGATGAACCTTTTAGAGCCTTCAATGATAACAAATAGCCCACTGCAGCATGCTTGCCATAGGTTCGCCCCCACTCTTTGCTAGATGAAGCCTTTCAAACAAAAACTGTAGCCGAAGGCCTCACATCTAAAAACAAATAAAACTAGAACAGCTGCTTATTCTCACCAGCCTTCATACATACACCCCCAGGATTGAAACCGCTGCTGTTGGAGAATTACAGGCCGCTGCTTAGCGGGCTGCATTTGTAGACCAGCATTGTAGGATAGCACTTCACCCTTCTAATGGCGACTTCGTAACTCGGTGATGCCTTGTCCAAGTTTCAGGTTGTTAGTGTTACATGATGACACAGATCAGAAAACATTCTGCAGACCTGATACACGTTCTTTAGGAGACCAGGGTTTCACTTGGAAGGGTTTTAGCGCTATTTTTATCACTCTTTGTGTAAGATGTATTTTGTAGGTTACAGATTTTATATACACTATATTTTTTGTCTACCACATGCCCACACCCTGGAAATAGAGTATTATTGATACCTTGGGAGCCTCTGTGTGTACCACCTCAATTACAACTCCCTCTGTCCAGAGTTAACATCACCTTGAGTTTGCAGTTATTTCCTCACTTTTCTTTTCTATGCATGTAACCCTAAACATCATAAAATTTTGCTTTTAAGAAAGACTTTATAGAAATAATTATATTGTGTGTATTTTCTTGAATTTGTCTTGGAGCAGTGTCAGTCCACACCTCTCTCCCAGTTTCTTTGCAACAAAATGAATAGGCTGTGATGTTCTCCATTCACTTCACAGAACAGAACAAGAGAAAGGCCAAATGAGTCCTCTTGGGTGCATTGGAATGCTTGAATTTCTTGTTTACCCTTAAATTTAACAGGTGTCTAGGTTGCTGTTTCTCTTTCATGACAGGCCTATCTGCCTTTGCCGTGTCTTTAGATTTTCTTTTCTCTGGTAGGCGTGGCCTTTGCCTCTCAGAGCTCCTTAGAGATTTTAGGAAGCGGAAAGAAGCCCATGGGTGCTTCCTATGCTGCCCCTGGCAAGCCTGCCCAGAGTGCTACATGTGAGCACTTGTGCCTCTCGACTACTCGGGCTCTCCTTTGTCCAGGCCCTGACTCTCATTCTATGATTTCTAGGAATGGGGAAGGGGTGGTCCCTTCTCCTCTCTTGCTTTTTTCCTCTGAATTTTTTTTTTCCTCCCTGCCTATTTGTGATATATTTGACAGAGGAGAGGCACTGTGGATTGAACGCAGGGCCTTGGCACTGAGTTCTATCCCCAGCGTTTTTTAAAAATTGTTATTATTATTATTTGAAAAAGGGCATGGCTAATTCACTGAGTTGCCCAGGTTGGACTCAAACTTAAAAATTCTCTTGCTTCAACTGATTATTATGTGTCACACCCAGCTTGAAATTATATTCTTTCTTTCTTTTTTTTTTTTTTTCTTTTGGGTATCAGAGTTGAACATAGAGCTTTGGGCTTGCCGGGCAGACACTACACCACTGAGCTACATTCCCAGCAATTATATTCTTTATGACTTTTTTTTTTTTTTTTTTTTTTTTTTTTGCACCGGGGATTGAACTTGGGCCCTTGCGCTTGTAAGGCAGGCAGTAGAACCACTGAGCTAAATCCCTGGCTCCCAGCATTTTAACTTACATTTTTAGTGCTAGAAATTGTCATTGCTTTTCTTCCCATCTGCTCTTCTTCAGGATTTATAATGAAGTTTCATTGTCTTCCATTTCACTTTAACCTTTCATTTTTTGCCATCTCTGTCATCCTTTATAATATCTTTACCTGTTTTCTGTTTTCCTGATTTTTCTCTTTAGCTGTGCATATTCTATCTCATCTATCTACTGAATTTTTTATTTTAATCACTGCATTTTTCTTTAAAGTTGTGTTGGGTTTTTTATCTTTGTTTTAAAATATCTGCTTGAAGGGCCAGGGATTTAGCTCAGTGGTTTGGTGCCCTGCCTTGCAAGCGCAAGGACCCGAGTTCAATCCCCGGTACAAAAAAAAACAATTTTGCTTGGTCATTCTTTGTTGTCTCTCAGTCCCTGCTGATCTTTCTAAAACCTATGTTGTTGTTTGTTTGTTTGGTACCAGAGATCGAACTCAGGTCCTTGTGCTTGAGAAGCAGGCACCAGAACCACTGAGCTAAATCCCAGCCTTTCTTTTTTTTTTTTTGGTTTTTTGAAACAGGGTCTCATTATGTAGTTAAGACTGACCTGGAACTCTCTGTGTAGCCCACGCTGGTCTCGAATTCACAGCAATCCTCTTCCTGAGTGCTGGGATTACAGGCATGCGCCATTAGGCTCGGCTTCTAAAACCTATGTTTTATTTCTTTAAATATAAGAATAGCTGTGCATGGTGGTGCACACCTCCAGCACTCGGGAGGCTGAGGCAGGAAGATTGCCATAAGTTTGAGGCCAGCCTCAGCTACACAGTGAGTTCGAGATGAGCATGAACTACATAGTAAGACCCCATCTCAAAATAAATAAAATTATATATGTGTGTGTGTGTGTGTGTGTATAAACAAGGTTATTTTATATCATCTATTTCAATATCTTAAGCCTTGTTGGGTTTCTTTTATCGTTTATTGTTCCTACTGATTCTCAAAGTTGTTTTTCTGTGTGTTTTTTTTATTTTTGACAGAGTTCATTTTCCTCACATCCATGAGGATTTGTTGTGGCCTGGATTGAATTTGAGTTCCTCCAGAAAAAATTAGAGTTCCCCTTTGCTGGTAGTCTAGGGCAGACCAACCTGAAATCTTCAAGTTCTTCCCTTGAAACTTTTCAGATCATAGAGTTCTTGTGAAATTAGGCCACAAACCTGCAGGTCTTAGTTGAGAACTCTAGAGAGAGCTTTCCATTCCCTTTTACACCAAGGTCAAGATAAGCATATTTTGTTCAGTCTCTTTCTTCATGGAAGGTTATTTCTTGTTTTTCTTTATGTCACATATCGAGTTTTAGTTAGAATCTGCTAGAATTAGGTCAAACCATATGAGAGTGCCTACAAAATCCAGCAGTGTCTCATAGTTGTGGCCCACAAACATGGCAGATTTGTTGTAGGTTCTGTACCATGGGTGAGTCCTGGGCTTTTCCCCCTGTCTCCAGCTACCTTAGATAGCGGTAAAATCTAAAGCAGAGGCCTCTGGGAGTTTTGCAGAAAGCTTCAAGGCTAAAGTGTGTTCACATGGCTCCTGAGATCCACGTCTCCTGTTTCCATTGTTCTAGAATCAGTCTGCTAACCTCTTTTAGACCAGCCCTGCAGCTTTTTTAAAAAAATAGATTTTGTTTTTCCATCAGCGTTTTGTTTTAATCAAGAGGATCTCTCAAGGTCTTCCTCTATACTTGGGTTGCTCTGTATCTCTGAATTCATTTCTGTTGATATAACAGGACTTGGCATTGTACTTGTTGTTTTATGAGTTTAAACAGACCTCCACTTAAACCCGGAGACTCCAGAATTCAGGCGTCTCTCAGATGTCTTACAGTTTCATCCTTTGATCCAGAGTCCCACTTCAAATGGAAATTTCATTTTACTTTACATTTAAATTGTTTGAGGTTGCCACCTGCAAATCTTTTAAGATCAGAGTTTGACACAGAAAATTGTTCAGTGGGTGGGTATATTACTGTTGTTTTAAAGATCCCCATTATTGGATGTGCAATTCTCTTCCAAGAGTTGCTTATACCAGTTGCACTCCACGTGGGAAAGCAAGGCTTCTGTAGCAAAAAGACATTGTCAAGACTTCAGAGGTTAAAGAATGTGAGTGGTGGGACTCGGCCGCCAAGGCTCCTGGCACCCATCTCCTGGTTCCACAGCCCAGCCTTGGGGAGGTTCCACGTAGTATATTATCCGTGAGTGCACCTGTGATCCTTCTCAGGAACGATTTATAGCTTCATCAATTCTGCATAATTATTGGGGTTAAGTAGTGGTTTCAGATGAATGAGTGGGCCTGGGTCCTATGTATGGCTTGAAGGTAGCAGTTCTCATAATTACTACTTCAATTCTAGAACGGGTTTCTGAAATAGATACATTCTCAGGCCTAGAATTTAATTTTATTTTGGTCTAGTGTTTTTAGATGGTATTTATGCACACTTGTTAGTAATTATCTCACTCGTGGTTGCTTTGCCAAGAGTAACAGAGATCCTGTTGTTAATAACTTTAGTACTTATGCTGTACACACACACACACACACACACACACACACACACACACACATTCATTTTTGATGAATAAACATCTTCCAGCTACAAGAGAACTTTCTGAGTTAAAAGTTTCTATGTTTAGAAACAGATGGCTAAGATTCCATTTAAGCTTTCAAATGCCTTAGGAGTCATTTATAATAAACAAGTAGAACTCCAAATTACAAGATTTTCTGCCGACTGCACTGCTCAAGCCAGCTCTGCCCTGCTCAAGCCAGCTCTGGCATAAGCAAGACCCCCATTTTGATCTTGAGTTGGTCTCAGCTCACTAACTCCTGCATCCGCAGAAGCCCATGAGGGAGCAGCTCAAAGCTGATCTCTTCCCAAGAGGCCCCCTCAGGCTGTTGGAGAAGCCGGGCTTTGAAGTCCATGGCATGGGGGGAATCCTTACCCTGCCCCTTCTGGTTGTGTGGCCTGGGACAACTTATTTAACTTCCCCATGCCTTGGTGTTCCCTTGGCTAAATCAGGGATAGCATTGTCTACATCATCTGTTGCTGTGAGACGAAGTAAGTCAAGACATGGAAAGAGCTGAGGCCCAGACCCATGACAGCTGTGTGGTAAATACTAAGCTTTACTATTATTCAACTTTCCTGCCACTTAGTCCAGGTACCGTCAATTTAAAATGTAAAACAAAGTTAAAAAAGAAAAATACCTCCATCCCCCTACCACCCTACACTTGATGGAATTCATTTGTAAGAAGCACTGTTAAGAAATTCTGTTCTACAGAGATCCACAAGCGTCCCACAATAATACAGACCCAACCAGAAAAGTGATTTCCACAAAGGTTCAATGAATCAGTTACAAAGTAACTGATTTCTTCTTTCAGCATTTTTTGACCTCTTACATTAGTTTTGGGGTTAGGTGGAGTACATGTGAACAGTTCCATGCTCGTGTGTCTTCTCAGTTTTATGGTGAATCTAAAGCTACTCTTAAAAAAAAAAAAAAAAAAAAAAAATCCAGACACTTTAAAATGCTGACCTTTCAGCCACTGCCCAGGTGAAGTTTTCTTGCCATTTGGGAGTGTGCATCTGCTTTCATCTTTTCTTTCCTTTCAAGTAAATGATATTGAAACACTTTATATCGTAAACTTCCCATATTAATACATTAGAGCAGTTTACCTCATTCCTTTCATCTCACCCCCAATTCTAATTTTTCATACAGATTATTAAAAGAACATCATAGCCCTGTTGTTGAAAACAGAGAAGTATGGGTCTGGGGATTTTAGCACGGTGGCACCACACCTGCCTCACAAGTACAAGGTGCTGAATTCGATCCCTGGTACCAAAAAAGAAAAAAGAGAAATGCGAAGGCAGGAGTACAACAGGAGAAAACTATGTCGAAAACCCTTTTCGTGATCACAGGACCTACTGGATCCAACAACTCAGAGAAACACTTGTGTTTGAATGAGCCACATTCCCAGCCGTGTCTCCAGCCTCCAGGTGTGCAGGTTAGGGGGATTCTTACAGGGCCACAGAGGGGAACAGTGAAGCCTCTCATTGTGCCAAGGGAGCAGCAGGGGCTGTGTCCCTGAGACTCGGCTGGATGGGGGTGCAGCTACTCTTATTCACCCCAGTGACAGGCTCCGTAGCTGCTGCTCCATGTCTGTATACCTGGGGAGGTTTGTCCTGCTTTGAAAATTCTCTACAATAGATAACATTCATGTATCTGGTTAATTTTTTTCCTTTTTCTGAAGATAAAAGTACATATACAGTAAAAGATGTCTTAATTCCCAGTTTGCTCCCCAGAGACAGCTTATCAGTTCTGTGTACTTGTAAGGATAAGCGTTGGCCCTCTTTTCCTCAGGCACTAATTATACACCTCTACATCTTGGTTTTGGTAAGCTATTGCTCTATACTGAATAAGTCTTGAAGATCAGTGTGTATTTCATGTGCATATTGCTGCCTTACTCATTTTAAGGAGAGCACAGTATTCCTGAGTATGAATCTGTTACAGGACCCGAGTCTAGCTTCTTGCCGCACAGCAGGCCAATCACACCAAGAGACAAGCACTGAGGCAAGGGAGGCAACTAGAGAAAAGCCAGCAGGACAACAAGAGGGGACTCTTATCCGAAGTCATCCTTGTCTGTCGGGAAGCTGGCTGAGGAGGGATTTATATCAGCAGGTGAAGGGTGTTGCCAGACCGGTGGGCACCTTCTCACAGCAGGTAAGCCAGCAAAGTGATTTGACCCTACTCACCTAGTCCTGAGATGCTTTGCAGTTCTGCAGATGTCATGGACAAAGATTATGGTGGGCTATTCTTTCCATGTATAGAGGCCGATCACCAAACTTGTCACGAGGGCCGGGGATTTAGCTCAGTGGTTCCAGCACCTGCCTCACAAACGCAAGGATCTGAGTTTGCGCCCCAGTACAAAACAAAACAAAACAAACAACTTTTCATAATGAAAGAGAACATACTTCACCTGACGTGGGGATCAGATGAGGCTTAGAGTCGGCATGAGATTCCATCGTAGTGGTTGGCTTCAATTTTATACTGATGTATGCAGGTTGATTTTAGGTTGTTTGTCCTTGTTTGCTTTTCTAGTGGACCCTCAAGTTACAACTGGCCTGACATAGGAACAAATTGGATTAATTCAGTTTATGAAAGATTCATCTGCCTTTTGAGACAGTACAGCTATGTAATTATAGCAATAAATGATATACTCATTATAGATATGAAGGTTAGTTTCTTGTTTTTTTTGTTTGTTTTTTGTTTGGTTGGTTTTTGGTTTTTTGAGCCAGGGTCTCACTATGTAGTTGAGACTGACCTGGAAATCACTATGTAGCCCAGGCTGGTCTCGAACTCATAGCGATCTTCCTGCCTCAGCCTCCCGAGTGCTGGGATTATAGGTGTGAGCCACCACACCTGGCTTGTTTCTTGTTTTGGGGTGTTTTGTTTTGTTTTGTTTTGTTTTTTGAGACAAGGTCTAGGCTGAATTTAAACTCACTGTGCAGCCAGGTTGGCCTTGAATTTTCTGCAATCCTCCTGCCTCAGCCTCCAAGTCCTGGGATTACAGACATGTATTACCATACCTGGCTCTTTAAAGTGATGCTTAAATAAAACCTATAAAACCTTTGCTCACGCCTAATACTCAGTAAATACTCAAATTCCCTAGGTCCCTGTACTGTAACTGGTTGTGTCCTTGAACTTTTTTTTTTAATTTCATTTTTTTGGTACCGGGGATCGAATTCTGGTCCTTGCACTTGCAAGGCAGGCGGCAGAACCACTGAGCTAAATCCCTGGCCCTGAACTTTTTTTTTTTTTTTAAGAGTAGGAAATTTATTGGGAAGGAGGAATGGGGACCTGAACTCTTAACTCTGTAAATCCTCCCTCCTTTTCTTGCCTGTGCTTAATGCATTCTGGATGTAGCAAAAACCAACTCCTATAAAAAGGTGCATTTTCTTTCAGTCAATCAATAAAGCTTTAGATGTGGTCAGATGTAGGTTCCATGCTGGGCACAATATTTATAAGCCCTCTTGGTTGCCTTTGTGTGTGAGGCCAGCAGCCCCTGATTCCTCTGGCACATGGAGGGCTGCCAAATGTCCGAACTCTTTTACTCCTTCATCCCATTGTCCTGTGATCCTGTGCTCCTTTTTCCATTTCTTAACTATGATACAATGAGGGAGAACCTTTCAGAGCTGTACCCCCTCCTCCGCCATAGGTTTGCTATCAATGGCTAGAATAGCCCTGTACAGAGGAAATCCCTTCATCTGCTGTTTTATGATGCCAGATGATTATAACATGTACAGGAGTCAAAATAAACACTCGGCTCTCTCCTTACTTACCAGTTTCCAAAATAAAGGGGTTGGTTCCCTAGCATCCTCTGAAAGGTAGCGAGCAGGATAGACTTTGTTTGTTTTTTTACCTGTTTGAGTTCCCTTGTGAACTGGCATGGTCCCTTTCAGTGGGAAGTGGCTTTTAGTCTTGGGTATCAGGAGTGAGTGTCCTTTGCCAAAATTCTCCATTCCTAGGCCTTTTCAGAGAACAAGGCAAGGCCGTACATATTTTTAAAAGAAAAAATTTAAACACAGGTATCTTTGATTCAAAATTTAAGACTGCACGGTTTTACCTGTTGGATTTTATACTTCTAGTTCTTATAGTAAGTAATCTCCATCCTAGCCATATTACCATAATAATTGTTTGCTTCATCCTATACTATGTATTATAGTTACAGAGGAACAGCATGAATATTATTAATAATGTGATTACACAAATCTCTCTTTTTATTTTTTGGCAGTTCTTTTTGTCCTTACAGTGCCTTTTATCCTACTGGGATGTACAAATTACTGTTTTAAAGTCACCTGAAATAATTCCTGTCAGTGGGATTATGCCAAAACATTGAGTCGCGTTTGTTTCATCTCGCTTTTTAAATTCATACTTGTTTAAATTTGCTTTTATACTTAAGTGTAAAACATGTACCTGGTTCCAAAGTGAAATACCTACAGCAGGGTCTATTCAGAAGAGTGTGGTTTTTCCCTCCCTCTCTACCCTGTTCTTCACCTTGTTTGTCCCTAAGTGTGCATGTGACTGATTTAACCAGGCCTGTGTTGCCCACTGTGCACTCATGAGACAATCTCTGTGCCAATTACTGAAACAGCAAATCTTGCAAAAAGAGAACTTATTTACATCCTGGCAGGTATTTAGGAGGTAAAGAAGTGAGGTGATGTAAGACACGGGGAAAGGAGGGTGGGGATCAGTCAGTCAGTCTTCCTAGCTCTTCCCGGGATGCACGTTCAGACGATGGCTGCATCTGTGTGATCTAAGGACAGTTGTTGGCCTCCTAATGTCAAAAGGTCGTGCATCAGACATCTGCACAGGGCCAGCCGAAGAGTCGGTGCTACCGGGCATGGTGACCCACTTGGGGCAGGAGCATCGTGGCTTCGAGGCCAGCCTGGGCAATTTGGTGAGACCCTGTTTCAAAATTTAAACATTTTAAAAAGAGAGGTAGCTTAGTGGTAGAGGACTTGCATAATATGCAGGAGGCCCTGAGTTCATTCCCAGCACTGCATTAAAAAAACAGTTGGGGAGAGGGGGTTTTTTTCAGCTGCCTGCCTGCCTGCCTGTCTGTGATCACCCGGCGGCGTGCGCGCGAGCTCCCGGCCTGCGCGGGAG
>NW_022900924.1:17036203-17046948 GCF_012274545.1 Fukomys damarensis
GAAAGGAGCTAAAGGTGTAGGGAAGGTGTGATACGTAGGGGAAGAACAAAAAGGGAAAAGAAAAAAATGTGAGAGAATGAAAAGATGAAAATAAAGTGTTTGTAGATGGGGAGGGGAGGAGGGGGTGAAGGGAGGGCAGAGGTAAGGGGAAAAAAATGAGAATCAAGACTTGCCATGTAAAGGTACATGATCCCAACAATGAATGTAACTGTACTGTATCCCTAAATGTACCAATAAACTCAATAAAAAAAAAAAAAGTTGGGGGCTGGGGATTTAGCTCAGTGGTTCCGCCACCTGTCTTGCAAGCACAAGGTCCGGAGTTCCATCCCTGGTACCACACACACATACACACACACACACACACACACACAACAGTTGGTAGTCATGACAAAAATGGCCTTGGAATCCCTGAAAAGTAACCTAGGCAACTGTTACCATCCTGAACCACGCGTCAGAGGTGCTTTCGCCAGCAGAGCCAGTGAGGGACTTGATACATCATTTAGCTATGTGACCTCCAGTATGCATGATTTTTAGTCAAGTTACAGCAAGTAACTAGAAGCAAGTGAAGCTGGAGAGTTTGTTCAGGCTTCCCTCGCTTCCATGTGTCTGGGACAGGCGTAAATGCCCACATGTGTGTTCTTTCACCCCATCTCTGGAAGACCTGAGATGCAGCAGGGAGCTTACTGCACCCTGCATTTGTCCCTAGTGGTCCGTCTTGGAGGGGTTCTATAGGGGTCGGGGTGGGGGTGCTCCTCTCACCCCTTTCCAGCCTCATGGGCCTCCAGGGTGAGGAAGGACAGGATGTGGTTTATTCCGTTTCCTCCAGTGGACACAGGGCCGTCTCTTCCTGTACTTTCCTCAGTATGTGGTGAGCTTGCATGTGCCTCGTCCTGTTATCACTGTCTTTGCGAGAGGCTCATAGAAAAGGTGCTGCTGAGGCAAATGTGTATGCATTGTTAGATCCACTATTTTTTTTTGAGACAGGGTCTTGCAAAGTTGCACAGGCTGCCCCCCAACTTGGTAACCACCTGCCTCAGCTTCTCAGAGTGTGTGTTACCACACCTGACCGATTTTATAACTTGCCACTTGCCACCAACAGTGGGTGAGAGGAGGCCTAGCCACCTGCAGTGGTCTCAAATGAGCCCAGCCTGACCCTGTGAACCTCCGTGAGCAGCCACACTTGCCACAGGTGGACCCAGGATCACACACAATGGACCAGAAAGGGCAGGAAAGGGGCTGTGCTGGTTTAGAACCAGAGACTAGGGCTACTTTGATGGCATTGCTTCCTGGGCCTTCCATTTCTTTTGTGTTCTTCTGTTTGGTTGCTTTGCATTTGCATGCGTGTGTGTGCTTGGTGTAAATGTCTGGATCTTTCTGTGACTAGTGCTGTCTGATTACAGGGCACTGCTCCCTGGTCCCATCCTTGAAGTGGCTGCTATGTCCTCCGTGGACATAGAGAGGTTCCAGAACAGATTCTTTACCCTCCTTGGGCTTCAACATTCTTTCTTTCTTTCCCTTTTTTTCCCCTTCACTTTTTTATTTTTACTGGCATTTTGTTTTTAACTCTTTTGTTACTTGTTTCATTAGTTAGCATCAGACATAAAATCAAGGGTTGTTTCTTGGCCCACGGGTGAGGCCAGCCCTGAAATTGGCTCACCTGCTATGTTTTCCCAGGTACACCAGTGGCTTTGAGAGGCAGCCTAGCCGTGATCCCAGGGATGTACACTACACCTTGGGTCTCTGGGACAGAGCCCTGCTTAGCTCTGCAGGCAGTCATGTGGATCACTCCGAGCATCCGTACCACCAGCTTTACTGGCCCTAAATTTACCTGCCCCGTCTCACCCCTACCCAACTCTACAGCATTATTTCTGACATTGGAGGTGACTGGAGGATGACAGTCTCCCTTAAGTGGTCTGGGTGAAGACATCCATGCAGATGTGCAGGGCAGAGTGGCCACAAGAAGCGCCAGTGTCTCGGCCCAGAGCTCCGCAGGAGTTACGCTTTGGTGTGCACCTGGCTCAAACTGTCCTGTTACCCACACTTTGAACATTCATCAACCAAGCTGCTCACTGTGACATGACTTGCACCCCACCTTCTCCCACATGTAAGATTGAAGGTCGGCAGGATTAGCCTCAAATTCCCCATGGCACAGTCGGGTTGAGTGTGGCAGCCTAGCCGAGGCCATATGGCCCATGGTGCCCTGGCCAGTGAGCAGAGTTCAATCACTGTGTCATTCAAGCACCAGCCTCTCAGTGTTTCCCCAGAAAACCCTTCCCAACCCAGCCTCAGCTGCAACACCTCCACCTTCTCAGCAGCCAAAATTGGCACCCACACTGAGGAGTGCCCTTTGCCTCCCCCTAGTGCCTCTTGGCACTTGCTTTTGTAATCCCTCAGGGCCCGGGTGGCCTGACCACAGCTGACAGTGGGGAATGAGAAGATAGCAGCAGCCTGCAGTTGGGAACAGAAGAAATGGCGTGGGCAGCATCCACCGGTGTGACTCAAGAAATGACGCTGCTGGCTGGAGCCCAGAAAAAGACCCAGCAAAGACTAACCAGGCCCAGGTACTTCTGGGTCCCCAGCCCAGCTCCTAGCCTCACTACCACGCAGAGCCTTTTTCCTGAGGTAGCTCATTCATCTTCCCGACCCCAAGAAGCAGTCTGATCCCTGTTTTACAGAGCCTTCCTTCATGCTGAGCTGTATCCCCAGCCCTTTTGAAAATTTTGAGACAGGATTTTCCTAAATTCCCTGGGCTGGGCTTGAATTTGTGATCCTCCTGCCTTAGCCTCCCAGAGTGCTAGGATTCCAGGATTGCGGGCATGCCACCACAACCAGCTCAAGTGAGCTTTCTGTCTCTCCCTACTTTCCTGTCTCTCTCTCTCTCTTTTTTTTTTTTTTTTTTTTTTTTGTGGTACTGGGGATTGAACCAGGGCCTCATCCATGCTAGGCAACTCTGCTAATGAACTACATCCCCAGTGATATATTTTTAAAATAAAAATAAATATGTCCTCTTCACATATAAGGTAGTATGTACTCAATAAGTACTCATCAAATACATGAACATTTTACTACAGTTGCAAATGCAGATACCATATTAGCACTTTTTCTTTCTTCTTTTGGGTGGGATGGGCAGGATCTTGCTATGTAGGCAGGCTGGCCTTGAACTCAAAACAATCTTCAGCCTCCCAAGTGTTGGGATGACAGGCGTACTCTACCATGTCCAGCCTTAAATTTAATTTTAAATTACCCAGGCCTGGCCTAAAACTTGAAATACTCCTACCTCAGCTCCCTGAGTAGCTGGAATTATAGATGTTTGCCACCACACATCAGGGACCATTCCTGCTGTCTCCTCTGTACCTGGCCCTGAACAGGAGGCTCCTGCCCTGGGGGCTCAGTCTGGCGGGACAGCCAGCATGGACGGGAGAGGGAGGGGACCCTGAGAAGGAGCAGCTGGCCTCCTGAGGGTCTGAGTGGGAAGACAGCCCTGGTAAGGAGCTGTGTGCTGGGAGGGACACACTGGGTGGTGGGGAGCAGATCTATTTGTGGCCCAAGGGGAAGCCAGTGAAGGACCCTGAGCTTCATGACTCAAGAAAAATTGCTTTATTCCTAACTTGGTGATGAGGACATGAGTTTTGTTGTTGTCGTTGTTGTTTTATTTTGTTTGTTTTTTTATATAATAGCCTGAGATATGTTTTAATAAAGAGAGGCTGCCTTGCCTAAGACCTCACAGTAAGAGACTTATTTTAAAGACACTCTCACACAGGCATGGTGATTACATTAATGTAATCTCAGCTATTTGAGAGGCTGAGGCAGGAGGATCACAAGGCTAGCCAGTGCTGCTGGCTGAGCAATTTAATGAGACCCTGTCTCAAAATAAAAAATAGAAAGGGCTGGGACACAGCTTGGTGGTAGAACACTGGCCTAGCATGCATCAGGTGCTGGCTTTGACCCCAGTACTGCAAAATCAAGCTCTCAGCTTTGTGTCGGGGAAGGAGGTCCATGGAAAGCAAGAGGAGAAGCAAAGAGACTGCTGCAGCCAAAGACAGCACTGACACGGACTGGATGACACGGTTCCTGTGACACAGAGGACAGAGGCTGGACTCCAGCACATCAGAAGGGAACTCGGGGGCCTGCTGAGCCACCAGGAGACGGGGACGGAACCCTTGTCCAGAGGTTGTGTGGTGCAGTACTGCTTGGGCTTCAGGTAGGACGTGGGACAGGCAGAGCTGGCTTCTGGTTCATCTGTGCCACGCGCAAGTGAAAGCTGCCTTGAACCCTCCCTTCTCCCCTAAAGGGAGACACAAGTGGTGCGACCAAGTGAGGCGGGCAGACCAGGAATCCCTTGGCACATAGCCCAGCATGCCGACAACAGCGGTGGGCCTCGCAAGGATAGCCTAGAGTGCTGCAGGGAAACTCCTGGGCCTCCACCAGAGATGCTGGCTTTGCAACCGGGCCCAGAAATGTGCATTTTCATCTAGTTCAATATCAAGTGCTCCAGGCCCCACATCTTGCAGAAAACATGTGCATACCCCCTGCCCTATCTGGTGACTAAACAGGCCTCACATCTCTGCCTCTCAGTCAGCACTCTTCAGGTGAAAGTGGTCAAAATACCATCAAACCATCATCTGTACCAGAGAAGGATCCCTTGGCTTGACAACTACTGTGCCAGGATGGCTCAGGGTCAGCAGGGCGCAGGCCTCATGAGGTCCTAGGGACTTGGCCTCTGCTCTTCTCCAACCTGACCTAACCTCTCTGCAGGAATTCACCTGTGAGGACCCCATGAGGCTGTGCATCCATGCCCATGGCGGTCCTGGCACAGGAGTCCTCGGCCAAGTGCAGCAGTCAGAGTGCTGCTGGCCTGGTGGGGCCAGCCAGTCTCACTCCACTGGGACTGAACTGGGGACAGCCATTGTCACCAGAAGGGGGAGCAGATCACCATCAGGGAAAAGCAAAGGACAGCCACCACTCTGTCTAAAAACAAACTGCTTATAAATACCCCCAAGTCTCATAGGAAGTGCAGACAGCCCAGCTGTGATCGGAGTGCTGTGTAGGACGCAACCCCAAGAGAAGAAGCTCTCTTGACAAGATACTTATTCTTCCAGAACTTGCTGTCCTTCAGATGTCCTTCTTTCCCTTTTTTCTAATTCAGGAGACCCAGCTTAAGTGCCACCTCCAAGGAGCTTCCTGTTCCTGCTCCCCAGTGACCTGCACAGGGCGTTCAAGTTCTGCCCCGCTGCTTCATGGCTAGGGGGCAGGGACAAGGGACTTCACCACTCTGAGCCCTATTTTTCCTGTCTGAACAAGTAGCAGCTCCCCAGAGGTCCCTTCTCCACTTCAGCAGGCACAGACTTTGTCCCCACGGCCTAAATAAGGCCATAGTCCTGCCTTTCCTTGAGCTGGGTGTCCCCGGACTGAGTGTGGCCCATGGGCTGAAAGTAGATGTGGCGATGTGAGGCTGTTCGTTCTGGGAGCCTCCTTGCAGAGGTGCTGGCACACAGATTGTCCCATGTTCATCCCCCACCCCCGAGTCCTCCTACTTGAGATCCAGATGCTGCATTTCATCTTGGTTCAGGAGGACAGTGGCCACTGGACAGGCCGAGGGCGTGAGGATACAGGTGGCTTGATGAGCCTCAGTCAGTGTGGGAAGTCTGCAGCGGGCTCGCTGCGTCCTCTTCATCAGAGCACCTGCCCACAGGGCGTGAAGACCCAAGGAGACAGGGCTGTGCTGTCTACCAAGGGGAGAGCTGTCCCCTTTCTCCTCGTGCTCTTGTCCCCATCCAGGTCATCCTCTCCTGCCATCAAGATGGGTGCGCCCAGCCCTGCCCCCACACACGGTCACAATCTACAGCAAGGACCTGGTCTCGCTCCCTCTCATGGCCTGGGTTCCTTAGGTACAGATGGAGGAGGCTAGCTCAGGCTGACAGCAGCAAACAAAGATTTGCCAGATGTCCATGGTCCCTGCAGGGTGAGGGGGCCCGGAGACCCACACGCAGCTCCTGCGGGACCTAACATTGAGTCCCAGGTCCCAGGGTCCCAGCCCCGAGCATCCTACCCCTCGGCTGGAAGAAGGGTTACCCTGAGGAGCAGCGACATTGGATGGGACCCAGCAAGAGTAAGTGGGTCCCCGCAGGAAGAGAAACCGGAGCGGTCACTGAGTCAAAGCCAACGCAGGTGCACGGCGGGGTGTCCTCGGCCAGTCACAGGGAAGCAGATCCTTACTAAAACCCCAGGCAGCAAAGTGGCAGCCCGGGGAGTGGAAGAGACTCAGCCCCCTCCTCCTTTAGCTCTCCTTCATCGGCAGGAGCACACCCCCTGTGGCCTTGTCCAGTGTCCCTACCCTAAGTCCCAGTTGGGTTTAGGCCGCTCACCTGGAGAAAAGATGGGAGTCATCCCCAGGTCTGACCAGCTGGGACCGGAGCCCACTGCCAGTGTTTCCAGAAGTGACCAGCAGGGGGGACAAGTTGCTGATGCTGACTCCAAGAGAATCAGCCTCTGCGAAGTGCAGTGTGAAGGCCCAGCCACCCCGCCAGGCAGTAGCACTAGGACTCAGGACCCGAGCATCAGCACCCTACCTCTGTGTGCCTTGGGTGCCCCCTCCTGCTCGTATCCCTTTCTTTTGGCTCATGACCCCCCAAAGCCCACTGGTTTTCCGGCCACCTCTGCCACTGTTGCCTTTGAAGCTGCTTCCTTGCCTATTCCACTTCTGCATTCTTGCACTGTGCAAGAACTCCAGCCCCTTCGTTGGCCTCTGCCCTCTTCTTTCCCCCACCTAACATGTTTCAGTAATCCTGGCCTCCTGTAGTCTCTTCAGGACCAGCTCTTTCCCACCTCAAGCCCTTCACTTTGTTCTTCCCTCTGCTTAAAGTTCGATCCTCTTTTCATGGTCAGCTCAGCCACATCTTTCAGCAACTGCATGCTGGCTCCCTGGAGGCCTCCCCTGGCCCTTTACCTCTATCCCTTCTTCTGTTATTATCTGCCTCAACCCCTGCTTATTCCTTCTGCTTTCAGTCTTGGGATTGGGTCTTCATATGCCTCCCCCAAGCGAGGAGGTGCGCTGAGGACCAATGATACCTCTGCATTCTCAGGGCCTTGCACGTAGCTGACACTCAAAAACAATTTGCTGAGTTAATGACGTATTACTCAGCTAGCACATATAGGGATGGAGGCAGGATTGAGGCCAAGTCCTTTGTTCTTCCTACTCTTCCATGATTCTGAACAATGAAACGAAGAAGGGGCTCAGAGTTAGTCATGCCTGTTCATGCATGTGCGTGTGTACGTGTGAGTTGCACAGTACTAGGGATAGAACCAGGGCCTGTGCACACTAGGCAAGTGCTCTGCTGCTGAGCCACATCCCCAACCCTGGCCACGCCCTCTGATGCAGCTCTATCATCACACACAGGCACGGCACAGGGTTATCACTGCTGTAGATGAATCATAGGTGCTCAGAAAGTCTCTGCTGGGCCCAGGCAGATGATGTAACTCTGGGAACTGCAGAGGGCCTCTTCCTCCCAGGCTGAAATCCACTTCTCTCCCCTCCTGTTTTCTCTCATTCCCCTAGATCCAGGTCTAGCTTGTTCCCCAGGAAAGGAAGTTGTCAACTGCATCAGCTGAAAACACTGCCCTGGAGAAACCAAAGCCACCACCATCACCAAGGCAGCCCTCTTTCCTCCCACTGCCTGGCCTGGCCCCAGCTCTTTGTGGGCATAAGAAGGCACAGACACCCAGGAATGGGTTGACGTCCTTCTCGAAGTGTTCCATGAACGTCAGAAGACAGGGCACCCAGATGGTTATGTGATGATGCCTGACACACTTAGGCAAGCCTGGCTCAGTGCTGAGTGAGAAACAAGAAGGTGAGATGGGACGGGCGGGGCCTCCCTTGTGCAAGAGAACTGCAGGGGCATTGCCTAAGCCAGAGTGAGGGTTCCTCTAAAGCAGCTCTGAATCTCTCTGGAACCTGGGCCTTTGACATGTGAAGCGTCTTGGCCTCTTCTCAGAGGAGTTTTCTAGTGCAGTATATTCCAAACCACAGGTAATTGTGAAAGGGTGTTGAATTATTCTTAAAATTTTAGCAAACACAAGTTCTTCGTTAATACTGTAAGGAGTAATGTGACTCATACACATTATATTTTGAATTACCTCTGGCATTATTATAAAATATAATTTCAATTAATGACAAAGTATTGGTATTGCTAATGCAGCTTTGATTTGTTACCTACATTTGGGGGGGGTACCAGGGATTGAACTCAGATCCTTGCACTGTTACCTACATTCTTAATTGAAAAAATGCTAATTTTCCATTACAGATGAATAAAAATACAGATGTAATTGTTCTTCTCATCCAGGTTTGTGACCTCCTGGATTCTTTTTGTGGCCCGCAGGTAACTTTGCCCTAAAGATTGTTTCACTTCACCAACTTTAGTGGGATCCCTACAAGGACAGAGGTCACACCTTCATCTTTTTTTATTTTTTGGTTGTTTGAGACAGGTCTATGTAGTTTTTTTTTGTTTTGTTTTGTTTTTTTGTTTTGTTTTTTGGTTTCTTGAGACAGGGTCTCACTATGTAGTTGAGACTGACCTGGAACTCACTGTGTAGCCCAGGCTGGTCTCGAACTCACAGCGATCCTCCTGCCTCGGCCTCCCAAGTGCCGGGATTACAGACGTGCACCACCATGCCCCGTGGCTCTCTATGTAGTTCATAACTCACTATGCAGCCCAGGCTGGCCTCAAACTTGAGGCAATCCTCCTGCCTCAGCCTCCCAAGTTCTGGGATTACAAGCGTGTGCCACCACACCTGGCTCATCTTATATTGTAGAGAGGGCCACACAGAGGCCCAACACTGGTCTGTTGCATCTCATGGAGTTTCTCGGTAGATTACAATGATAGCTTTTCTCTTCAATCTTTGTACTTCTTTGTTTCTTTTCTTGTCTTATTGCATTGGCTGGGATCTTCAGTACAGTGTTGAATAGGAGTAATGATAGTGGGCACCTCTATCTTATTAAGCTCAAAACTCATCTACCAATTTATGCAATAGGACTGTAAAGCAACCACAGCATGGCAAATCTGTGCTGGGCATAAAGGTAAACACAGAAGACAAGATTGAGCAGCAGAAGGATTTCAGCGAAGATGGCAATGTTGACATTATTGATTCTGCAGATATGCTGAGCCTCTCCCTCAGGGGTCCTGTTCCCCTCAAAGTATGGAAGTAGAACCCAGGCCACAGAGCATAGGTCAGGGTGGGGGAAGAGGCAGGCGGGCAGATGGGTAAAGCCCTGAAGTAAAGCCTCCAGCAGGGCATCAGCCAGAGCTTGGGGCCCAGGCTTTGCCTGGTAAGGACCTGTCTGTGCTGAACTTTATAGCTGCCTGCGGAACCAGTTGTTAACATCGACCAAAAAGGGGGCAACTCCAAGGTGGGCAGTTAGAGGAGGGGATGCCTGGGCCCTGTCTTCTCCCCTTCCCCACCCTAAGATGTGAACTCGGAGTAGGGGCTGGGGAATGCTGCCCTCATCCTGTCCTTTCTGTCCAGCTGGTCCTGGGGAAAGAGGAGAGTTTTTTAGTAAAATATAAGGAGGCTGAAGTTTAAAATGGACTAGATTACACCTTAGGGCCTGGAACAAGGACTGTAAGAATAACTAAATACGAATAAGTGAAGAGGTCAGACCGAAATTGTTTTACTGAAGAGTGCTTCCCAGCAGGAGTGGGAAAGGAAGGCAGTGGAAGCCAAGGGGAACAATACCCTCCAGGGGGTAGGTAATGTCCCCACGAAACAGCCACAGTCTAGTCCCTGGAAGCTGTGCGTGTGTTGCCCGACCTTGTGATTAAGCTCTCGAGATCGGCAGGCATCCTGGGCTATCCAGGTGAGCCCAGTGTCATGGAGGCTGCGAGGCTGGGGCTCTCAGATGTGTCACATCAGCGAGCTGAGAGCTTGCAGCTGAGATCAATTCAGTTGTCCCTTGGCCCGTGTTTCTGTCCACCGAGTGAGCTATGGAAGTTCTTTGGGGAGGGACGAATTTCATACACCATGGCTGGAAATTAGCCTTGAGCACCAGCCACTACTCACACTGGGGCTGTGAAGGCCCTGAATAAACAAAGCCTATGAAGTCAGCCTCACCTTCCACATCCCTGCCCCATTTATTAGTGATATCCAAAGAGTTTACTGCCTTGGCCCGAGAGCTGTTTGTTGTCATTCCATCGCCAGTCATTGTCTAAAAAGTATAAATGCAACAGGTTGTGGTCATTTCTTTAGACTACGCGCTCCTGGGAAGGTCCCGCGTGTTAAAATTAGCAAAACCTGATGCTTTTCTCTCGTATTAATTGGCTTCCTAGATCCAGCCGAAGCACCGCCAGAAGAGCTGGGAGGGGAGGGGTTCTCTCTCTGCACCACCTGTAGTCCCAAGGGGCCTCAGAAGCGGGAAGGAGGAGGCGCAGTGAGAGGGAGCAGATGGAGGACCAGGAGCGCTGTCCCGAGCCTGCAGGATGCTGGCAGCCTTGTCAGGGCCACATCAAAGTTCAGGGCTCCCTCGCTGCAAGTGCACAGTTGCTTTAGGACACTGCGCGCCTCTGCGACAGGGTGTGAGCGCGGTCGGGACCACACAGAACCAGAGCGGAGAGGGGTGCAGGACATGGCGTGGGCCCTTGGGGGCCGGGGATCAGTGGCCCGTGGGGAAGGCGCAGACTAAGAACTGACCTTGTCGTTCCCCCTTAGGAGTCTGTGTCCACCCCGCGCCCCGGCACGGCAGACCCTGCAGGGCC
>NW_022900924.1:17047333-17056300 GCF_012274545.1 Fukomys damarensis
TCGGGCTGCGGGGAGCCCCACAGTCCGCTTCGCGCTCTCCGGATCCGGGGGCCTCCGCTTCCCCCTGAGCCGCCGGTGAAGCAGCAACAGGTGAAGCCGATGCCGTCCTCGTCTCCCTATTCAGGTGAAGAGAGCAGGACTCGCGGAGACCAAGCCGCTGGCCTTGGTGACACAGCCAGAGCGGGCCGAGCCAGGACGCACAGCCAGCCAGGTGCGCGACGCCCGAGTCCCTCCTTATCCCATCTCACCCTACCGGCTTCCAGGGCAACCGTAAGAAAGGAGACCGGTAACAGGTAGTGCTGGATACCCCAGGAAGAGGCTGAGAGGTGGGAGCGCCAGGGCAGCAAATCCCTCACCTGGAAATACGTGAAGCAGCCACTTCTTAGGGTGACAGAGAGGACTGAGAATGATGGCTGGGGCCTGGGAAAGTCCAGGACAGAGAGGGAAGTCCTCTCCAGGAAGCGCCAACCTTGACCCAGGAGGCACTTCCCTGGGTGCAGGGGCTCTTGCAGGCTTAGCCACGTGACCTTGCCTCCCTCTGCCTCAGTTTCCTTATCTGTCCCATGGGGCCCTGTGTGGCACCTACCTCAGTGAGGAAAGTGAAATCCTCGCTTAGCCCCTCTGCCCTGACGCCCACCCTCCAGAAGACCTGTCCCCGGTCCCTTAAACCTCAGGATGTGGGGTGCTCTCAGTGCAGGGGCTTCTGCACAGGCTCACTAGAAACTCAGAGCCGCTGAGTGAGCCCAAGGGGAGGGGTAGCAATTTCTCCCCTTGTTTCCCCCAGGAGAAAGGCTGGTGTCCAGGGTTTTGAAAATCTTAGGACTGCAACTTGCACAATTCCAGAACTGCTCTGCTACCCGCAAGCCCGGCCCTGACACTGGTTTAGCAAGAAGGGGAAGCCCAGAGAGTTGATGTCCCCAAGCCTCCATTCCTGACCGCTATAGCCTACAACTTTGGAGGTATCGTCCCCAGCCCCTGGCCAGCAGCAAGTTTACCTCTGTCCTGAATCTGGCCACTGTGTTCCCACTCTGACCCCCAAATCCAGGCCACCTTCATCCTGGCCTTCCCATGGTGCCCCTGCTGCACCCCAACCCCCAAATTTTCAGCATGGCTCCCATGCTCTTTCAGATTCTCTCCACCACTCCTGTAGCAACAGCCCCCTGGTTCTTCTAGCCCTTTGCACTCTCAGGGCCCATATGCTCTCCCTTCCTTTTCCTGGGAACGCACTTTCCTATGATCTTCTGTGACTTGGCACTTGAAATCCAGGTGTTTCTGCAGAAGCCCGCCCACCCCACTCAGGAACTCTCTGGGGCTTTTCTCCGTTCTCCTCCATGCTTAGACCTGGATGATAGGATCTCCCTTCTGTGCTCCTTGTCTTTCTGTTTGTCTTCCCAGCTGAATCAGCCCACTGAGGTCCTGGCCTTTTTCCTTTCATCATGGAGTCCCCAGAACTCAGCACCTGCATCTAGTAAAGAGTTAGGTAATTGTGTGCATTTGCAAGCGGACCAAACCATCTGAGTTCTGTGTTTCTCCCTTGTTGCTTAACAGCATTTCTTTCTACATCTCCATGAGACCTCAGCACTGTTGTCTCTTCTAACAGCTGTCTGCCTTCTTTAGCACTTCCCTAAAGTGGGACTTTTCTAGGTTTTAACACAACATCCTACTTAGCTGTAAACAGTTTCCCTTATGTTTTTTTTTTTTTTTTTTTTTTTTTGCTATCAAGTGATTTCTTTGAAATGCTTCTACAGTGGAGTGTTCAAGTACAGGGTGTGCTAACTTGGAAGGCAATTGCCACTTGTTACAGATGTCTATTTAGAATAATCACCTCCCAGTCCATGTGTGTAAGTTTCCCCACAGTCCTGCAAGCATTGGGTTTTATCATTTTTATTTGTTTTGGCTAATTCAGTGGGGGAAGCAGGGGAGGTTAAAATTCACTGCTGCTTGAGAGGATAAAGCTGGCTGTTTTCCTAGTTTTCCTGCATGTGCTAGTTTTGTTTCCTGGCTTATAAAAGAAGCTAAACTCTGCTGGCTGCAGAAGCTGCTCTGTCAACTAGCAAGAAACCTGCCAGTCCTGAGTACCCTCTGTGGAACCACAGGGGGACAGGGGGAGAGAAAAACTTTTTTTTTTTTTTGAATTTTTGAATATTTTTTTCAGCATGGTAATTTTATTTTATAAATTGTAAAAATAACTCAAGATGTGAGAGTAACCGTGTAGAGTTACTCACTGGAGCATCCAGGCAGGAAATGACAGGGAAACCCTTGAATGTCCATGGCAACCCTGAAACAGGTTGCTCGAGGGGACACCTGGGCACCATCCCAGGAAGTGTCCTTGACCTAGGACACAGGACCCAGACCCATCCTCTGGCTGCTGAACGAGTGACCATGATCTTGGTGGCTTGAAACAGTGCACATTTATTACCTCCCATTTCTGGGAGGCAAAAGCCTCAGTCTCAGTGCTCCAAAGTGAGCTGCTGCCAGGGCTGCCCTGCTTGCAGAGGCTGCAGGGGGATCTGCTCAGCTGCTCACCATTGCCAGCTCTCGAGGTGCCCCAGTTGCTTTCATCCGCCCCTTCTTCCATCTTCAAGGCCAGCAGCAGAGGCATCTTCAGTCTCTCTCTGCTGCCAGCTCTGCTTCTCTCTTCTCATTTCCCAGGTCTCTGCCTCCATTCATAAAGAACCTTCTGGCTGGGTGTGGTGGTGTGCGCCTGTAATCCCAGCTACTTAGGTGGCTGAGGCAGGAGGACTACAAGTTTGAGGCCAGCCTGGGTGATTTGGTGAGACCCTGTCTCAAAATTTGAAAAAATTCAAAAAGGCTGGTGATGTAACTAACACCAGCACTTGTTCATTGTACATAAGGCCCTGGGGTTGATTCCTCAGCACTGTAAAAAATAAACCAAAACTGTCTCTGATTACAGTGAGTCTACCTATTTATCTGCTCCCTACCATCTAAGGGTCCTTTAGGGGAAATTATTCTGCCTACCAGCCCCTAAAGGAAGTAAGCAAGGTTCAGAGCAGTGTGGGCTCCTATTTGTTCAAGAAAAAAAAAAATGAAAGGGGAGTGAGAGTATATATGTGTGTGCTTGTGAAGGCACAGAATACCCCAGAAGGCTACATGGGGTACTGGCAGGAGCAGCTGCTGCTGGGAAGGGCCTGTCTTGTCATAGTACATCTTTTTGTATTATTTAAATTTTTTTTACTACATGCAAATGTCACTTATGTTAAAAATAATTTTGAAAAGTAACACATAGTCATTGTAGAAGTTCAGAAGCGAAAAGAAAGTGGCTGCCCAACTCCCATGCCCAAATTACTCCCTTTCCTCCTAAAAGATAATGACTGTAAAGAGTTTGGCTGTCCTTACAGAATTAACATTTTTGATAGCAGCATTTTTTAACATCGATGGGTCACCCAGCACACATGCACTGTAATGGGGTTTTTGTTACTGTCCTATATCCATATATGAAGACTGGGCAGCACTAGTCTCCCCCTGCTTTGGTGTCCAGCAGATCCCATGGATGAGCATTTAGATGGCTTCCTGCCTTTCAGAGCAGCCCCAGTGCCGTACAGCAGTGTCTGGCTGGCTGGCTGTCTGTCTGTCTGAAAATTGCAGTGAAATTCACAGAGCGTAAAACGAGTCACTTGAAAGTTTTTAATTCAGTAGTGCTTCAGATCTTCCCAGTTCTGAGCAGCCCTCAAGCTGTGACCCATATCTAGCTCCACAACATCTTCATTGCCCCAAAAGGAAACCCGTTAAGCAGCCACTCCTTGCTCTGCTCTGGCCCCGCTCAGTCTGCTGCCTTCTGTCTCTGGATTTGCTGTTCTCATCTTCTGTCCGTGTGGATCATAGAGGATGTGATGTCTGTGAGTAGCCACCTGTTTTTAGGGTAGTTTTCAAGGCCCATCTGTGTTGTAGGCTGTGGCTCATTCCTTTTTCTGGCGGGAAATTGCACATCCTGCTTCTCCATTCACCCACCAGTGGACAAGGCTTTACTTCTACCTTTGGGCTGCTGTGTTTCTGTGTGGACTCTACATGGTAGCCAGAAAGCAGAGCCAGTGCCAAGCAGGTACACCATAGGTGCCTTACTTTCCATCTTTTTGGGTACATATTCTTTTATGTACACTTCTGAGCTTTGTACTATTTCAGACACTGTTAAAACTGATAACTAATCCATAAGATAAGATTGCCAAACACATATTCAGAGAATGATGCGGGGTGACAGATCTGACAAATGTTTTCTTTTCAGGTCCCAAGGCAGCAGGAAAATGGCATCCGGTGTTGGAGAGGTAAGTCACTTTTGGTGTCGAGAATCCTTCAAGAACTTCCTAGCTTCAAGAAGATAATTATGTCAGGGGATTCCAGCACAGAGAAAAACCCTGTGATCTTGACACCCAAACCAAGGTCACAAAGGTGAAAGGGTAGAGAAGAGCTTCACAAACTCTCCAGGTAGCCTGGTAAATCTGAATCAACCAGTTCAACTCCCAGCCTTGCATTTTAATAAACACAGGCCATGAGGCCATGCCCTTTGCCAGTCTGAGCCTCAGTTTCCTTAACTGGAAGATGATGGAAAGGTTCCTTACCGCCCCTTTCCTGAGGAACTGTGAGAAGGATGAGACAGTGGTCTCCAGGCACCAGGTCATTTCTGAGCCTGTTGGGCCTTTTCCTGACCACTCCTTTTTATAGGTAAGGAAACTCTGGCACAGGGAAATAGAGCCACTCACTCAGGCCCACACAGCTAGAAAGTGGCAGAAATGGGATTTCAACCTGGCCTGATGCCAAAGCAAGGATCTTGCCCCCTGTATTGTGCAGCCATCTGTAGCAGGGCTGATAAAATTCTGTCCTTGATATCTGGGGTGCCAGGCTCTTAGGGGCACAGGTGGCAAGGTGGAGAGGAAGTGTTGGCTTCCCGTTCTGTGTTCATGTGAAGGTTCTGCGGGCCCAGCCAGGGCGAGCTGTGTGTGATGGTGTGAGGAGCTCGTGGTAGCAACAGCGTGTGTGGGGCACAGTCCCCAAAGCCAGTGTGGGTCAGCTGGACCAGGGAATGACAGCAATGGAGAACTCGGATTTCCTCACAATCCTGAGCCCGATGCCACAAAAGTCCAAGCATAGTAAGAAAGTTGGTTTCCAAGAAAAGCAGTTAGAAATAGTGCAGACATGCCGGGCATGGTGGCGCACGCCTATAATCCCAGCACTCGGGAGGCTGAGGCAGGAGGATCGCTGTGAGTTGGAGACCAGCCTGGACCACATAGTGAGTTCTAGGTCAGTCTCAACTACAGAGTGAGAGCCTGTCTCAAAAAACAAACAAACAAAAGAAAAAGAAATAGTGCAGACAGCAGAGCGTGGAGGCACATGCCTATAATCCCAGTGCCCTGGGAGGCTGAGGCAGCAAGATTGCTGTGAGTTTGAGACCAGCCTGGGCTACATAGTGAGTTCCAGGTCAGTCTCAACTACATAGTGAGACCCTGTCTCAAAAAACCAAAAAAAAAAAAGTGCAACAGTTCCTTGTTTTGCAGTTCTCTACTAAGTCAGGCAACCAAAAGTCATATAGAGGGCTGAGGATTTAGCTCAGTGGTGCCACTACCTGCCTCGCAAGCACAAGGTCCTGAGTTCGATCTCTGGTACATAAAACAAAACAAAAATCATATAGAAAGGCTGGCTGCTGCTTGCCTTGTGGACCCCAGCATACTGTATTGAGTATTATCACAGAGCTGGATCACTCCCTACAACTGTTCTGGGGAAAAATTGAGTTCATATCAGGAATCATAAAAGTGTTCATATTGAATCCTTGTTATCTAGCTAATAAGAAAAGAAATAATCCATAAAAACAAAAAAGGTGAGGCAGGAGGATCACGTGTTCCTGCAAAAAAAAAAAAACCCAGACAAATTTATGGCAGCAGATACTGAGTACATTGGATGTTAGCTGCTGTTTGTTGTAGATGCACTGTTATGTACAAATGAAGTACTTGGTGAGATAAAATGACACAAGGTTGAAGCACACCCATTGAAAGGCATATCTACCTTTCAGAGATGTTAATAGTTGAGAAAATGTGCTTTTAGAATTGGTGATATAGATGCTGAAAATGAGATGCCATCAAAGTGCAACAATAAGACCATCTGATTGCTTGGAAAGTGTCTTGGCCTTGAAGAGGTGTAAGTTGGAGGGCCCAGGATTTAGCTCAGTGACACCACACCTATCTCAAAAGTGCAAGGTCCTCAGTTCAATCCCCATTACCTGAGAAAAAGGCAAAAGTCAAGCGCCTGTAACTGTGGGCAAAAGATGCAGATTTTCTGTGGTCTCCGACTGTAATCCTGAAGTTGCAGATTTGAGAAGTAGTTAGATGGCAGAGAAGCTGGGTGTGTGAGTTGTTATGAATGTGTTTCTCTTTCTTTTGCTCACATTTCACATTAGTAACACTAAAGAAATGGATGTGGGTGTGGATCTCTTCCCTGGGGTGAATAACAGGTAAAGGTAGGGAGTCTGAAGGAGACGGGCAGGTGCCAGGGTGTAGAGAGAGACTCGTGCAAGCCTGGACTGGGCTCAGAAGCTGCAGGGGCAGTGGGGCCCAGAATGCAGAGCCTTCTGAGGAAGCAGCTTGGGGATCCCCGTCACCACAGTGGTGTGGCGTTGCTGGGGACCTGGGAGGATGGGCAGGGCCACTGGGGGGCAAATAGCCTGGTCAGAAAACGCGTTCTTTTTCATGCTTGACCCTTGTCAAGTGCATTGTGTTTTGAGAAGGTTGTTTTCACAGCTTTGCTTCTAGAGCTTTCCTACTTTTGTGATAGAACAGCTGTGTTTGAGAAGTCGATAAGGCAGTCACAGTAATCACAGATTCACAGTAGCCATTTCAATGGAAATGGGCTCAACCCGCTGTGGACACCTGCCCTCCGTGGAGTCCCTCTCTGAGCCTCAGTTTCCCTGTCTTGTAAAATGGGAACAACAGTGCCAGGGCACACGGCAGTGGTGGGGGTTAAAGGAGACTGCACACAAGTCCTTAGCAAGGTGCTTGGCCACGGCCACCACCATAGCCATAGGAGAGACGTAAGTCTGGTCCACGTAAGTAGCTGGAGGAAGATTGGGCGCTGTCCATGGCTGCGGCTGCGGTCTCCATCCTGAGGGCAAGCTGGCTTTGGCCCTTCGGGTGACCCGAACCCTAGTGCGTGTGCCCCACGCGGCAGCCTGAGGCCTGGTGTGCTTCACCGCCTGCGGCCCTGTGGCTCCTGTCACCAGGTGACTCCTATGAGCTGTGAGTCAGTACCAGGCTGCACAGGCCATCGCCCCACCGAGGCTGGTTGGGTCGGGAATCTCCAAGTCCAGGACAGGGGCATTTGAAACCCTCCTGCTGATTCCACCGTGCAGTGGGCATCAAGAGCGCGCTTCCCTTGCTAAGCAGTGTGAGGCCAGGCGTGTTCACATGGGCTCCCACCGGAGGACGGGAACTGACTGGGCAGCCAGGTTGGAGTCCCGGCTCTGTTTCTCTTGGGCCGTGTGACCTGGGGTTCATCACTTGGCCTCTCTGTTCCCTGTTCTTCACTGGTAAATGGAGACAGTTTCAGGACCCACCGCACGGTGCAGATGCATGGGCTGTGCCCAGAGCTGTTAAGACCGCAGGTGCTCGGGATGGCGGTGATGGTCTACACTTTTCACCCCTGTGAACGCGGCTTCACACCCATGGCTCCAGGGTGGCAGCTGCTCTCTGGAGTCAGAGGGAAAGGAGGTTGAGGAGCACAGTTCTGGGGGGACTGGGCCACCAGGTAGGCACCTTGGCCCTAAGCCCCCTCCTGCCAGAGCCAGTCAGCCGGCTCGGGGCTTGTTTTCATGAACCTCAAACTTCCTCCCCACCCTAGAGAAGGAACAATTTCTACGCTTATTTAAAGACTTCCCTGACCTTAAAAATAGGCCTTCCTCAGAACACACAGCCCGTTGGTGCGGGGAGCTGTGGGCAGGTGGCTCCTGTGTCCCGGAGAGGAGAACTCGGCCGAGGGGCTCATTCCACCCGCTGCGTGTGCGCTGGGAGCCCGAGGTCTGCTAGGCACAGGGGTCCTGGCGTGACAGGACCTTCCCAACCTGCACCCTGGGTGCTCAGTCAGGGGTGACAAACCCCAGGGGTGTAGGGCCCATGAGCATGCAAGGGGGAGGCCTGGGCAGCCCCCCCTGAGCTAAGATGCTTGGGAGGGCCCTGAGGGATGGAAGAGAGATAGCAAGGTAGAAGGCATGAGGCGTTCCAGGCAGTGGAGGCTGCATGTGCAAAGGGCCTGGGGCTGGAGGAGCCCAGCTACCACAGAGCCTGAGTGGACAGGGACCACATGGCCAGAGTGGGGAAGTGTGGAAGTGAGTCAGACAGGCAGAGCCCCAGCAGGCAGAGCAGATGTTGTCTCTGGAAGGCGTCTGGCTCTTTACTTTTTAAGAACAATGGGAAAACGAAGGTGAATTTTAAACACAGGACTATGTCCCAAGCCCACGCAGCTTTAGGGCTTCAGCAGGAGGCTCCTGAGGGTCCGGCATATCTGTGTACTCGTGGCAGGGTGAGGGCCATAGCGAGCTGGGCGCCAGCTTCCAGAGTGCTCCCCAGGGGCCTGCTTGGGTCCCTCCTGCAGTGAGCAGTGATGTGTTACGTGTTGGTGACCAGAGAGGCCCCCTGGGGGCTCAGCATCCAGAGTTTTACCAGGGGCTGTCACATAGGCCGACTCTCCAAAGGGGAGAGGCAGGGGTCCAGCATACATCACGCTGTTGAAGGTGGTCTGGGGTTGGAGTGTCCTTCCCGGGGGGACCGCCATGTACGCCGGTGGTCACAAGGCTCTGCAGTGTGACTGTGCATGATGTGTTTATGACAGACTTTGAGGCTGTTTCTGGTCTGGGGCTGATGAAGCAGGGTGCAGCAAGCAGCAGCACACATGTGTGAGTCTCTTTCCGGTCCAATAATAAGGACCTTTTCTTTTTTTTTTTTTTTTTCCTTTTTTTTTTTAATTAAGACC
>NW_022900924.1:17056352-17078310 GCF_012274545.1 Fukomys damarensis
CTTTTTTTTTTTTTTTTTTTTTTCCTTTTTTTTTTTAAATAAGGACAGTTTGTTTGTTGATTTTTGGTACCTGCAGTTAAACTCAGGTCCTTGCACTTGCAAAGCAGGTGCTAGAACCACTATGCTAAATCCCCAGCCCAATAAGGACATTTTAGATTTTGGTAGAAGCTGGTTTAAGGTAGATCCTTCCTTTACTTCTACACCTTTTACCCTTTACTTTAAACACTCAAATAGTTTTTCAGTTGGGAGTGGTGGCGCACGCCTATAATCCCAGCACTCAGAAGGCTAAAGCAGAAAGATCGCCTAGAGTTCAAGGCCAACGTGGGCTACACAGTGAATTTAAAATACACAGGGTGTTCTTGTCTCAAAGAACAAACAACAACAACAAAACAAATTTTTTCAAGCCTCAGAAGCTGAGTATGGTAATATACATTTATAATCCCAGCTACTGGGGAGGCTGAGTCAGGAGGATCAGAATCACTTGAGTGCAAGCTTTCAGGGCTAGCCTGGGCAATATAGTAAGATCCTGTCTGTCTGTCTGTCTGTCTGTCTGTCTGTCTCTCTCTCTCTCTCTCTCTCTCTCTCTCTAATAAAAAGAAAAATTAGATATAGAGATTGGGTGAAGCCTGCCTCATGGCCCTCCTGTAGAGGGCACACTCGGTTACCTTGTGCCACCTCCCTTGCCGGCCACCTGCCATTGGTTTGTGACCTGATGTGACTTCCGGCCAGTGTTCTGCCTCAGTTTCTCTTGTGGAATGGAGAGATTGCTCTTCCCCCACTGCTGACTCCTTGGGATGGACACAGCCCCAGGGGTGAGCAGAGCAGCAGAACTGGGCCCCTGCAGAGAGGGTGCCTCCTGCGCTTTGCAGTCTCTGCAGTTCCAGGGTCCAGGGCGGTGCGCGGCCCTCAGGATGGAGGGAGGGAGCTCGTGGCGCGCAGGCCGCTCGGAGCCTGACTCGCACTCGCTCCCTCTGTGCCCAAGTCCTGGGGCTGACCCTGGCTCTGCACTGTCACTGGTCTGTGGCTTTGGAGTCCCCTCCCTCGCTGAGCCCCACACAAGATCACCTCAGCCACGGTTGGGCGACAAACTGAAGCCACACGTGAAGACCAGCATTGTGCTTCTGCAACACAGGGAACGTGAAAGCAGAAGTTGTCGTCGTAGCTGCGGCTGCTCCTGTGTCTCGCTGGAATCTGAGGGTGAAGGTGGTGGTTCATAAGCAAATCAAGTCCCCCAGATAGCTCTGGAAGGGAACATGGAAATGGAGCCTGAAGGGCGCTGGGAATTGGGAGTTGGCTGAATTTCTTGAAACGTCTTTGTCTGCGGTTGTTGGATGGCCGTGAGCTAGGGGCTCCCCCCATCACAGACGGCGGCTTCCAAGCCTGTAAAAATAGACATTCATGAGACCTCTTTCCCCATCCCTCGGAGGTCGGCTTTTCTCTCGCACGCACCCGGGTAGCAATTTGTGTAACACCTGTCATGTGTCAAGATGGGTACTTTGGCGCGGCAACTGTGATTTTGTTAATTTGTTTACTAAATGCTTATTGGGCCCCTCCCTGCAGCCGACGGAGGACAGTCTCTGTCACCCCCGTCCAGCTTCAGAGCCCAGAACAGCATGCGGACAACATGAAAGTGTAATGGCTCCGAGTGCAGGTGGAGGGAGACCCAGCTGGGGGCAGGTAAGTAAGGCTTCCCCAGGGAGGCGGTGTCTAGGCCTAAGCTGGCAGTGGTGAACAGGATAGAGGGAAGGAGGCCCGGTGTGGTGGTGCATGCCTGTAATCTCCGCTGTTTGGAGGCTGAGGCAGGAAGGTCTCGAGTTTGAGGCCAGCTCAGGCAACTGAGTGAGATGTTGTCTCAAAAATATAAAAAAGGGCTAGGATGGAGCAAACGGTAGAGAGTTTACCCAGCATGTACAAGGCCCTGTTCAGTCTCTGGTATTGCCACCCCCCACCATACCAAAAGAAAAAGAAAAACGTCTAGGCCTAAGCCCTGGAGGATACAGAGGGTGAACGAAGCAGTGGGTGTTCTAGGTCACGGGCTTGCACGGTGAGAGCGTGGTGTGCTGAGGAACCACGAGCAGACGAGTGTTACTGAGGCAGAGGCAGGGAGGACACTGGCCTGGGCACCAGGACTCAGAAGTGTCCTGAGTCGGTGGGGTGGGGCAGGGGCACGATGTGGCGGATGGGCGCTGGATGGCATGGAGGGGAGGGCCTGGCACGCTGTACTTTGGGCAGAAAGAAGGGCACAAGGCTACGCCCTAGGCGGACGTGGGGGAGTGGGAAGCCATGTCAGTGGGGGTCTCAGACATCAGGTGCGGTGGCACGGGCTGAAGCAGGATCACAAGTTCAAACCCAGCCTGGGCAGCCTGGCAACTCAGCAACCCTGTCTCAAAATGAAAGAGGACTGAGGCCATAGCTCAGTGTGAAGGCCCTGTCTTTAATCCCACGTACCCCAAAGAAAGTCAGGGAGTCCCCCAGCCATGCTCGGGGTCCTGGGCTTTGTGTCAGGAAGGTGAGCTCCGAGAGAAGCGGCAGGATGTGGTGGGAACAGAGAGGCAGGGATGCATGCAGGGGCGACACGGTCCCCGTCAGCCGCTCTGCTGGTGTAGCTGCGAGAGACTGACCGCGCAGAGGCGCGGAGGACTCCATCGTCAGTCATTTCACGAGACTGAGACGTCCGGGCTCACAGTGGCCCTGGGCTGTGGCGGATGAGCAGAGAAGGGCAGTACCCGCGCCAGAGGTGCAGGAGGGGAGGGCAGTGAAGGGACGGGGAGCCAGTTCCCAGGGGCTGCTGCGGGCCAGCACGGAGAGGCTCTGAGCTCCCCAGGCTCTTCCCGCCAGAGCCAGAGCCGGGGTGGAGCCCAGGTCCTGCTACTTCCGGGCCAGCTCGCTCTGACCCCTTCTGGAGCTTTCTGCTTCTGGCATGACAGAGTCTTGACTTAAAACCAGAATTATTTTCTGCTCGGCTGGGCACCACAAATATTTTCATCCCAAATTACTAAAAGTTGCTGCTTTTACTGGTTGCAAGGTTTCAGAAAGAAAAATTTTCCTCTCCTGTAAATTAGAAAAGTGGTTTTTACAAAGCACCCCAGGCTCCCACCATGCTGAGAAAGGGCTTGGGTGTTTCCAGGGGAAACCATGGCCTGGTGTGGGAGGCAAGGGTCCAGTGTCCTCGGCACACAGGTGTGCGGGGGCTTCTTCCCTGGGCCAGATGTCTCATGTGACTCAGGACACAGGCCCTACCCTGCTGGAGCTTCAGTGCCAGTGAGGAGAGAGAAGTAATACTGGGCATAAAGCCATTTCTGAATGGAAATTGCAAGGAAGGCTCTGGAAGAGTAAAGAATGGGGGGATGAGCCAGGCGTGGTAGCACTTGGGAGGCTGAGTCAGGAGGATCGCCATGAGCTTGAGTCCAGCCTGGGCTACATTGTGAGTTCAAAACCAGCCTACACTACATAGCAGGCTGTGGGAAGGAGAGAGGCCAAGCACCTTGGGGCTGTGTATGTCACAATGAGGGTCTTGGCCTTTGAAGGACAAAGGTGCAGACTGGGTGATAGCAGAGGAAGAGGCACGCTGTGGCAGTGAGGAGAGGGTCAGAGACAGGCCCAGGACCCTGGCTGGGGAAGCATGAAAGTAGGAGAATGTCAGTGCCGTCAGGCTATGCCAAGGTCGTAAGTGCTCCTTGGGCTGCTCAGCGTCTGAAGAAGTCTCAGATCCGGGCTTTCCAAGGTACCCGGGCAGTGTGGAGCCCACATTCCTGGATGACCCACTTGGGAGCACCTACCCTCCACACACGTCCACGTCCATGGCCTGGCCTGGCCTGTGGGGACTCCCCCAGCTGCTTACCTAAAAGCTGTTGGGGGGCATGGCAGGCTGAGGAAACATGGCATTCTCTGATCACCTTTGGACCTTGGGGATTCTAGGAAAAAGGGAGATCAGAGCCAGTAACTTCTTTGCCCCCTAGGCTTCCCTGACCTTGTAAACATGACCATGAGAAACTCCTGAGTTTAGCCAGGCACTGTGGTGCACGCCTATGATCCCAGCTTCTCCAAAGGCTGAGGCAGGATGATTGCAAGTTCAAGGCCACCCTGGACAACGTAATGAGACCCTGTCTCAAACCAAAAGCAAAAGGGCTGAGGATGTAGCTCAATGTGAGGCCCTAGGTTCAATCCTCACTACCTTACCCCTCACAGAAAAACAAAATCTGATCTTGCACCAAAGATATTTTCTTATAGTTTTCTTTGAAAAGTGTAAACTATTTAAAAGAATAAAATATTATCAAATACTTATGTAATCATCTGAATTGGCAGCTGTTAATATTTTGTCATATTTTAATCAAATCTTTGAATGATTTTAAAAGATATTTATTTCCCAGATATTGTTCTAGTACGTTTCTACATTTTTACTCCTACAGCCATTACCTGTCCCTGAGGGAAGGGCTGCCGTGAATTTCACTATCATAAATTTGGTATCTTCTGGGCTTTTGTTTTTATCTTGAGGTGTTTTTTGTTTGTTTGTTTTTCTGTTTTGGCAATACTGGGAATTGATTGAACCCAGGGCCTTTACACTGAGCTGTATCCCTGCCCTTTAATTTTTTTTTTTTTTTTTTTCCAGCACCAAGGATCAAATTCAGGACCTTGTGCTTGTGATGCAGGCACAGACACACTGAGCTAATTCCCTGGCCTAAAAATTTTTGATGCAAAGTTTCACCGGGTCACTAAGTTCCCTGGGCTGGGTTTGAACTTGGAATCCTGCTGCCTCAGCCTCTCGGAGAGCTGGGATCACAGGCGTGTGCTGCCATCATGTGCAGTTTAGTTCATTCTTCTGTGTGTATCTAGGAGTAATCTGCTTGGAGCTCTATGAGCTTTGTACCAACACGTTATGTTTTCCCATCAAATTTAGACAGTTTGGGGCCATTTTTAAACACTTTCTCCTTAATCTCCTTGTCATCTCCTTCTAATGCTATATATAAGAGACCACTTATTGTTTCTGAGGCTCTTGTTTTTTGTTTGTTTTATGTGTTTTGGGTGTTTTTTTTTGTTTTTTTTTTTGCGGCAGGGTCTTGCTTAATAGCTCGGGGTGGGCTTGAACTTTTGACAGTCCGTCCTGCCGCAGCCTCCCAGATGCTGAGATTACAGGTGTGCATCACCATACCCAGCTGTTCATTTTTTCTTAAAGCCATTTGTCTCTCTGCTTCATATTTCCTGTTGCTGTATCTTTAAGTTCACTGATCTGCAGAACCTCACCAACTGTTAAGCCCATAGACTTCATTTCACATACGCATTTTTAGTTCTAGAGAAGTCATTTAACTCTTTATTGCTTCATTTTCTCTGTTGAGATTCTTTGCTTGCTCATTAAGTTCACATTTTCCTTGAAATCTCTTTTTTTTTTTTTTTTTTTTTTTTTGGTACCAGGGTTCAAACTCAGGACCTTGTGCTTGCAAGGCAGGCGGAGGCACCACTGAGCTAAATCCCCAGCTGCTTTGAAATCTTCATGAATTTCTAATAACTATTTTCAAGTCTTTATTGGCCAGTTCTATTATCTGAGTCCATTTGTGTCTTCTGCTAGATGATATTTCTGCTGATTATGGGTCACATCTTCTGTTTCTCTGTCTAGTAATTTTTATTGCATGCTGAAAAATATGAATTCTATGTTGTTGAATCTATGTTGTTTGTCTTCCCTAAATGTTTTTTCTTCCATCATGGGGATCAGCTTAATCATTTCAGGTTTTTTTTTTAATTTATTTTTATTTTATTTATTTATTGTTTTGTTTTGTTTGAGACAGGGTCTCACTATGTAGCCCAGGCTGGTCTTGAACTCACAGCGATCCTCCTGCCTCAGCCTCCTGAGTGCTGGGATTACAGGCCTGCACCACCATGCCTGGCCATTTCAGGGTTTTAAAAAGCCTTATTGGGATGAGACTAAGGTAGCATTTACTGTGGGACTAGATCAGGTCTATTTTTGTGACCCTCTTGCCTCAGCCTCCCAGAGTCCTGGGTTACAGCACGTGCCACCATGCTCTGTTTAGGTTAGATCTCCATCTGAGGCATGTTCTCCAGGAATTTCTACTGAATGCGTAGGGTGTTCACTGAAACCTTGGTACTACTCTGTTAGAAATTCACATCTGTTCCAACCCAGCCCTGGGGAATCTCTGATCGTTGCTCAGTTTATAAGATCTCCCCAGGAAATTTCATTTATTTATATAATTTTAAAAACCCTCCATCATTATGCATGAGGAATGGGGATTGGGCGGCAGCAGGGACGACTGCAGAAATCTGGGCAGGAGATGACAGGAAGGCTGGCCTGGACCGGTCATGTGAGTGGTGTCCTGCCAAGGATGTGTAAAGGCTGGCCAGGCATGGTGGCTCACGCCTGCAAGACTAGCTCGCAGGAAGCTGAGGCAGGAGGGTCACTGCGAGGTCAAGGCCAGCCTGGACTACATAGTGAGACCCTGTCTCAAAACATTTTTTAAAAAAAGGATATAAAGGCAGAGCCAGCAGAACTTCCAGTTAGGCAGCATAGGGCAAGGTGGGAAGCAAGACTGATGCCCATGTCCTAGACGTGACATGGGAGGGGATGAACAAAACGCCTCACACTGAAATGGATATGGTTAGCATGTAGGCTGTTGAGTCTGATGTTCAGGTGAGAAATGAGGCTAGACTTTGAGTGTAATCAATGTAGAGATAGTTTTTAAGTCGGGGTGCTCGGCAGGATCCTCTAGGGTCTTAGAATGGAGAAGCGAGGTGGTCAGAACTGAAGCCCTGGGAATTCCAACGCTTAAATGTAAGGTTTTCCTTTTAAGAGATCCAGCAAAAGACTGGCAGGAAGCAACCACTGGGGGAGGGGGAGAACCAGGAGAATGAAGGAAAGCGTCTGAAGGAGGAAAACCAGTGAAGGAGGCACTTGAAGAAAGGAAAGATCTCTGTTCAGTGCTATTGAGTGGGTGCCCGTGCTATACAGCAAAGTAGTTCGTTCTTTTCCACTGCTGTCTAGTATTCCATCATGTGAACAGAGAAGATTCGTTCATCTGCCTCCCTCCATTTTAGTTAGTATTTGCAGCAAACATTCTAGAACCCGTCACCAGTTGGAGCACATGTTGGGTGAGTTTGTCTTTGGATTGTGTCTGGGGAGAGAATTAGGAAATCATTAAGAAAGAGACACAACTTCAGCTTGACAAGATAATACCAGGCTGCTTCTCAAAATGATGCTGCCGGTGTCTGTCCCTAGGAGATGCTGTTTAACACTATCGCTATCAGGGACTCGTGTAGACCTTAGGAGTCTTTCCAGCCTTGAGTGTGACTGTGTGTGTGACTGAGTTCACTTTGCATCTTCCTAAATACTGGGGAGGTTGAGTACTGGGCCCTTTGCATTTTCTTTTACCTGACCTGCGTGTTAATGTCCATTGCCCAGGTTTCTGTAGGGTTTTCCTTTTCTTTTTTACTTACAAGATTTCTTAGTAGAGTTGGGGATTTAGCTCAGTGGTTCTGCTGCCTGCTTTGCAAGCACAAGATCCTGAGTTCAATCCCCAGTTAACCAAGAAAAAGAAAGAAAGAAAAAGAAAGATAGATTTCTTTGTATATTCTAGACGCTAAATCTTGCTTTATTAAGTACATGCAAATCCTTACTCTTAGTGGGGGTGTCTCTGACCGTGTGGGGGGGTACAGGTGTATGTGCTCAGGCCTGATGTCATATAAAAGCTTTTAGTTTGGATCTCATGAAGTCTTTCTACAAGAGCACTACTTGTACTTGTTCTAAGATTTGTGATATTTTTAAAACAATGTCAAGATATTGAAATTTATTGTGTGTGTGGTGTGAGGTAGGGACCAGGTTTATTTTTCTTGTATTGGCAAAGCCAAATGTTCTAACTTCTCCAGCCTGCTCCCACTGCCGGAGGCCACCACCGCGTCACCTCAGGTTCCCATAAAGATGTAAATCTGTTTAAATTATCTTTTCCTGTTCCATTGGTCACATCACCTATTCTTGAATTCATAGGTGTACATTTTATTACTTGATAAAAATTTGATACCTGGTAGAGTAAGGTGGGCACAGGTGAAGGCGAAACAATTTGCTTTTGCTTTGGAGTTATCTCTGTGAACAGCTGCATGTGTAGTTAAGGAAGCACTGGCTAAGCCAGCGATGGTGGTTCATGCCAGCAATCCCAGCGTGCTGGGAAGCTGAGGCAGGAGGATCACGACTTCAAGATCATCTGGGCAATAAGCAATTTAGACCCAATCTAAAAATAAAAAAGGGAAAGGAGTGGAGCTGTAGCTCAGTGCAAAGGCGCTATGTTCATTTCTCAGTAATACACACACATATGCACACGCACGCACACACACACACGCATGCGCGCATGCACACACCCCACTTGCTGAATTTAGAAAAGCTCCATGTGCCACTCACCTGTCCAGGACTCATCTGTGGACTGAGGCGGGGAGAGGTCCCGTGACTTTCCTGTGACCCTCTGGGTACTTTCACTTGTGGCCTTTCCTCCTGCCTCTGCCTCTCATTCTCACCACCAGCTCTCAGGTTGTGATGTCCCAGCTTCCGGGAGGTGGGTGTCCTGCAACTGGGCTGTGATTCCGACTGTGTTGGTTACAGCCAGCCAGACCACAGGGACAGGGCAGGCAGGGCTGGGTTTCCTGTTGCCTCACCAACTCTGAGACCCTGGATTCTAAAAATAAATACACCAGAAACCGCCGTGACCTCCCGGCCTCTGCCTGGGTGCTCTGAGGGCCCTGTCCCCGGCACAGCAGCTGGGGCCCAGGCTGCCCGGCCTCACAGCCTGCTCCTTGGCCCCCTTTCAGGCCATTCCCCGCAGGTCCAGGGTGGCCCCGGTGGAGAGGATGAGCCGGTTCCTGCGGCACTTCACGGTCGTTGGGGACGACTTCCACTCCTGGAACATCAACTACAAGAAATGGGAGAACGAGGAGGAGGACGAGGAGGAGGAGGAGGAGGAGGAGGAGCGGCCGCAGCAGCAGCCACCACCACCCGCACCCGCCTTGGGTGAGGAGGGCAGGGACGCTGAGGCTGCCTCTGTCCCCGCGCCGAGGCCCCCTGCAGACTTCAGGGCCAAGCTGAGGAAGCTTTTCCGCTCGCACCGCTTCCAGGTAGTGGGGCGAGGCCAGGGCCCGGCTGGGGCGGGGAGGGCCCTCTGGGGAGGTCGCCACGCTGCACGGTGTCACCCTTCACTGCCACTTTCACAGCAGAATGGTTAGTGAGCACCGCTGCGTGCCAGGCGCCTGAGCAGCTAGGGGTCACAGGAGGCCCCTGTCGTCAGGGAGATAGAGGGACATGGGGGCTTCAAAGAAGAGCAGAGAGGACTGAGCTTGGCAGGGTCGGTGTCTGTCCTGACATTTTGAAGGACATTCTGATTGCGGAGGACAAAGGACACGCACGCACGAAGACTACCCTGGGCACGTGGGTGTCCGGAGCACAGGGAGGCATTTTGGGGCCACTGCTGTGGCCTCCTCCAAGACCCATGTCCCCATAGGAAGGAGAGAGGCAGCCCATCCCTTCCTTCCATCCCTGCCTTTATTCTGGGGTAAAACAGAGAAATTATTTTGGTCTCTTTTTTTCTTGCTCTCCCATGGCTTAAAGGAAGCAAGCCAACACCCCAGAGCTCCTTGCAGCCCTGGATGTCCCTCTATGGCTGTGACAGGAAAGGAAATGTGGTATTAACTTGTTGGGGTTGAAATCCCAAACCCTTAATTTCAGGAACAGAAGGAAGGAGGCGGCTCCCTTCCAGCTGCAAGGGGAGCCCTGAGCCGCCCCCTTCCAGATGCAGCTCCTGAGCTCTGGGGGGGGGAGGCCGAGGCCCCCAGAGACATTCCCACTGGGAAAAGACTGACTGTCCTGAAATAAAGAATTCATCCATAGGTGCACCTACTGTGTGCAGCAGACCTGTCCCTGCCCTCACTGGGGAGGATCTGGGTCTGCAGAAAAGCAGGAATCACAGGGGCTTTCACCCACACAAATAGAAGTTACAAATAGAAGTCCCCTGCCAGGAACACAGAGGCCTCTGGGAGCTTGGGGTCAGGGACCTGTAAAAAGCCTGGGACTTGGAGGAGGTGACCTGTCTGTTGCCTGACACCCGAAGGCTGAGCAGCAGAGTCCTGTGGGTCTCCAGACTTCTTGGTTTTCTTTTGGTTTTGTTTTCTTGTGTGGTGCTGTGATGGAACCCAGGGCCTGGCCCAAACTGGGCAAGCCCCACCCAAGACCCCGAGCAGTGCCCCAGCCACACCCTCTGGATGCATCGGGAACCTTCCAGGCAGAGGGGCTGGGTTTGCCCAGGGCCAGGCTGGGACAGGGCTGCTGCCTTGGAGGAACAGAGAAGGGCACTGGCTCTGTAGTGAGGGGAGCGACTGCTCGGATGGAGGGCGGCAAGGTGGCGCCTAGTGGCCTAGGGCTGCCGTCCGGGGCTCTGTGGGGGGCATGGTCAGATTGGTAGGGGGCAGGATAGGAGAAGGGGGGCTGATTGCAGTGGGGATGGGGTACAAGGATTTACTCTCTGTTAGGAAAAGCTGTACAAGAAGACTAGGAGGACTGCGAGTTCAAACCCAGTCAGGGCAATTTAGGGACTTGGCAAGGATCTGTCTCAAATAAAAAATTTAAAAAGGGCTGGGGATGCAGCTTGGTGTGAAGGCCCTGGGTTAATCCCCAGTTCCAAACTCACAGTCCTGGAATCCCATCCTTGGGAATTTGAAGCGGCCAGGGTAGCATGATACGGAGTTACGGTGTCACTGCACAGAGAATCGGAAGCCATGATGCACAGGACCGAGGAGGACCTGGAGCTCTGCTCTTACCTGTACCCCTCCTGCCAGGCCTGTGCTGCAGCTCCCACTGCATGGAGGCTCCCAGCCCTAACGGGTGCCAGGTGTGGCTGACAGGACCTGGATGGCTGCCTGAAGAGAGAGGTTGGGGGTTATCAGCCGCTCTGAATTCCCTGTCTTTTGTGTTCTCTGATGACTCCGCTGCTCCCCTCAGACACGGTGCAGCCCAGTGAGTGGCAGATTCGGCCCTTAGGGCTGGGATCTGGGCGTTGCAGATGAGTGGTCTTGAGTTCTCATTTTTATTTTTATGAATTGAGGTGCAATTCACATAAAACTAATCACTTGAAAGTGAATAGTCCTGGCATTTTGGATGTTCACAGTGTTGTATAACTCACCATTATCTAGTTCCAGAACATTCTCATCATGCCCAAAAGAGATGCTGTTACCCACCCCCCTTCCTCCGGCATCCCTGGGAACATCCATCTGCATTATGTCTCTTTGGAATGCCTGTTCTGGACGTTTTAATCTTTTATGTCACTGTGGTGTTTGCAAGGCTCTTACCAGCGTCACCCCCACATAGCAGCAAGTATCAGTGCATCAGGCCTTGTTATGGCTAAAACACTGGTCTGTTCTTCACATCACCATGACTTGCTTGCTTGTTTGTTTTGGTTTTTTTTCAAGTCAGGGTCTCACTATGTAGTTGAGACTGACCTGGAACTCACTATGTAGCCCAGGCTGGTCTTGAACTCACAGCGATCCTCCTGCCTCAGCCTCCCGAGTGCTGGGATTATAGGCATGTGCCACCACGCCCGGCATGACTTGTGTTTAGACTATGTGAGCTCTCAGATCCTTTGGGCTCTAAAATAAAACCAAGGATTAAAAAAAAAAAAAAAAAAAAAAAACACCATCACCAGAAGCTTGAATCTTTATTAAACTACTTCATTTGGATATTGTGTGGAAACTGAGCAATTTGCCACGTCATCAAAACACATTAGCAGGGTCGGGGATTTAGCTCAGTGGCACCGCGCCTGCTTCCCAAATGCACGTTCCTGAGTTCAATCTCCAGTACCCAAAACAAAACGTTATCAGACATTTTACTGTAATTATTAACTACAGGTTAAAATGGCCCAGAAGCTTAACAGTCCATTCTTGTGTAGGCCTCAGCTTGTTTAATTTCAACCAGGAAGTCCCAGTTTAACAGTAGATTTGTTTTTCAGAGGTCAAAATCCCACTGATCTGGCCAGGCCTGGTAGTGCACGCCTATAATCCCAGCACCCTGGGAGGCCCAGGTAGGAGGATCACTCATTCAAGGCCAGCCCAGGCAGTTTTCAGGGATTAAGTGAAACTTTTGTCTCAAAATAAAAAATGGCTGGGGATGCAGCTCTATGTGAAGGCTCTGGGTTCAATCCTTATTACCCACTCCCTAGAATAAAAAGAAAACTGCACTGATCTGAGGGGCGAGGCCTGGCACTGGTCCCTCGGGGCTCCTCCTCCCACTTCCATTGCTGCCGCAGTCTCCCCTAATGCTGTCACCTTCAACTCTGACATCAAGGCCTTTAGCAGCGTCATCCCCACCTCTCTCGCCTGAATGTCCCTGCTGCTGTAGTGAGTCCACAGCCTGCGCTCTCTGGTCCCCACCTGCCCTCACCCACCAGCCCGTGCCAAAGCCCTTGAGATTCTGTCCCACTCAAGTCTTCCTAGGCCCAGGAAGCACCAAGTGAGCAGAGCTGGGGCAAGCGCTGGGTGAGGCTGCGTGCTGGTACAGTGACATTACTGTCACCCCTTACCTGAAGAGCAGGTCAGGTGGTCCCTGGAGGTCCTTGCAGAACTCGGAGCCCTGGGGCAGGGATGTTTTCAGTGACTGACTGAGCATCTATTCTGTGCATGCCTGGGCTCTAGCCATCCCCAGAAGTAGAAAAACACAAACTTTCTTAACATTTTTTCCACCTAGGAAGTGGCATTCAGTTTGAGATAGTGCATTTAAGAAACAGGGATTGGGGAAGCAAAGACCAGGGGTGGCCAGGGGGCTGGAAGTGAGCTGCAGACAGGCTCCAGGGGCCGGGGGGCTGCTGCCCTTGGCGCCCATCCCCTCCACCCAGGGTATTTCCAGGTCTCATAGTTTTCCGCTGCTCCCTGTGACCACAGGTCGTCATCATCTGCCTGGTGGTTCTGGATGCCCTGCTGGTGCTGGCCGAGCTCATCCTGGACCTGAAGATAATCGAGCCTGACAAGAACAAGTATGCAGCCCAGGTAGTGTCACCGTCACTGTGGCTCCTCTGCACTTCGGGGCAGAGTGGAGCAGGGGAGGTGCTGGGCTGTTCGGTGTCGTTTGCTTCCTGTCTTCTGATATCTGGGCAGTCCCTACACTGGAGCCCTGGGTGACCACCGAATGGGTTACTGACCACACTGGACCCTGTTGTCACCCAAGGGGCGATGTTGCAGCGGGGGCCCAACCTTAGCATCTTCCCCTGTGCTTTAGGTGGAGATGTCAGGACTCGAACTCAGGGCCTGTGCTCTACCACTAAGCAACATCCCCGAGCTCCATGTGCTTTTAAGGAAAAAAGGGAATTCTGTGCACATTCCTGTTTTCAAGTGGTAAAAGGGCAGAAGGAAACATCAAAGTTCCCCAGCCCTCCTCTCTCACTGTTCCTTAATAGAATTTGTGATGCTGCCTTTTCCCCGCCAAGTTTGTATCATGAGAAATGCAGATGTACCTTTGGCCGCATTAGCTTTATTGCCATACGTCCCCACAGAGACACGTGCGTCTGTCAGCTGCGTTGTGACTTCACCCCTAGACACGTCCGTGTGTCTAAGAATAGGCCTCTCCCGCAGGACCAGGCTGGCACCATCAGGCCTAAGTCAGTGTCGGCAGCACAGTCCCTCCCTCTTCCCGAGAATGTCTTGTGAGGTGCTTCTGTTTGCTGATCCCCACCCTCTTTCCCTCCTCACGACTCTGACTTTTTAGTCCCTCCGGCTGCCCTGCAGGATGTCTTGCGTTCTGGATTTGCACTGTGTTCTTCATGTGCACCCTCTGGGACATCAGGCCAGGGCCCCCTTAGTGACAGTCATCTACTTAGGTGGTGGGGTGCGCCATGGTCCAGGGCACTTGTCCCTCTGCAGTTATAAATAGCTTTCCTGAGACACTTCATTCCATGCAAATTTCCTTCCCAGTGGGCATTCAGGTCCCTGCCTGAGTCAGGAATTCACCGGGGATGCAGAATGATTTTCTAATTCTATCTTTGCTTCCACCTTTAGAGACTGCTGTTCTCCCACAAAGACGAGCCTCCTTCCCCTGGTGTGTGCCTGCCTCACTGTGGGCTTTTTATTCCCTGTGTATAACTGTATTAGTCATTCTTCAGACATTCCAATTGGCCCCACCTTGGTCACTGTGAGCCTCTTCAAACTGTGTCCTTTCGCCCTGAGTCTAAAGGCATTTCCCTGCTTTCTGGCACAAGAGAAGAACGAGGGACAAGAAAGGGGCTGGGGTCAAGAACGCACCCTTCTAGGTCGTAGTAACCCCAGTGACCACCTCCAGCCAGGCCCCACCCCCAACAGCACATTCAGACCCTGAGCTTCTCCATGGAGGGGTCCACTGATGAGTAGTGTCCATGATCCAACCCACACCACACACACGAGACTCTGGGGGTCAGGCTGGAGCGAAACCCTAACATTCAGGGCACAGCTGTATGTACTGATTGAACCTGGCTAGTGGCAGTCGCAGCTGAATTCCCAGCATGGAGAACAGGGTCTGGCTTGGTGGTTCCGCACGTGTCATGCCAAGGAAGTCTTCCCCTGGCACCAGAGCAGGGGTCCTGGAGGCCGGTCCGCATGGCCTGCCCCAGCCTGCGACCGGAGGCCCAATCTCTTCTGACTGTGGCTCCTTGTCCCCTTCAGGTGTTCCACTACATGAGCCTCGCCATCTTGGCCTTCTTTATGATGGAGATTTTCTTTAAGATATTTGTCTTCCGCCTGGAGTTCTTTCATCACAAGTTTGAAATCCTGGACACAGTGGTCGTGGTGGTCTCGTTCGTCCTCGACATTGTTCTCCTGTTCCAGGAGCACGAATTTGAGGCTCTTGGCCTGTTGATCCTGCTCCGGCTGTGGCGGGTTGCCCGGATCATCAATGGTACATGAGTCTCCTGGGCTGTGGAGGGGACAGGAGAGCAGGTGGGGCCGGGCATGGTGCTGGGCCAGCTGTTAAGACGAGGGCATCCGGGCTCAAGCCTGTGGATTCCACCATGGCCACTGCCACCACCTCCCAGGAGTCTGGAGAAAAGGGAGGTGGTGATATCTGGTGCCCAACTGCTGCCTCTGTGGCCATGGATGGACAGGGCAAGTGCCATGAAAACTACCTTTCTTCTTCAGGCCTTATTTTTATGATTATCAAAAGATAGAGAAGCAAGGCGTCACTTGGGGTTTTCTCAGAGGTTCTTTTTTGTCCTCACTGTTAGGGAGTTAAACCCAGGGCCTTTGTGCTAAACTACACCCTCAGCCCTTCGTTTATTCTGAGACAGGGTCTCACCAAGTCACTGAGCTGCCCAGGCTGAGCTCAAATTTGTGATCCTCCTGCCTCAGCCTCTGAAAGTGCTCAGAGACACGCATGTGCTACCACACTAGATGACCATTTTTAGTATTTCCCAAGCGGATTCTACTAAACCCAGACCACCTGGGGAGGGCACCCGCCAGAGGGACCCAGGAAGCTGAGCAGTGCTGTACGCCACATTCCTCCCTCAGAGAAAGTCACGGGGCTTGGCAGCATGAGGCAGTCAGTTTTCTAAATTTTTGAACATTTTGGTGCTGTGGGGGGAAAATAACGCCTCTAAACACGCCTGGATTCTGGCAAAGGCACGTGGGAAGTGGTGTTTCAGGGGAAACCCGTTCATCATCCACCCTGGGCCTGAGGCCTGCAGTTCAGAGGCTCTGCACGTCTGCAGATGTGACATGGCCGGTGAGCCAGCTGCTCAGCCAGCAGTGACCTGGGTGTCGCTAGTGTACATGGTCTGCTGCAGAGGGAGGGCGGGCCTGGCAATGTGATTGCTGCAGCACCCCTGGAGGGCTCAGGGCCCCCCAGATGAGGGTTCACTGGGGAGGGGTGGGCCAGGGTGACACAGCTGCTCCCCTGGGTGGCCGAGTGATAAAGCCACTGAAGAACTTTGCTTTGGACTCTGCCAGGGAGTCGGAAGCTTTCAGGTACCAGTGGGGAGGTTTCTGCGAGTGAGCGACAGCTGCCAGGCTGGTGCTCATGCAGCATTTGTGCCCCAGTTCCTGTCCCCAGCAGGCTGTCGGCAGAGCCTAATGTTCATTGTGACTGTGAGGGTTTTTCAGGCCATGTGGGCCAAAGGCACCCGTTGGGTAGCTGGTTACTGAGCAGTGTAGAAATGAAATACCTGTCCTTCTGGCCCCACTCGGTGACGACTGTCACTGCTCTTCCTAATTCTTTGTGCATAAGAATACACCGTACATCTTTGGTTTTTCCCAGGTGGTTATAGTAGAAACCACTATTTCTGATGCCTTCAATTAACTTCCAGGGATAATTATCTCAGTGAAGACCCGTTCAGAACGGCAACTGTCGAGGTTAAAGCAGATGAATATTCAGTTGGCCACCAAGATCCAACACCTTGAGTTCAGCTGCACTGAGAAGGTAAGATCCTGAGGATGTCCTGCTTGCCGTCCTGTCCACCTGAGCGTGGGGCTTCACATGCCCATGTAGTACCTGGCACCCTTTTGCCGGACCAAGTGGTCCCTGTCCCTTCACACTTAACCCACCTCCCAGAGCCATGCCCACTGCCCAAACTATGCCAGGTGCCCCTCCTCTGGGCACCTCTTGTCCCGCTGTGCTTGGGGATCCCTGTATGATGGAGCAGTCTGCTCAGCAGCCTGAAGACCATGGGACAGCAGCTCTCATTCATGTGTCCCTGCGCCTGCGCTCCTCTAATGACTGTCATATCCCTGCTGAGGTCCAGGTCAGTTCTGATATTTGCTTTTACAATAGGAACAAGAAATTGAAAGACTCAACAAGCTGCTGCGACAGCACGGCCTGCTCGGTGAGGTGAACTAGGCGTCCGCCAGCTCCACTGGAGAAGACCCAGCCTCCCAGGCCCCAGGGTGAGATGGTCCCACGCCTCCGCTCACTGGCCCCGTGGGGGTTCCGAGGACGGCTGTTCTGTCTGGGTCTGACAGAAAGCTGCCTGTGCCCTTACCCTGCGCTACATGACAGACGTACCAACTAGTTTCTCGTAGCAGACACTTTACACTTGATGAAAATGAACACACCTGGACAATGACTAGTTGTATATAAAATTTAATCTCGTCAAATGTACAGCTTTGAAATTTCACACGCCTCTGGTGGGGGCAGCATCCTTTTTTGCATGAGCATTTGGAGGAGAGGAAAGCAGCAGGCTTGGCTGCCCCCCCCAGCAGTCCCTCCTCGCTCCCAACGCTCCAGGGTCCCCGCACCCAGCCTGGGATCCAGCTGCCTCAGCAGCTTCTCCCCAGCTCCACCTACTTCTGCCACCTGGCAGTGTTTTTCTCGCTTACTGTACAATTAGCGTGTAAGACACCGCGCTCCTTCCCACTACAAGCTTCCCTCAGTGGCGTCCCATGCCAGCCCACCATGTGGAGAGTCGGCGAGAGGCGGAGTTCGGCCTGGAAGTGCCATTTAGTCCCAAGCTGGCCCTGTAATTAATGTGATCTTTGGGAGAAGAGCCCCTCGTGAGGTTTTGTACGCTTCTCAAACAATTTTATACAGTATTTTGCTATTTTTGTACTTATTTCAACGAGACTTGAAAGAAAACAACTCTGCACAATGAACATTTTTAAAATAACTCACATTAAAGCGGGGATGAATAAACCAATACACTCCCTGCACACACTGTCAGTGTGTTCCCCACAGTCCCCAGGACAACTCGCTCTCCACCTAGGACCTTCCTGCTGACTGCTGTGTGGGACCAGCTCAAAATGTGCAGCAAGCAGAGCAATGCCTGGGAGGGAGAAGTTCTGTCGGGAGGGAGAAAAGGGCAGTGTGTGGGTTTAGGGGCAACCCCGGGGTGCAGAGGGGTGCGACCAAGTGGTCCCACAGGTACAGACCTTCACAGCGGGCCTTCATGACCACTCCCGTCACACAAACGGGAAGAAGAAGTCAAAGGGCAGCCTGGCGTTGACGGTGGGCCGAGCCCGGAAGCCGGCTGCTGCAGGTGCAGACACATCCACAAAAGTCACCGTAGTGGAGACGACAATCGTCCTTTCACTTCCTGTGTAGGTCTGTAGTAAAAGTCACAGCTGCACGCCTGCCCTCCAGTGTGTTAGTGGGGGGACGACGTGGGGATGCTGCCTTCCCCTCACTGGGCTGCCGCGTGGGAGCAGCGCTCTCCGGCGTCCTGACCGCACCAGGCTCAGCCGAGACTCAAAGATCAACTCTGATCAAGAACGCTGATGCCAATCAAACCCCGGCCAGTGGGAGCTTTTCTAAGTATAAGAATGTCTGCAAAACTGTTTTAAGGTTCCAGTTTATCTTCTTTATCAGGTTAATAAATTTCACCTGTCTTACCTGAGTTTTGTTTAGACTTGTCTTAACCTCTAGCTTTTGGGTTTTTGTTTTTGGTATTGTGGATGGAACCCAGGGTCTTGCTCTCACTGAGCTCCAGCCCCAACCTACGCCTTTTTAATTTTTATTTCTGTAGAACTGGGGATTGAACCAGGGCCTCACACATGTCACCCAGCCTCTACCGTCACGCTCCAGCCAGACCTACCTTGGGAAAGGTGGAGGAAAGGAGATTCGCCGTGACATTTACTATTCTGGCCTGGGGGTTCAGTAGGGATCCGTACTTGGTCCACTTCACTTCTATGACCAAAGCCACTGGGAGCTGGCAAGAATCCTGCAAAACAAAATGCCAGTCATCAATCTGAGTATTATACAACCTCGAGTCAAACTTAATCTGCAGTTCAGAGTTTTAATTATAAAATGTTCCACATATTACAGAATGTTCCAAAAGAGGATGAATAGACTCCAAAAGTTCAGATCGAAACAACTTTGACAAAGCACATATTAAAGTCCTCACTGCTCCAAAAATACTGTGCACCTAGCGTGATTTTTCCATCTCTTCTGATTTCCAGAGGCCAGAGTCACCTGTGAGTGGTGGCTATCCCACTCTCCAACTGTGGGACCTTAAGGGCTCCGACTTCATCTACCTGTCTGCACCTGCCTCAGAAGAGAGGCCAGGGTGTGTGTGTGGAGAATGGAAATTAAATTAAACCTGACTGCATTTCTCCTTAAAATGCTCTGAGAGGAGATCCAAACATTCTTTCCATTTGTCTAATTTCATCAACTGGCGACTAAGATGTGACATTTGGGCATCTGGGCAGTGCCTATATGTTGAGCACCGAGAATTCAGTCTGAACATCTCGTGCCCCAGGACCTTTGCTTGTTCAGCCCCAACGACAGCATGGGGACCTGGGCTTTCCAGACTCTTATCCTGCCTCAGTGTCTTTAGTTGGAAAAAGAGAACTCCAGAAGCCGTAGTGGGGATGCCACTGATGAGGGCACTTTCCTGTGGGTCTGAAATTTTTCCATAATAAAAGTTTTCCACTAAATAGTGCTTTCAGGGCATGAATAGCTAGCAGGCCCACTAATACCTGGTGCCTGCCAAAAAGTACCAATGGATTGCCTGGCTTGGAACTGCCTTTGAAAATCTGCAGGTTGCACAGTCCTTGCCAATACCCCAATACCAGGAAAAGCTGCCATGCAGCTGCTGTGGCCGTGCTCCCCACCACCTGCACCTGGGTTTGACGCATGGGTGGCACAAGCCCGCTCCAGGCCCACTGAGTTCCGTGGGCCAGCACAGCCCCAAGCCTGTCCCCCTCCCAGGGAGCAGTCACAACTCTGGTGACTTCACCCAGAGCCAAGAAGCCAGGAGCAAGTTGCTTGGCCCCCTGGGGGCAGAGCTGAGCCAAGGCTGAGGGCTGAGCGACAGAGACCCAGTCTCAGGTCTTCCCTGGGGACTCAGCAGGGAGGGCCGCCGGCTTCTGAGCATCCGCACCTCATCATGCCCTGCTACAAATTCGCCTGGAGAACACGTGACAAGACAGCTGGGCAATTAGGGCATAAGACAGAGCGTGCGCCGCAGTGACAGGACGGCCCACACTTTCAAGACAAAAGAACAGGTGGGCGAGGAGGCACATGTGAGCGGGCACCTATTTCTAGGATGTCGACTTCCATTAAACTTGCTGGGGAACTTTAGCATTAAAAGCGCTTGCAAGTGGGCTGCCCAGGTAGAGCAGGGAGAGTGGGTGGGCAGCAGTATGGACAGGGAGGCATCCAGCTCCTCTAGGATGGCCTTGTGCTGTCTCCAGCGGGCTTGTGGGGCACTGATGACAACAGTGCAGATTAAGCACCCCTTGTCTGAAACGCTGGGGAGCAGTAGTATTCAGGATTTCTCCAGTTTGGGGATATTTGCATATGTATAACGAGTGGGACTAACTTAAGTCCACACATGAAATTTGTTTCATTTACACTTCTCCCCAGCCAGAGTGTGGAACTTTCCATTCACAGGACTCAAAAAGTTCCAGATTCTGGAGCATTTCAGAGTTGAGGAATGAGGATTTCCAACCTATAGGAACAGGATGGTGCTCGGTAGCAGTTCCATGTCATGGAGGGACTGCCTACTGCTGCCCTGCCAACAGCCACGGGCATGGCCACATTACCTCCACCAACCCACTCAACAACCGCTGAGGTGGGAGCTATCATTCCCATTTCACAGATGAGGAGACAGGCTCAAACGCATAAAGACGCTGGCCAGAGGTGGGCGAGGGAGCCCTGCCTGCATGCCAAGCTCCTCAGGAGGCTGAGCCTACCTGCTAACAGTGGACAAAATCAATACTCAGGACTCAGGCCACTCTGATCTATAGCAAACCCTGAGCCCACCCAGAGCCACCCCACTTCCTTCACAGATTCCCCAGCTGCCTATTATTATCCCAAAGGCAGAGGAGACCACGAGCACCTGGCCTTCAGCTTCTCTCCTTTTACCTTGATGGGTGAGTGGGTGATGAAGTGGACAGGGACCCAGTCCAGCACATCCTGTGCCCTGGAGTTTCCGAACGAGGCCACAAAATCCGGGAAGCCCTGACCCTTCAGCAGGTCCTTCATCTTCTGTGCCACAAGCTGGCACGGGATGGCGGGGCTCAGCCTTCGTGGGGAGAAAAGAAATTGTGTCAACAATTTTTTTTCTCTGTTTCTGGTGATACTGGGGATTGAATTCAAGGAGTGCCAGGCTACATCAGCAGCCATTTATTTTTTGATTTTTGAGACAAAGCCTCCAGGAGTTGCCCAGGCTGGCCTTGAATTCATGATCCTCCTCTGTCAGCCTCCTGAGGATCTGGGGATACAGGCAGGTGCTACCATGCCCAGCTTACCATCAGTTTTTACAGGCCTCAATGATAACACATGCCTCTCCAGTTTCATTTTCTCCCTCTCCAGAAGGGGAATCATTTAACAGATGCTAAAGTATCCCTTAACTGAATCCTGGCCATAGAGGAAATCCAAAATAGTATTTCCCAAACTGAGTTCCACAGCAGCCCTTTCTGTATGAGAAGAACCACGACCAAAACTTGGAAAAGACATTCCATGTCCCTGTCTCTCCTGAAGCACACTGGTATATTAAAGGTACTAAGAAGTCCTTGAGGAAGAAATCACGGTTTTCACTGTCATTCGGTGTTTCCCAGACATACTGCAGTACGGCCCTGTGCCTCAGGACATGTTGTGGGAATGTATTCCATGCAGCCCCTCTAAGAAATGCTCCTCTAAAGAGATCAGCTGATAATACAAATGGTGAATACTGGTCTAACAAAACAATGCCATGATTATCCAGGGGAGATGTGCAAAGTACACGGGTGGTGGAGTGAAGGAGGGTGAAGGGCAAAGATCCAAGTATTTGTCTTCCAGACTGGGGACACAATAAAAACTCCTAAAAACAGCTGGGTGTAGAGGTGCACATCTGTAATCCCAGGCCTCTGTAAGGCCAAGGCAGGAGGATGGCACGTTCAGGCTCAGCCTGGGCAACTTAAGTGATTTAGAGACTATGTCAATAAATGAGAGACAAGACAGATAAATAGAGATAGCCTGCCAGCCACGCCTGGGGATGTAGCTCTGTGTAAAGGCCTTGGGTTCAAACACTAATACAAAAAAAAAAAAAAAAAAAAA
>NW_022900924.1:17078616-17107308 GCF_012274545.1 Fukomys damarensis
AAAAAAAAAAAAAAAAAAAAAAAAAAAGAAGAAGAAGAAATATGTGCAGGTTATTTGAAGATCTAGGGAAGATTTCAAAAAAGCAGCTACAGATGTTGAAAGTGGTTGCCTCTAGGATAGAGCAAATGAGAGTGACAGCTTCTGGTTATATAACAAGCTGTAGGGCTCCTTGACATCTCATATTACATATTTGATTTAAAAAGATAGGAGGCCAGAGATTTAGCTCAGTGGTTCCACCACCTGCCTTGCAAGCCCAAGGACCTGAGTTCAATCCCCAGTACCAAAAAATAAATAAAAAGATAGGGGCTGTGGGCCAGGGATTTAGCTCAGTATTTCCACCACCTGCCTCTCAAACACAAGGACCTGAGTTCGATCCCCAGTACCACACACAAAAAAAAAGAAAGACAGGGGCCGGACATTTAGCTCAGTGGCACTGCACCTGCCTCACACGCAAGGTCCTGAGTTTGATCCCTGCTATCAGAAGAAAACAAAACACATTCAGGCTTCCTTTCATTGGTTTTCTTGTGCTATGTATATTAAAATTCAGAAACACAGGAAGGACTTTCAGAGAAAATATTTTTACCCTGAACTCAAGGGCTATGCAACCTTAAACATGAAACATACAAAGCTCCTCAATTTTTCCTGTTCTGTTACTATTTGTTAATAGTGATAGACTTCATGTGGCTTTTGCAGGAGCTCAGCTGCTGAGGCAGAGGTTTGGTTAAAGTGGGGAAGGGTGGGGACGCTGTGCTTTCTGATGGACACAAATGTCCCCCAGAACGAGTCACCTCACCTGAGCTTACAGCCAGTCTGCATATTGTATCCGAACAGCACTGGGGTCCGGAGCCCCTCCTCTGCAAGGCAGTCTTGCTCAGTTGTGCTACGAAGAATAGTGAGTTGTCCGTATCTATCCGTGGTCTGAATAATCGCAGACATTCACTGAGAGTTAAGGGACAACTGCCCAGTGCCAGAGAAACTTGATTCTCAGGTAAGAACGATGTCACACGGTGACACCGGACCCCCCTTCTCTAGGCCTCTAGGAAGTTGACAGTTATTCCTGGGGGTGGGGCACAACAACAACAAAACCTCATTGTAAGTGTTTTCCTTGATAAGTACATCCCAGGAGAGAGATCCTCACAAAATGGCACTTCAAAATTAAGTCCAAATTTTCTAAGCAATGAAGTTTGTTTAGGAGGCTGTGTTTGAATGTGAAATAGAATGCATCCAAACATCGACTCTTCTGTCTTCTTGTGTGTTTTAGAACACTGGCATCTGCCCCTGCCATGCGGTGTCCCCCGAGCACCGGTCTCCACTAACTCCCCACCCTGGGTCACCAGGAGGAAGCTCTGGCCCACAGAGTCCTGGGCGAGGCAGAGAAGTGCCCTCCACACGGAAAGGATATCCCTTCTGGGGCCGCAGCCCGGCGGCCAGTGGGAGCCCTACCACGTAGCCAGGGTTGCCGCTGAGAGGAACAGGCCTTGTGTTTTGCTGAAAAACAATGCAGAAATGTGCCCCCCCCAATAATGCTCATTTTAATAGGGAAATGGCAGGGAGAAAATGAAATGCTTTTCATAAATGTGGAATTACCAACCAATAAAAGAACCTCTCCCCCTACTCAGAACTATAAATATATCTGCTGAGTGTAGGAGGACATCATGCTGTAAAAGAACAAGCGAACATGGCAGGGAACCTTGTCCCCAAGGAGAGAGAGACACAGGATGGGCTTGGTTGAGTTACAAACCCCAAGCCCACTTGAACCCTCTGGTCAGTACCAAGGGTGAGCTGCAGTCATACTGCTAAATTGATTTTGTCTCATTAAGAAATTATAATTCCTTTTTTACTTGGTAGCTGAAACTTGGACAAAATGCTCCAACTTACCTGAATAAAGTGAACTTCAAACTTCTGCTGCAGGGGGATGGATGCACGGTTAACCGTCCCCAGAAGCAGTGAGAGGCCCACTCTGGTGATCTCACCTAAGTCTGTATACGTAAGGCTGTACTTCACCTGAACAAAATGAAACCCCAAATGCACCAGGTCCCCTTCCATTTCAGCGGCCGCATTAATAATAAATAAAAGAGCCATAAGCAGCAAGTCCTTTTCCATTTCTTGCAGGTTTTCTCCACCCAAGCAGATCTGAGCAGCATTTGCTGCCTCTTGGGGCCTAACAAATGCGGTTGGTCCAAACAAAAGGTGATCAGCCCAGCTCCACAGAGGAGACAAGTCCCAACAAATAAAATGACAGCAGCATCAGAACTGGGATGCAAGCTGCTAGGCTTGTACAACAAGTAAAGAAGCATCCTCTGAGGAGATGGCACAAAGGCAAGCAGGTGGCCAGGCCAAAAGCAGCGGCACCGCAGGGTGGCCCAGGGCCCCCTTTGGAGGGCATCTCCTTACCCCATTAGATGGGCGGCTGGGGTCTGCCACAGACAAATGGGATGTAAAAGGCCACATGGGCGCCCACCTCAAGCACAACATTAATGCAGATCCTGTCGCGCCCAGAATCGACAAGAGAAGGCAGCCGTATGCCAGTGTCCTCCAGGAGGGTCCGTGTTTTATTTAGAGATTGAACAGTGATGGACTGGACAGTGATCGGGACCTGAGAAGTAAACAAGGCCTGGATTATTAAAGACTCCACACTACAACAGAGGCGATGGGGCTCAAGTAACAACAGCATGAGCCCCAGCCCCAACCCCACCGCCTTGTGCAATGAGGGGAGCGGAACAATATACACGTGCAAAACACAAAGACGGAGTCAGCTGGGGCTTGGTGAGAGAGCACACACGAAGCCTGGCTTCCAACCCCAGCACCAAAACACCCCACAAAAACCAAACATATCTTTGTGTCAGTGCACATTTACATTCACAAAGAAAATATTCCAGAAGGCTGTAACCAAAACTTTAAAAATAGATACCTCTGAGAAGGTGTTAACACAAAAACTTCCAAATGAATGTTCATGGCTGCCTGGTCCTAATAGCTAAAAACTGCACACAACCCGAATGTGTATCTCTTGATAAATGGGCAAATAAAATGTGGCCTATCCACACAAAGGAATATTATTCACTGTAAAACTGAAGCACGATACATGCTACCATGTAGATGAATAAAACATGCTAAGTGAAAAAAGCCAGACACCAGAGGCTACGCAATATAAGCAGTGTCATGGTGGTTGCCAGGGGTAGAGGACAGAGCCAGGAATAATGGAGAGATAGAGGTAATGAGCACAGGGTTTCCTCTTCAGTGATAAAATATTCTGGAATTAGTGGTGATGTTTGCATGACCGTGTGAATGTCCTAAAAGCCACTGAACTGTGGGCTTAAAAGTGGTTAAGTTTGAGGCTGGGGGTGTAACTCAGTGGTACAGGGCATGTTTAGCATGTAAGGCCCCAGGTTCAATCCCTAGCACCAACAAGCAAGCACAGAAGTTTCTACCACACATCTACATACGTGCTCTTGACCCTAAACACAACTCCTACCAGTAAATCCACACACGAGCACAGCGTGCAGCCCCAGCATCCTTGGCCACGGCCCTCAACCCCCTGAACGCAGCATGACTCAGTGAAGCACGACTTCTCCACACAGCCTCACACACACACAAACTGGCTCTCTCTCGGTGGGGCTGTGGACACCACGGAACAGACAGCAAACAGTTAAAGCAGAATCAGGAAGCCCTGGTGATCCCAATGCTATGAAAGGACACTTGTCATTTGTGGTCATCAGCAGCAGCAACAAAGCAGCAAGCAATCGTCTAAAGACGGCTGGGCCTCCAGATGAGACCCAAATCTGTCACAGGTACTCCACATTTCAATTGGGGAAACCACTTAGAAAGGACCTTGATGTATCCAGTTGTTTTATCGATTTGGACTTTGCCCTCAGCCTTGTGCCAAGCTGTCTATAATTTAAAATTGGTAAGTACTAGGGGAGTGGTGGGCAAGGCAAGTGAATTACAAATTCAAAGCCAAGCTGGGACAACAAAGAGAGACTCTGTCTCAAAATAAAAAGGGCTGGAGCTGCAGCTCAGAGGTAGAGCATTTGCCAGTGTGTGTGAGGCAGGGCCCTGGGTTCCATTCCCAGCACAATATAAACCCAGCATGTGCACACACACAGCCGTGCCATTATTGAAGCTGTCTCTTTAGATAAATCAGCAGTCCTTATGTATCTGCTCCTACAACCAAACACACCTGCAACTGTCCTTCCAGGTCAAGGCCTGTCACAGTAGAATGTGAGCTGTCTTGTGACAAGAATGGCAGGAAGACAAAGCCAATCGCTGCTGTGCCCTCTTCCCAACAAGCTGCACCAGTGACTGGAGAGCCCCGTCAGGAGCCCTGTGCCGTGAGCTACCGCGCTCCTCTGCCTGACTCAGGGAGACCCAGAGATCTGGGAGCGCAGTGCCGACCCAGCCCCGCCAGAGGCTCCAGCCATGTGAACACCTGTTGCCTGGTGTCATTGATGGAGCTGCCACCACCATCCAGCAGGGTCACAGGCATGAGGCAGTGAGACTGGCCTGCTCTCCTCAATGTCCTGTTTGGTCATAGCCATCTCATACCGTCCCCTGGGAAAGCAGCAAGCACACTTGGGCAGAAAACACTCTCCTGGGCGGATCAGAAGCCAGGGACTGGGATTCAGGGAAATCACAGCAGGCTTCACAAAAGGGCAGGCAGGACCCAATCTCCATATTGCTGACCTGAGAGACCCTGCAAGTTTTGTCTTTTTTCCTTTTAGACAACTCTCTGCTACTAATTCACATGCTTGTCCTTTACGACATAAGCTTTGGTGTCACACAGCCATGAGGTGAAATCCCAGCTGGCCACATCCTGAGTGTGCAGCTGCAGGAAGCACAGGGGATGCATGTGAAGCTGGTGACACGGGCCTGTCATGTGGCAGAGTACACCTCTGAGGCCAGACAGCCGCATCCCCACCCCAGCTCTGCTGTGAGCACGCATGACTCGCCTGCCCAAGAGAGACCGCAGCGGGGCCTGCTGAGTCCCACACTTAGGAAGGATGGTGACTGGCCCCCACTCTGCGCTCCTCGGCTACATTGTCACTGTGCATGACAGGCTCCCCCCACCCTGACGGAGCCCCCCGTCAGCCACTCGGCGCTCGGCACGTAACCCACGACCCGTACTCGCGTGCTGCTCTGAACATCGCGGGCCAGGCGGAAGGGGCGTTGCCACAGACTTTCCACTCTGGAGCAGCAGAATCAAAGCCCGTCCTAGTGGCTGGAGGAACCTAAGGGCTTCACATGGCTTTCGAACTGGGCTCCTCAGAGGGACGGAAGAGGAAGCAGCCTGGCTCCGGGACCCACTGTGCTGTGTGCTGGGCAGGGCTCTGTTGAGGTTGTACCAGAAAAACGGGCCAGGAACTAAAGCAAGCTCCTCTCAGGTGAGGAAATACAGTCACCTGGCTCATCCTTCTCCATTGTCTCCTTAAACCTACATCTGTGCGCAGAGACTTAATGAAATAATGGCACCCTGTCACTGCCGGGTGTCTCCTGCCTGCTTCTGCTTGCCTGCCCCAGGCCTCTGCAGATAGACACCTTCTGCCCACCCTCCCAGGGGCTGAGGTGCCTGGCAGATGAGAAAATAACAAAGCTGAAGTTGCGCCTAGGCTGGCCCATTCCACAGGCTTTGGGAGACCACGGCAAGGCCACTGCCTCAGGCCTCCTTAGGGACTGTGCATAGGGCACAGACCTGGAATAAGGGGCAGGGGACCCATTCACAAAGACCCCTGGCTGGGGCGAAAAGGCCTTGCACAGAATCCAACCCCAGCCGCCCCTGAGGTGCCACCTGCCACCCAGGGCAATGCCAGGGAGTCTCTGCTTCACCCGGAGCAGCCTGGGAGGCAGCGGCCCTCCTGACAAGAGACCAGGGTGGTAGCAGCCATGCCCACTGTCTGTCAGGTGGGATCTAGCAGGCTGTGGTGCAGCTCAGCAGTAGAAAACTAGTCCAGGATGTGCAAGTCCCTGGCTTCTATCCCCAGCACCTCAAAAAAAGAAAAGTAAAGAAAAGGAAAAGGAAAAGGAAAAAAAGAAGAACCCTGAAAATCTGAAGTACTGCAAGGAATTTCCCTATTTCACACTTCTGCTCGTTGTACCCTGTAATAAAAATGTACCCATCTCAAAGGGCCCAGTGGATTATAAACTTGCATTCCATTAAGAAACTCTCTTACCTGTGTTGTCGAATTGGGCACCTAGACAAAAAGAAACCACAACAAATCTTGTTAAGTATGACAAGGAGAAGCATTTTCATAGCTCTTTCAAACCTCGGTCAAAGGCCACACACTCATTCTTAAAGATCTCACAAGGAGAACACCAAATCTGCCTTAATCAAGGGATGCCATCTACTGTCTGCATCTGGGCCACTGTCACGGCAGTTTCCTCCTCTTTTCACCTCCTTCTGGTTGGAAACACAACAGGCCAGCTCGGCCAGCTGGAGTCACGGAGCCTCCACACCCTGGTGTCATTATTGCACATTGCCACATGGCCACTGCTACCATAACTGTGGGGAGGGAAGACGCAGCCCCCGCCCTCCTGGTCACTCTCAGAGCACCTGTCTTCACAGGAAGGACATCATCCCTGGCCAGGAGCTGCCCATGGCCTCTTCCTGTCTTCCTGCCAGGTACCAAGCTTTCATCTCCAAACACAGCCAAGATCTCCTGAAGGACTCGATCTCCCTCCTCCTCCTGACCTCATCCCCACTCTTGAGCCATTGAGAGCTCTGACTGGGGGTGAACAGTCATGTTTGGGGAGGTCTGTGCTGAAAACTTTCCCAGATGCCCCAGATGCTGTGAGAAGACAAAGTAAATGGAAGAACTCAGGCCCAGAGGGCTTACAAGAAGAGAGGGAGAGAGAAAGGAGACAGAGGAAAAGCTTCATTGTAAACACAGAAGCCCAGATGCAGACGAGGCCATGGACTGACTACCCCTACACCCCCCACACACACGATCCAAAAAAGAAATCAGAGCCAGGTGCAGTGGCACAAGCCTAAAACCCCAGCTACTCAGGGTGATCACAAGTTTGAGGCCAGCCTAGGCAATTTAGCGAGATCTTGTTCCCAAAAAGAGGTTGGGATATAGCTCAGTGACACACTGCTTGCCTGGCATGCATGAGGCCCTGGGTTCAATCCCCAAGACCATACACACAAATACCAAAATAAATGGGGGGAGGAGGGCTTTGGACAGTAATCTTGCTCTGTTTTCTTTTTGTTAAGACAGGGTCTCACTGCATAGCCCAGGCTGGCCTTGAACTTGCTGCCATCCTCCTGCCTCAGCCTCTTAAGTGCTGAGATTTTAAGTGTGCACTACCACGCCTGGATCAATAATCACATGGTTTTCCCATTGCTCCCTTGCCCCGTGATGACTTCTTCCTGCTCCAGAAACCCTGATTCCTTTCTTTTCCCAACTGCCAAGCTCATCTGCCAACCAAACAGTGGATTTTATCTTCTTTTCTGGTCTGCTTCTACAGAGAGCTCTTTTTGGTTCTTATGTGATTATTTCTGTCCTATACATTAAAGCATTTTAATTATTTCTAAAGTTTTTAGGTTCCTGGTAAAGATTTTGTTCTGTTCAGGAGACAGACATCATTGGTTACCAGCAAAATGAGTGAAAGAAAAATATGAGCTACCTATATAAAAACAAAAATATTTAAAGGATTAGTTCAATAATCACTGATATCAAAGTCCTTGAGAAATTTCAATCATGCAACTGAAATTATTCTATACTTGTCATACTTCAGAAGGGCACAAAGAGCCAGGTATGGTGGTGAACACCTGTAATCCCAACACTCTGGAGGCTGAGGCAGGAGGATCATGCCAAGTCTGAGGCCAGCCTGGGCTACATAGTGAGTTCAAGACCAGCTCAAACTGCATAGTGAGACCCTATCTCAAAAATAAAACAGTACAAAGAACAGAAAACATACCTAATGAATCAGTTCTACTTCAAAATAATTCTTACCCTCAGAATCACAGGGCTGCTGTAATAATCCATCCTAAGGGCCTCCATTTCTTCACACTGTTCTAAATGTATGCTTCTGGTGCATTTAACAGCCTGGTTCACCAGAAATGCTGGAATCATAACATTCCCACGAGCAAAAAAAAAAAAAAAACACACACACATACACAGAAATGTTTCAGCTGTGCAGTGGTAACTCATTCAGGTGAAAATGCAAAATAAGTTGTAACATAGAAATGCAATATATTTGAAGTAGGGATTAAAAATTAGTGTTCAACCAGGTGTAAAGTTCACAACTCAGAGGGCACAAAAAGATACCAAACAGTCCCACCATGACTCCAGCCCTGGCCCCACCCGGCCTTCCCCACGGGCACCAGCAGGAAGTCACTGGTGCCTCTTTCTGGAAATAGATTATGCAAATCAAAGAAAATATGTACATGGAACCATTTATAAATTATTTTTTCCACTCCTGGAAACAAATGCATGCTAGATACACTGTTCTGCCCCTTGGTTTTCCACTGAACAATGAACACCTTGAAGCTCAGTCCATCTCAGTAATGAAGAGCTTCCTGTGCCCTGCTGTTAGGGTTTAGGGTTAATTCATGTCCTACTGGAGATGCAGCACCATGATTCCCCGGTCTCCTACTACTGCACACCTAAGGCTCTTCTGCCCTCCTGTTCCCAACAATGCTGCGTCTACTATCTTGCACGTGGGCCAGCATTGCTGCAGGATCAACTCCCTGGGGTTCAACAGCTGGGTGAGAGGGCTCCATCATTTGTAATTCTGATACACGGTATAGGCAAACTGCCCCTCACGGGGCGGGGGGCACTGATTTACAATCCCACAACTATGGAGATGAGTGCTTGAGCAATGTCAATCTGATGGGTGAAAACAGTATCTCAATTCAGCTTTATTTTTCCCTGTTCCCAGCATGTGCAAGGTTAAGCATCTTCTCAGAAAAACACATTCCCCTCCTTTTTTCTTTTATTTTGGTTTGGTTTTTTTGAGAAAGGGTTTCACTACATATTCCAGGCTGGCCTTGAACTTGCAGTGAGCCTGCCTCAGCCTCCCAAGTGCTGGGATACAGGCATGTACCACACCACACGGTTCCTATTGTCTGTTACTTAGCCACCTCATGATGGGGCTCTGGGCTGTTCTGCAGCTCCCCTATCACTCTGCAAAGGAGCAGGGACTGTGAGAGGCAAGGGAGCCCAGCACAGCATGGCCACAGGCTGACTGCATGGTTCTGTCCCTACTCCACCACTCTGTGTGTGAGCCCAGCAAGAAAGCCCCTGCCTCTCCATTTCCCCACCTAAACAGTGGAGATTCTAACCTCACCTCTAAGGATCACTGTGAAGATGGCCTGGAAAATCACAGGCATCACTTAACACAATGAGTAGCACACAGAAGTGCTTGGTAAACGCTGGCTGGGGACAGCCTTGGACCTTCCCACACCTGGAAACACTTACCAGCTAAGAGGGCTGTTTTCAGGTAGTGAGCTGCTCATCACTCCCAGCAGTCAAGCGTGAATGTCTGGCTGGAAAGATTCCTGCCCTAGGTTGGGTACTGAACTCCAAAACCTTAAGCCTCTTTCAACCCCAAGATTCTGTTTCTAGTTGTGAACCTGTTTAATCATGACGGCTCTAGATGTAAATTGGCTGCAAGGTCTCTTTACAGAGAGGAAGAACAGCAGCCACTCTTACCGGCAGGGTTGTTGTCAGCGCACAGAGCCGATGTGAGAGGCGAAGGAAATCTCAGAAACAGATGTGGAGACGCCTCGGGAGCCTGCAGAGGAGCCCCGTACTGCAAACACAGAACACAGCCACGGTGAGCACTCGCCTGGGACTCCCAGGGCACCAAGCAAAGGCCACGCAGCACTGGCGGTCACCCTGATGTACAGACGCCAGGCGGGCCCTTGCCCACAGAGAGCTGGCGAGGTGCCGTGTGGGCACACATCGCTGGCTGTGTATTGGGGAGGGCACACAAGATGCCAAGCGTGCGCCTCTACAGACGGGGCACAGGGGCCGGACAGGTGCGCTTCACGAGCATTAATCCAATGGCACTTACAGTTTACATTAGAATTATGCCACTGTTATGAATCAGTATTTTATGCAAGAAGGCCTTTCTTTCCCAAACTAAATCCCCCATGAAATTCTTCCACGACATTCAAAGCCCAAGTTTATAGCTATTGGCCATACGGATAATTCTTGTGAATTTGAAAGTTTACAACAAATGCCTTGGTGCGAGTGAGGCTATGGGAAAATGTCTTCCCACTTATTGTAGCTGGAGCATAAACCCCTAGAGTCTTTCTGGATGGCAGTCTGCTTATCGCTGTTTAAATTTCCCAGGCATTTTGACCAAGCTGAACTATCTACAGACATATACACTAAGGATTTGATCAGACAACTGCACGAAGATATATATATACACGGGAATGTTCGTTATTCTAATAGCAAAAACTAGAAGCAAATGTCTGTTAGGAGTAGAACAGCTTGAGCGGGGAATGGTGGTATAGCACCTGCCTACTGTGCATGAGGCCCTGGGCTCGATCCCCAGGTTCAGAAGAGGGGAATGGCTCAAATATGCTGAGAGGAAGACTTTGTAAATGCTGCTCTAGTACAAGGTCTGAAAAGTCACTTTCCTATGCCTATGTCTTTCTCATCAGGGAAATGGGACAATGGTGTGTTGTTCCCAGGTTGTAGGAGTAACGCCTGGAAAGCTCTATCTTCCTTGCACAGGGAAAATGCTCAAGAAACAACAGGTTTTGCACTGACATGGGAAAAGGCGCAAGATTATTACTGAAAAAATAATTTCCTAAAGTAATGTAGATAACTATAAATCCAATCTCTATATAATATATGTACATTTATTTCATAGATGCATTTAAAAATCAGCAAGACTACACATCAGTATTTCACATGCAGGAGTCTGCAGTATGAATTTAAAGAAATTTTTCCTGGTGTGGGTGTGAACCCAGGGCGTCACACAGGCTGAGCACAGCTGTGCTGAACCACACCCAAGCGCCTGCAGGGTGAATTTTATTGGAGACCAGGGGCCTTTACATTTCTTTTTTTTTTTTTTTTCTGATACCAGGGATCAAACTCAGGACCTTGTGCTTGTGAGGCAGGTGGTGGCACCACTGAGCTAAAGCCCTGGCCAAACTTTAGATTTTTACTCAGGGACCTCTATACATCTGCTTTTAGAACTACTGCACAAAGCTAGGCATGGTACATGCCTGTGATCCCAGCACTGGGAGGCTGAAGCAGGAGAACTGCCATGAGTTCAAGGCCAGCCTGAACCACATAGCAAGATCCTGTCTCAAAAAACTAACAAAAAACTAGTATACTTCCCTTTTAAAGACATACTTTTTGTTTTTTTGGCTTTTTTTTTTTTTAAACAGGGTCTCACTATGTAGTTCAGACTGCTCTGGAACTCAACTCTGTAGTCCAGGCTGGTGTCGAACTGACAGCGATCCTCCTGCCTCAGCCTCCCAAGTGCTGGGATTACAGACATGCGCCATCACACCCGGCTCAAAGACATACTTTTGAAAAACAGTTTATTCAGTGTTATGTTACATTTCAATGCCTTACTAAGTGATAGAAAATAGTGCATATTTTCCTAAAGTCTATGAAACTAAATACAATTTCGAGACAAGCATCCAGCTAATCCGATATTCCTAGCAGCAGACCTGCAGAATTTTGTTGCATCTCTTAAGGCTGAAAACAAAGAATTCTGCAGAGGCAAAATAAATGTAGGCTTACTGTGAAAAAGCCCTATGTAATTTTCACAACTTAGAAACATGAACATACATTAAGGCCAGACATAGTGGTGCACACCTGTAATGCCAGCACTTGGGAGGCTGAGGCAGGAGGATCGCTGAGAGTTCAAGGCCAGCCTCAACCGTATGGTGAGACCCTATCTTGAAAAACAAAACAAAAAAGGGGAAATATAAATATGAAAGTTTTTAATATATAATACCAATTCGAAGTCTTGAGGAAGCCAGCTTTGCTGGTACCATATTGAAAGTTAACTCACAAGGACAGGGTATTATGACATGATGAACAAATTAACATTCTCGGCTCACCTCATATTTAGTAGAATCCAAAGCATCTGATTTGGCTGTAAAAGAAACATCTGCTTCTGCATTCAATGTAAAACCTTCAGATGTTTTCATCCACTTATTAAAACTGTTCTCATCAGGCACTTCTGGATTAATGAAGGATAATGCAGGTTTATCTGTTTTTAGAAAAGGTATTTTAAATCAGCATAAAATTTGTACTACATATGACATCTGTAATGTTTTTGAAACAGTTATTAGCACTTAGGCTGATATTTTTAAAATAGAGTCTTTTTGCATGTTCACTTCTCCGAGGACTTCTGGAGACCTGTTAAATAAACAGGATCCTAGGCTAGGCCTGCTTCTCCCAGTGGGAGAATAATGGTTTCCCCTGCCTACAGGTAAACAGCACAGGAAAAGCCATAGAGAATCCATCACTTTCTCCAGTCCAGGGACTGCAGAGAAAACACACTGTGTATGGAGGGCGGGAGAGGCTGGCATACATCAGAGAATGTGGCAGTCACAGGTCAGCTGTCACTTCAGGTAACAAATCACAGTGCATATACCTCAGTTTTTAATCACAAGAACACCAAACCAAAATATATAAAGACATTCCAAGAAGACGATGAATTTGGACAAATAAAACTATAACTGCATTCCTGATCTCTGATATCCTGAGAACATTTCACACTCACATGTACTTTGAGACACTAACTTGAGATGATGCTCAGATAAAAATAAAGATCTGGTTTTCATGCAAATATTCTTAGTAAAAAGAAAAAGGAAACAGAAACCACAGGTAATGTTCACAGCTAAAGCTGATTTTCAACCATTATGTAAGGAGGAAATAAGGTTAAAACACACACACAGATAACTAGGCAGATAAAAATGTGGATTCCAGTGCGTGTCTATATAGTATAAAACTTTAAAACCAAGTATAAGAAGTCAAAAGGCCACTACATAGCACAATTACTTGTAAAGAAACTGTGCGTGACACAGATCTGTAAAGTTCCTTTCAGTTACCTGTAAAATGGCCCCACACGTTACACATGTACAGCCAAAACAGTTTTCTAAAAATTTAACTGAATAAGGCTTTTTCCCATAAATTTTATTTTTTTTAAATTTCTTTGGTACTAGGAATTGAACTCAGGACCTTGCACTTGCCAGGCTGATGCAGCACCACTGAGCTATATCCCCAGCCGTTTTCCAGAGATTTCAAAGAAAACATTTCCAAAGTTTCACAAAATACCATCTATCAACATCATTTACTTACAGTTGGTAGTATGAATGCAGAAAATAGATGGATTGATCTGGTCAACAAGTTTGAATATCCTGTGAGGTGGGTTTGCTGTGAAATTCAATGAGTAGATGGCTGCTTTTTGAGTGCAGAAGTGGCTGTCACCTCTGGAAATTAAAAATAATAAAAGAAAATTTGAAGGCAAAAGCATACAGTTTTAGCGAGATTATTTTTAAATTGTCAGATGCTTGTACTACAATGGAGGGTACTTCTGAAAGCCATGTTAAAATAGAATCCATCGTTTCTTAGTTTCTTTGGTGTTAAAATATTTAACATTTGAAAAGTTCTCCATTAGAGGAAAAAGTTGAGACAAGTATATTATTAACTTCTAAGGCAATCTTCTCAAGTATGTAATATAGATCAGGGTGTAATTCTGAATGAACCTTGTAAACTCTGAAAGTATCAATTATATAAACTTTTGTAGCACTTTAGGCTGATCATAAGTACTCAGAATAGATCCAAAATTTCTTGTCTTTAGGATAAAGCTGTCTTCAAAAGATTGTGAAAATATGCAATCACCTGTAAGACTTGTAGCCTAGACATTATTATACAGTCAAGTCTTCTATCAATCCCAGAGTAGCAAATCCAATCAATTTGAAGCATACATAGATATGGTATGAAGATAAAGTTATAACAAAAATGGCATTATAGGCTGGGGATCTAGCTCAGTGGTTCTGACACCTGCTTTGCAAATACAAGGTCCCTAGTTTAATCCTCGGTACCAAAAAAAAAAAAAAAAGGTATTATATTCTATATACTCCTTTAAAGCCTTACTCAATTAAATCATAGTATTTCCCATATTACCAAATGTGCTTTGCAATACTAAATGTTTTCCTCATTGTGGTGATACATAACTATAATCCCAACACCCTGGGAGGCTGAGGCAGGAGGATCACAAATACAAGCCCAACCCAATTTAATAAAAACCTTGTCTCAAAATCAAAAAAGGGCTAAAGATACTGCTCAGTATAAAGACTACTGGTCCATACTGTATACCTAAAATGTACCAATAAACGCAATGAGAAAAAAAAAAATATGGGTCCAATTCCCACTACCTATCAATCAATCAGTCAATAAGGCTTCATCATATACCAGCTTCTGAATACACCGCATTCTGGTTTACCAATCCTCTTCTGCTGGTGTAAGTTGTGTCTAATTTCTGCCAATCATATATAAAGCTATATGGCATCCTTGTACATATATCTTTATAACTACCTCTTAGGACACATTCCCAGAAGTGGAATTGCTAAGTCAAAAAAGGTACATTATTTAAGGCTTCTGTGACATGGCCAAATCGCCCTCCAGAAAGGAGGGCTGACTCACTAATGCTATAGTACGAGTGCCTATTTCCTTGTACTCTTCCCAGGCGTGGATACTGTCATTAGGTTTTTACTGGTTGGGCTGGAATGGCTGGCCTTGAACTCACAGCAATCCTCCTGCCTCAGCCTCCTAGGTACTGGTATTACAGGCCTGTGCTACCATGCCTGGCTATGTAACAAGACCCTCTGAAGGGTTTTTAGCAAGGTGAGCGACAGCATGAGGCGTGAGCTTAGGAAGCAGAATGGGCAGGAATGGATGCAAGGCCTCTGGGGCAGGAAGACTCAATAGAATGGGGCTCCTAACTCCAGCTCCACTTGGCCGGCCCTCCAGTCCTGGGCAGGATCTCATCAGATCCTGAACCTCTCTCCAGTCCCACTGTTACAGGGCAGGGACAACTGCAATCTTCATCTGCCACAGGAACTTACTCTGGACCAGGCTTGGCCTCTGCGATCCTCTGTGCATGCTGCTGCTCAATTAGGTCACACGGGACCACAACTCTAAACCCCTTAGCATGCATGCACGAGCATGCGCACACACACACAGCTTTCCAGGGGCACAAGGCCCAGTCCTGCTCTCTCCTCCACACTCCTTGTACCCCAGCCCTTACAGCCATACAAAGCTGCCTGCACCCTCCTTTACTCCAGGACTCTGGCCAAGTGGCTCCCTTGACCTGAAGGGCCTGTCCCCTTCCTCCATGCTGGCTAATTTCTACTTGTCCTTCAGGACATAGGGCAGCCCAGGTCATCTTTTCTAGAAAGCCGTCCTTGGCCTGGCTGGCTGAGCTAGATGCTGATTCTCCAACTTCTTCCGTGGCTCAGAGCAGAATCTGCCATGAATTCATTCATCTTCCTCAGGCAACCACAAGCTCTTTAATAGAGGGATCTGAAGAACTTATCTTGATGCCTGGTGCTGGCAGCAAGAGGTGCTCAAGAAAGGCATGGAGAGGAGTGAAGACTGCTGAGTGTACACAGAGAAAGTGGACAAGAGGCTGCAAGCCTCCAGGTTTCTGTCGAAAGGCTTACCATAGAGGAAGTCAGAGGGAATACAAAGAATCATTTAAGGGTGAAGAAGAGTCCATTCATCTAGTCAACTTTTTTTTTTTTTTTGTAGTGCTGAGGATGGAACCCATGCTAGGCAAGTGTCCTACCACTGCATTCCACCCAGCCCCGTCACTCATTTTTAATGAGGTCCAACTGGATGACAGGGCCTGTTCTAGGCACTGCTGATACATAAAGGACAAATTTTTCTTGTGCTCGGGCTGGGCGTGGTGGCACACGCCTGTAATCCCAGCATTCAGGAGGCTGAGGCAGGAGGATCACTGAGTTTGAGACCACCCTGAGCTACATAGTGAGTTCCAGGTCAGTCTCAACTACATAGTGAGACCCTGTCTCAAAAAAAAAACAAAAAACAAAAATACCCCAAAAAACACAAAATTTTCTTGTGCTCTTTTCTTGTGAAATAGCCATCTAATGAGGGAAGTTGTTGATAGTTTTATTATCAACAGCTAAACTAGACAGAAATATTATAGGCAGTCAGACAGGGCTAGGCCCTGTCTAGGATTTTAGTCAGCACTTCCATTCTTTCATGTGTGTGTAGGAAACTGATAAATGTTTATTCACCTATCAATTGTGGTTGATAGGTAATGGGTATAAGCTTTACCTGTGAGCTTTAAAAACAGAAATTTTAGGGTGGATTTTGGGTAAAGCTTAGCCTTATCTTGCTGCTAAGAAAGACTGCCCAGGTAATTAGGTAGATAACTTGACTCTGTCTCCATGACTTCTTTTGCAGGCTGGGAAGTGATCCAATCACTTTCAATTTGCCGTCACTCTCTTTCAAAGAGTTGGAAAACAGTGGGTTTAGATCTCTTGATTATTGATTTTGTTAGCACTGCTTCCTTCTTTAAACATGACTGTTACAGCTAAAACCAACTGTAGCTTGTGCTTTTAGAAACACCTGCTAGAATTAGGAGTGTGAGTGTCCAGGAAAGATTGGGTCATGAGCTGGTAAGAGTGGCTTACCTTAGGGGATGCCTTGAGGACATGGAAATCAAGTACAAATTAAAGGAACACCAATTCTTTTTCTTGTATTTTCAGATGGGAAACTCAATGTTAAAATCTCACTCCTTTAAAATGTATTCTTCAACATTAGAAAATGTTCAACCCTCATATATTGAAAAAGAGTGGTTCAGTATTTTTCTGTACCTATGCATGGCCTGCCTAACCCTCTAGAACCAAAATGGAATTCAGAGAGAAGTAATGATTATGATGTTATTTCACAACTAAAATCATACTGTAAGAAAGAGGAAAAACCATCAGAATTACCTTATGTTCAAACTTTCTTTGCATTAGAAAATAACGCTTGTGTTCAAAATGCAAATGTAAGCCACAAGAAAACCAGACACCTCTGGCCCTAGGTATCCACTATCACTAAGCCTGAGATACCCCACCCTTACCCTTTGGAACCTGAGGATGAGGTTTCCAAGGCAACCTTGATCAAAGTCTCATCCAGCAATAACAAGCCTGAGGTTTTCACTACTTGCCCTTTGGAGTCTGAGGTCCCTCTCTCTTACCCGGTGGAGTCTAAAGATGAAGCTTCTAAGCCAGCCATAATTGAGGCCTCTCCTAGGCCATCCACCTGTAGCTGATTTTATTCAAGCCCCTCAAGGACAATATCCCTCACAAGAAGTAAATGGCAAATTCAGACATATTCATGTCCACAAGTCCTTTTCACTCAGTGACCTCAAACAGATCAAACAAGATCTGGGAAAGTTTTCAGATGATCCTACTAAAGTACACTGAGGTCTTTAGAGGAATTATGAAGACCTATGAACTAGACTAGAAAGATGTAATGTTACTCTTAAACATTGACTTCTAATGACAGACAAGCAGCAGTACAAGCTGCTATTACATGTGGGAATAAATATCATATGTTAATTTTAGAAGACCAGAAGACAGCCAGCCAGGGGAACAGCCAGTTCCCACTGAAGCCCAAGCAGTCCCTACCCAGGACCCCTACTGGCCTACCAACCAGATGGGAGATTAGGAGACATCTCCAGACATACATTCTTTTTTTTTTTTTTTTTTTTTTTTTTTTTTTTTTTGGCATCAGGGATCCAACTTGGGTCCTTGAGCTTGTGAGGCAGGTGGCAGAACCACTGAGGTAAATCCCTGGCACCAGACCTTATATTCTTAAAGGTCTAAGGAGGACAAGAACTAAGCCCTTCAATTATTTTAAATTGCCAATTATTCATCAAGAGAAAGAACCCTATACGTCCTTCTTAGATCATTTACTAGAGGCACTGATAAAACATACATCCCGTGATCCTGATTCGATAGCATAGATTATTTTTAAAAACAAGTTTATTATTCAGCCTGCCTCAGATATTAAAATAGAAAACTACTAAAGATGGCTTTTGCTCCACATAGTTCACTTGATACTTTAGTGAAAATTGCCTCTTCAGTATTTTATAATTGAAGCCAGGAGGAAGCCACGGGGAGAAAACAAAGGGACCAAAATAAAATGGCTGCCTTGGTCGTGGTCTTAAAAGGAATAACCTTAAGTCTGATTCTTGCGGCTCCAAGAAGAGGTAGGTCTACAACTACTCACCTGCTACTGCTGTAGAAAACCATGCCACCTTAAGAGGGACTGTGATAAAAAACAACATGACAAAAGGCCCCTAAGCCATGCTCTGATTTCAAAGCTGACCACTGGAGGTTAGACTGTCCTCTGAGGTGAAGGCCACAGAAGTCAGACCCACCTTACCAGCTGGTCCAACAAGACTAAAGGGCCATGGGGCCCACTGTGCCTTCTCCCTCTGGCCAGACTGTCATCTCCACAGAGGAGCCCAAGGTAGTCACGACTATAGAGAAAAAGGAACCAGCCTATTGCTGGACAGTGGTGCGTGTCTCTTGGTCCTTCTTTTCAACCTTGGCCTTCCTTCAGCTGTCACACCTCAGTAAAAGGAGTCACTAGAGAAGGGGTAACTCGCTATTTCTCACAACTTTCAGGCTGTAACAGGAATGGCTTTTTATACACTCCTTTTTTTTCCCCTGTGGTACTGGGGTTGGAACTTGGGACCTTGCACTTGCATGGCAGGCAGCTATAGCACTGAGCTAAATCCCCAGCCCTAAACATTCCTTATGCTGAGATCCTTTCCTGAGGGTAGTAGATTTAGCACTGTTTTCTATATCAGGGGTCTACAAACTGCTCCTGTATTTACAGTTACACTGAAACTTAGTTATGCCCCTTCACTCCTGTATCATTAGCTGCTTTTACTCAACCAAGGTAAAGCTGAGAAGCTGCAATATTTATTATCTGGCCTCCTAGAGAAAAAGTTTGCTGACACCGTTCTAAATACTCGACTCCATATCTGAAATCATCATACAGGCTAATAAAAAAAAAATGACATTCTAAAAAATGCTCCCAGGTTAAAACAGAAATCACACTCTTGAGCTCTGGTAGTTAACGCAGGCAGGAGAAAAGACTGATTTTCAACAAAGACTGGACCATGCTACAGTCAGAAAATTAATCTGACTACACCACCCCATTCTCCAGGATTTTTTTTTAAAACAACATTAGAAATAAATTCAACTTCCCATTCGGCCAATAAAAAAAAAATGCTCCCAGGTTAAAACAGAAATCACACTCTTGAGCTCTGGTAGTTAACGCAGGCAGGAGAAAAGACTGATTTTCAACAAAGACTGGACCATGCTACAGTCAGAAAATTAATCTGACTACACCACCCCATTCTCCAGGATTTTTTTTTAAAACAACATTAGAAATAAATTCAACTTCCCATTCGGCCAATAAAATTAGTTGTCATGGGAAAAACCCAGGTACTTCAAAAAAAAAAAAAAAAAGATTCAACCTGCCAAGTGTCAATTGTTAAAACTGCAGTGAGGCTAAATTTATAGTCACTCTGTTTCGATAGCAAATTGGTCCATCCTGAATAAATAAACCTTTTTGAAGTGCTAATTTTTTTCCAGACACTCTGAAATCTGAGAACAAATCATTCAAAGCAGTTTGTCTCTACCTTATAATCCACTGGGAGTCATTTGTTCTACAGGTGAGCTGTGAGAACTCCTGGTAGAATTATATTTCAAAGAGTACAGGCCTCCTATCTGCTCAAGTTTTTGTTATGGGTGCTGCGTCCACAACAAGAACTGCAAAATCAGACCACACTCTTCACCTGCACATGAGACTAACTGACTGATACAAAGAGTATGATAGAGATCTGTTCACAACTCCAGCTGAAATGGAATCTGCTCTCCACACACCCAACCATCCCATTCTACTCTAGGCACTGCACACTCTCTTTTGCTGCACTGTCACCCAACTGGGTGCAAGTAAGGGCTGCCTACTGCTTTACATATGGTTCTGCCCAGGATGGCTTCTGAACCGTGCAAAGCATGGGAAATCAGGTTTGGGTTTTTCAGCCTGGGGAGTTTTCACTTTCTGTCTCCAGATTTCACTGGCCTGGTTGGTCAAATTTTATCAAAACCATACGTCATACTCTTACGTGACAACTGGAACTGAGCAGCTGGAGAAGACACTGAAGTCCACAGAGCTGCAGTCAGGGTCACAGCAGCAGTTGACATCACACTGTGCTGGGGACAAGTCACAGACACACAGAGCAGCAACTGCAGGAAGAGGAGGGGTAAGATTCAGAGCGATGCCATCAGTGGGTGGTGACTGCCCCCTGCCACTACAAGGCGCCAGAAATCAGCTTCCTATGAAAGGCTGTTTGCGTTCCGTGCTGTGCTTCGGGGGAATCTGTGAAGTGGATGTTATTTGGTTTGAGGGCTCTACATCAGAGGCACCCTGAAGCAGCTGATCACCTGACACAGCAAGGTCTGCTTGTGCTCTGGCTACGGAAAGCTCAATATGAAGCTCAGACAGCTGCGTTTTTCAAGACTTTCAGGTGACCCTGATAACTGGCATGTATTTAAGAACCAGGACAGCTAACCATCTGCCTGACCATCCGAGCCATCGTGGGCCCATCCCCAGAGTCCCAAACCCCTTCTCTTCTAGAGAGTGCAACTGGAGGAAGGACCAACTTAACACCTCCAGGGAAAATGGTTTTCAGTCTCATCCCTCTTCTTAGTACAGTACGTGCAGCTCTGAAGCTGAACTCATATTCCAGGGCTTTGGCCAAGAATCAGGCCATCTCAGGTCCTTAGACTACCTCAGATAACTCAGACGACACAGCATGAAGGAAAGGCAGGACCCTCCACTACACAACCTTTAACTGTTGATGATGATTATCCAGATTTTTAATAGATGTAGTAATTACAAGAGGAAACCAAATATACAGTGAATATTTAAATTAAAAATTGTATTATAGTAAAAGATATGCCATTAAACCCACTCAGAGTATTGCCTCTCAATTTGAAAACATTTATGCCATCATTCCTGCCTCTTTGAGGAGCAGTTCCGGGAGTCCTCTTTTGTGTCTTTATGAGGTGTGATAAAAAATACAGTGAATTCAGCTGCTGAGGGCCATCCAACAGGCTCATAAACATTATGGTGTAACTTCCTCTACTTTACACACCAGAATGGGCAATGTGCAACTTCTTGCTCTTCCTCAATGTCAAAAAGATCATGAAAGGTAAACGCTGTGAATCAATTCAGGACACTGAGCCAGCCAAGACAGTACAACTAAAGACACAAAAGGACTCCAGAGCTGCTTCGGCAAATGGCAAGAATGACAGGATAAATGTGTTCAAAGTGAGGGGTGGATTCTGAAGGAGATTCATAGCAATGTATCATTGCTGTGATCAATTTTTAAAAATGTAAACATTTGCCAGCTTTTGATCATACGGCATTATGTGGATAAAGGCCACTAAATTAAAAAATCTCAGAATTTCAGGTACTAAATTCTCAGCTATATTTTGTCCCACTTTATCACTGATTAAACTTTCCTACTTTTTTACCCTGTGTCAAATAAGAAAAGCTTTTCAAAGAGCAGAACATGAGAATAAAAACACTGAGGTCATGGTACGGATTACTGCTTGGAGGGTAGAAATGAGAAATAAAATCGTATCCTATGTTTTACTTCTTTTTTTTTTTTTTTTTTTTTTTGTCAGAAAAAGATCTGGAGCCGAAAAAGCAAAAACCTAATAAGAAAAGAATCTCATGCAAATATTAGTAGAGGACTCATACAACATTTGTCTCTCTGAATTATTTCATGATAAATATATGGCACCCCAAAGTGCAACATACTCCAGAGAACAGTGTGAGAGGGGAAGGTTTTATCAATAAATATGCAATGCTCTTTCTTTTTTTTTGAGACAGGGTCTCACTATATAGTTGAGACTGACCTGGAGCTCACTATATAGCCCAGGCTGGTCTCAAACTCAGAACAATCCTCCTGCCTCAGCCTCCCGAGTGCTGGGATTATAGGCGTGCACCACCACACCCAGCTGTGCAATGCTTTCTTACAAACATCTTCCCCTTGGGTTACCTGCATCTATCAGCTTGTGTGCTTTGTAGATGGACCCCATGTACACTAATGTAACAAATGCAAAGGACAGTTAGGCCTAATGTGTTTAAACTTACAATCTTCACTCGTTTACAAAACTTAAAACCCTTATAGGTAGCTATTAGGCTCCTAAGGATTAAGCAATAGTATTTAATAACTTCAATGAGGAAATATAAAGGGCTCTGTTTGAAACCAAGTGCACTGACTCACGGATCTGTGGATCCAGCAGCACTCAGCTGCCCTTCTAAACCTCTCATCTGCATGCCTGCCTCAGACAGCAGGGATCGCTGTTCTCTTCCACCAGTACAGCCTGCATCTCATTCTGCAACTTTCCACCTAGCTCTCCAGAGATGGTCTCCCACTCCAACACTCACAGCTGCGTGGCCTACAAGTAGGTAGGACACCTGAAAAATAAAGATAACAGTGCCCACACCATTAGGGTGCATGATGACTAAGACACATCACAGATGAAATGCCTAGCCCTGTACCTGCCACACCATAAGCAATTAATAAATGAGTTATTACTGTCAGAAGTCAAAAGAAGGCTCCTTTAAAAAGGAAATCAAGCTGGGTGTGGTGATGCACACCTGTAATCCCAGCATTCTGGAGGCTAAGGCAAGAGAATCAAAAGTTCAAACTCTGCTGGAAAAATTTAGTGAATTATTGAGACTCTGCCTCAGATTTTTTTTTTTTTTTTTTTTTTGAGACAGGGTCTCACTATGTAGTTGAGACTGACCTGGAACTCACTATGTAGCTCAGGCTGGCCTTGAACTCACAGTGATCCTCCTGCCTCAGCCTCCCAAGTGCTGGGATTACAGGAGTGCGCCACCATGCCCGGCTTTGTCTCAGATTTTAAAAGGGCAGAAAATGTAGCTCAGTGCAAAGACCCTAGGTTCAAATGCCAGTACTGAAAAACATTTTAATACAAATTTACCACTCATACTGGGAAAATAGCCCTGAATACATACCTTAAACATTGATAGTTCAAGTACAGCTTCATTTAAGGGAAAAAGTGTATTAACAGATAGAGTGCTTATGTGGATAAAAGACAACTCAGTGCAAAAACCTTAGAAAATTTTGGGGTATTGAATACTTGGCTATATTCTGTCCTAATAAAGCACTGATTTAACTTTCCTATTAATTTACCAGGACAAGCAGTTAAATATAAAAGATATATTAAAGTAGCAAATATATTTCTCTGTAAGTTTTCTTGGTAGTGGGATTTGCACTTAGGGTTTCGTGCATGCTAAACACACACTACATCACTGAGCTACACCTCTGACCCTGTATTTTTTCTTGCAGACTACTCAACTTCCAAAGGTGGCCTTTTGGAGAAATAATGGCTCAGTAACTCGAATTAAGGCCTAGAGTTCAGGATGTCAGAAAATGGTGGCTTTTTAAGTTACCAGAGCCTTAAAGAAAATCTTTTTCTCTCAAAAAGAGATTAAAATACATACCTATTGACGTACTCTCAATCCAGACACAGGATTAAAAAATAATTTTGAGATCGCAAAATTCCCTTTGAGAATCTGCTGACTACTATGACCTTCACCCCAGAAATAGATATTCACAGGGCCTGGGATTTAGCCCAGTGGCACCGTGCCTGCCTCACAAACACAAGGTCCTGAGTTCGACCCCCGGTACAAAAAACAAAACAAAACAAGAAATACATATTCACAAACTTGAACTCACAAGGAGTCAATGACATCTCCCGAAGTCACCATGTCAAATCAGATTACAAAATATTCATTAAATTTTGGTTTTTTTTTTTTTTTTTTTTTTTGGTACCAGGGATCCAACTTGGGTCCTTCTGCTTGCAAGGCAGACGGTGGAACCACTGAGCTAAATTCCCGGCCCAATATGCATTAAATTTTAAATTACAGAATTAAAAGATCACTTTCTGAGATATATGTTGACTGTCCCTAAATATAAATTCTCCGAAGTAGGAATAACCACTCATCCCGTACCTTTCCAATCCCAACAAAACACAAGACCCCTGGCGCTTGCCATTGGAATCAACCACTTCACCCAGTCACACTAAGCTGGACATTTGACGTCTGTTTTTAATAAGTTCAATGCAGCTTATGCATTAATTTCCACCGCTGTCCAAAGACCTACTTAATTTCATCTTCACATTCATTCATTATTGTCTGTAGCATTAATGATATCCAGAGCCAAGTACTTTCAAAGATCTGATAAGGCCCCACTCGCCTTCTGAGCCTCGGTTTCCTCGTCTGTATGGCATGGACAGTATCTACCAGGGTCACTAGTGGGAGAATTCGCATCTATGAAACACTCAACCTGCCAGCACATTGTAGATGTTAAACTCTAAGTCATCACCCAGGCTACCTTTCCAGTTTGGATCACTCTGGACCTCCCAGGAATTAGCGTTTGGTACCCACCATCCGTGACGGGGGTAGGCCTGGGACCGGAGGAGGGCTCCGGGGTCCTGGAGGTGCCTAGGAACCTAGGCGTCAGGGAGGGTCCGAGAGGGCCTGAGGGTGCCTCGGTGGAGTTGAGGTCCTCCGTCGGCACCGCGGGGATGGCCACGGTTTGGGCGCTCACGTAAGTCCAGCGGGTCAAGAGCACCAGCAGGAGCGGCTGGAGGCCCTGAGGCCCCATGTCCCAGTAGAATCCCGCGGGCCCTGCGCCCTGATTTTAAATTGCCTGGCAACCGCGACAGCCCAGCGCGAAGCACCATGGGAAAGGGCCTGCGAGGAGGCTATCCGCTAGAGGGGCGGTACCTGGGCGAGGCCGGAGTGGGCGTAAGGGGCGGGGGCAGGGCGTGAGGGGCGGGGCCTGGGCGAGGCCGGACGCGGCCTGGGTCCCGTAAATCCCACCTGTGGTTCGTGGTCAGCCTCCCGCGCTTATTTAAAACATATGGATTTCATAGGGCCGGGGGTTTAGCTCAGTGGTTCCGGTTCCTGCTTCTCAAGCTCAAGGACCCGCGTTCGATCCCCGGTACCAAAAAAAAAAAAAAAAAAAAAAAAAAGTGGATTCCTGGTTACACCCTCACGGGATTTTGAGTTCATAAGTATAGGACAAGGCCCAGAAATCAATATTCCTAACAACACTCGCAGCTGGCAAGTGGAGGAAGTTTGGGAACCACTGTGGAAGCACATGGAATTCAGTCACACCCCCATCCTGTAATCATTGTGTTTCAGACCCTGTCCACCCTGGCATTGCCTTGCAGAAGGTCTCCAGAAAACTCTGTGTTGTGATAATGGGGACAGGTAAATACTTAATAATTTTACAAACAAAAAAAGCTTTGGCAAAAATTAAATAGACTCATTTATAAATCTTAAAGGGGAAACAAATCAAATCTAACTGGAATTTTACCCGGAGGCTACAAGATTTAGGAAAGCTGTTCACTCGGAACTGCTCATTTGGTAGGTGCAGAAGAGCAGGAATGCTGGCTGTGCTTTTGACAGAGTTCTCAAAATTCAGAAGTAGATGTCAAAATACTTAAACATATCACGATACAAGCATTGCCAATTCAGAATGCCAAACAGTATACATACCTAGATTATTATATTTGTATGGCGACGCTAAATCATCAAAGTGACATGTTTAGCACCTTTGTGTGGCATTCCAGAGGCAGTGTATAAAAATATAATTGAATCACTCAAATATGCAATACAGATAGTTCCAAAATTTTTTTCTACAAAGGACTGTTTTAGCATGTGACTGAAATCCTGGACTACTTTTAGTGCTTTTTTTTTTTTTTTCTGAGACAGGGTCTCACTATGTAGTTGAGACTGACCTGGAACTCACTATGTATCCCTGGCTGATCTCGAACTCACAGCAATCCTCCTGCCTCAGCTTCCTGAGTATTAGGATTATAGGCATGCACCACCACACCCGGCTACTTTTAGTAGCTGATGAAATATTTCACTAAAAAAAAAAAAAAAGCCACTATATTTTCCATACCTTCATCTTATAACTTCTCAAGTCAGGATTTATTTTCTTTTTGAAAACTCTTTACTTTCAGGTTTCTACCTTCTTTTCTGTTTCTTAATGTCTGTAAATCACTTTTTCTTATTTTTTGGTTAGACTGCACATGTGTGTGTGTGTGAGTGTGTGTGTTGTTGGAAATTGAATCCTTCACACTAAACTACATTACCCAGCCCCTTTTTTATTTTTTATTTTTGAGAGAGGTCTAAGTTGCCCAGCCTGGACTGGAATTTATAATCTTCCTGCCTCATCCTCCCAGAGTGCTAACCACCATGGCAAACTTCTGGTTTGAAATTTTTAAGCCTAAAATTAAATTAGACTTAATTTTGGCTGGATTAAAATTTTGATAAAGTGCTCTGTGGGTCTACCATTCTTGTCTTTATGATTATGTAACTTCTAAAATCCTCTTAAAGGCTCACATCTCATGATTCCAACCTGGGAAAGCATTTTACTCTCTTTTGTCTAATCTCAACCCTCAGTGGATAGCCCAAAAGTAATTACATGAAGCCAGGTGTGGTGGCGCACACCTGTAATCCTAGCACTCGGGAGGCTGAGGCAGGAGGATTTACGTGAGTTCGAGACCAGCCTGGGCTACATAGTGAGGTCCAGGTTAGTCTTAACTACATGGTGAGACCCTATCTCAAAAAACCAAAAAAAAAAAAAAAGTAATTATATGTCATCTAACTTCTTACAAAATCAAAATGCAGATGGCATTAACTCAGTTTTACAAACTTTAGGAACACAGGAACTTTTCATTTCACACGTGACCCATTTCTGCCAGTTTTTCATCTTTCGACTGAAAGCATTGTCTCTTCCTTTGCCCTGACTTTTAGTAGATTCCCTCCTGAAGATGGAAGGATACAAGGAAAGGCTGAGACCTTAGGTCCATATCTTGCCACAAACCTCAGCATTTGGGTTATGCATAAATGCAATTTGTATCTTTTTTTGTTTTTGTTTTTTGTTTTTTGTTTTGGTACCGGGAACAAACTAAGGACCTTGTGTTTGAGAGGCAGGCAGTGGCACCATTGAGCTAAATCCCTGACCACTGCATAAATGCAATTTAAAATATCCATCTTGGGCCGGAGATTTAACTCAGTGGCACGACACCTGCCTCACAAGCACAAGGTCCTGAGTTCAACTCCAGGTACCAAAACACACACACACACACACACACACACACACACACACACACACAAATCATAAAATGTCCATCTGTCACTCTAGGGTTGTTGTTATTCATAATTTCTTGTGGTCTGTGCAAAAGTTAGAAGGTATCAAGAGAATTCAGTTTCTAGGAATTCTCACTTGGAAGCTGCTATATGAAAATCTGACAGGAAGAGTATGTAGGCAGAAAAAGAAAAAAAAAAGCTAAGGCTAACTTCATAAACCCATGTCTATCACTCTGTTTTGCTCTTTGGTGTAATTTGATGGACTGTCGTTGTTGTTGCTAAAATCATGGCTTCTAACCTGCTTAAAGTTAGGTACCTAAATCAGATGTGGTGTTGAATCCCTGTAATCCCAGCATTTGGGAGACTGACAGGAGAATCACTGTGAGTTCAAGACCAGCCTGGGCTAAAAGGTGAGTTCCAGGCCAGCTTGAACTACATAGGGAGCTCTTTGTCTCAAAAACAAAACAAACAATCCAAAACACCTCCAAAAGTCAATATTTAAAAGGGCTGGACAACAGAAGAGCAAAATACTACAAGCAGTAAGAGAAAAGAAACAAATCACATACAAAGGAAGCCCATCAGAATCACAGCAGACTTTTCAACACAAACCCTTTGGGCAAGGAGAGCCTGGAATGAGATATTTCAAGTACTAAAAGAGAACCACTTCCAGCTCCAAAAGTCAATATTTAAAAGGGCTGGACAACAGAAGAGCAAAATACTACAAGCAGTAAGAGAAAAGAAACAAATCACATACAAAGGAAGCCCATCAGAATCACAGCAGACTTTTCAACACAAACCCTTTGGGCAAGGAGAGCCTGGAATGAGATATTTCAAGTACTAAAAGAGAACCACTTCCAGCCTAGACTGATGTATCCAGCAAAACTCTCTTTCAAAATGGATGGGAAAATAAGACACTTCCACGACAAAGAACACCTGGGAAACTATATGAATACCAAACCAGCACTACAAGCAATTCTAAACAAGATCCTAGAAAAAGACAATGAAGGCAACAACACCATGAGGCCCAACAGAGCAAATCAAATAGGCAAGGCAAGAAATTAAAAGGAGAAGGTGAAAAAGTAAAAAGAGTCAACAACAGGCCAATAACATGTCAATAATAAGTCAGTACATATCAGTTATAACCAGCAATGTCAATGGCCTCAACTCACCAATCAAGAGAAATAGACTGGCAAAATGGAATAAGAAGCAAAATCCAACAATATGTTGTATACAAGAAACACACCTAGTGCAAAAAGAAGCCCATAGACTGAAAGTGAAGCGATAGAAAACAATTCTCCACATGACAGGAGCCCAGAAAAAAACAGGGGTAGCAATTTTATTTGCAGACAAAGTAAATTTCAAACCAAAACTGAATCTAGTATTATTGATGTAGGATGGTACTGTTATCATACCTCTATGAATGTAAAATATCTAGTACCTGCTTTATGATACATAGTAGGGACTGTGCTTT
>NW_022900924.1:17108194-17114864 GCF_012274545.1 Fukomys damarensis
AGAGGGGGCCATGGCTGGCTTCCCACAATTAATAATGTGAAATAGGAAGTAAAGAGCTAAAGGTGTAAGGAAAGTGGGAAGGGTGGGGGAAGGTAATAAAGAAGAGGAAAATAATATGAGAAACTGAAAAAATGGAAATAAAGTGTTTGTAAACGGGGAGGGAAGGAGAGGGTGAAGGGAGGGCAGGGACAAGGGGAAAAATGAGAATCAAGACCTATTATGTAAAGGTACAGAATCCCAATGATGAATGTAACTGTATTGTATACCTAGATTGTACCAATAAACTCAATAATAAGAAAAAAAAAGGGGGGCTGGAGATGAAGATGTAACCCAGTGTGAAGACCCTGGGTTCAGTCCCCAGTGCTGCAAAAAAGTATCTATTTTTCCAGCAATTGACTATCTATATCTATTCTTTTTACCCAAATAGTTTATAAGCAGAGACAGAATAATAAAACTTAGTAACAGATCTGTTTGGACCTACAGGGAGATCAAGACTGTGAGACCAGGCCTGGTGGCATAGGCCTTGTACAGTAATCTCAGCACTCCAGAAGCCTGAGGCAGGTGGATCAAGAGTTTGAGCCCAATCTGGGCAATTTAGGAATTTAGTGAGACTCTGTCTCAAAATTTAAAAATGGGTTGGGGATATAGCTCAGTGTGATGGCCCTGGGTTTAATCCCTAGTACAGGGTAAAAAATAAAAAACACAGAAAAGCAAAGGATTAGTCCTACTAATTTGGCTGAGGAAATCAGTCCAGTAAATGATTTCTAGACCAACACCCAGAAGAAAATAATCTTCAGCTGCTCTCCCTGCCCTACTCCCACGTGCCTTGCCAACCACCACCCTTGCTCTTCAAATGTTTTCTGAATCATTACAGGGGCTGAAGGGCTATTTGAGCAGAATTCATATTTTTGAAAAATCTCAAATTTACATTTGACCTCTTCTCAAAATGAAATCTCACACACACAGGGACATCCACAGACGGGCCTGAAATAAGAATTCCTTGTTTCACTGTAATTAACCTTGCATTCTATTACTGAGCCAAACTGCAATGAGAATAAACTCGTTGGCTTTTTTAAAAGTCATTTTTGGTTTTGCTATTTTCTAATTGAAACATTCCAAGCACAATGAGAAGCCTAGAAAAAACACACTGGGCTGGTGGTGTGGCTCTATGAGGAGCGCTTGCCTGACGTGCACAAGGCCCCAGGTTCGTACCATCCCAGCTTCGGTGGGTGGAGGAGGATGCAAAAACAAAAAGAAGGAAAAGAACACACTGTATGTACTTCACCAGAATTATTCAGGTATTAGCATTTTGCTGCTTTGCTTTTTTCCTCTTCAGCCAGGCTTATTGAGCTTAAATACCACCCCCTAATATAAACTCCAGTGGTACAGTTTTTAAAGTAGGGGTTTTTCTTAGACATCAATATTAAGATCTTTTAGGTGTATCAGTTTGAGTTTTAGAAAACACATTCTGGTCATACAACCACAATAAAAGTTTAGGACAGCTTGGAACCCCAGAAGATTCCCGCATGCCCCTTTTTCATTAACCTCTCTCCTTGTTCCAGCTCCCGAGGACACTGCCTAGTTTCTGTCCCTATGGTTTTCCCTTTTCCAGAATGTCACATTAATGGTATGTACCTTTTGAGCCTGGCTTCTTTCACTTAGCCTAATAGCTTTGAGATTCGTCCATGTTGCCATTCCTCCATTATTATTGTTATCATAAACACATAACAGTACACTTGCCATCTTATTTTGTGGTTGTGTTCAGTATATTCACGGATCATTGTGCCATGGGCTACAGAACATTTCCGTCTTGCAACACTGATACTCCGCTAAACACAGACTTCCATTTCCTCTCCCTTCACCCCTTGGTAACCACCTCATGCTTTGTTTCTATTATTTTTACTGCTTCAAGAGCTTCCTCTGCATGGACTCATCTGTGATGGGCCCACCGTGGAGAACAGATGGGAGGACTGAGGCCTAATTGGCCTCCACAAAGAGCACTGAGAAGAAACGGGGCGTGCAAGCGTGCTAACACGCTGCAGGGAAAAAAACACCCGAGCTTCAGTTGTTTACCTGGAGAAGGACCGTGAAGGAGACAGATGAATCCTGTGGAACTCTAATTGCTCGTTGTGCCTGTGTCTGAGTGAATAAAGCCAAGGTACGCCAGCCATTTGGGCTCTGTGTTGAAGACGTGAGCTCCCTGATCCCCGCCCCAGATTTTAGTTTGTTTCCATGTCTCTCTGTTTTTCATCCTTATCACTGTTGGTCAGGTTCGAGCTCCCCTCGCAGACTGGTTTCTACAGTCCATGTTGTAGCATGTGACAGCCCTTCCTTTTTAATTTTTTTTTTCCAGTACTGGGGGTTGAATCCGAGGCCTTTGCACTGAGCTGCCTCCCAGCTCTTTTTGTATCTTTTACTTTTGAGACAAAGTCTTGCTAAGTCCATCAGTTGCCCAGGCTGAGCTTGAACTTGTGATCTTGGAGTGCTGTGCTCCAGCATACCAGGCTATCATGTTTGTTTATCCATTGATCTGTCAGTGGCCAGTTGGGTTGCTTTTGCCTTCTGGCTATTAATGAACACGAGCTGTCCCTGAGATCCCACTTTGGAGTCTTCAGGGTATCTACTCAAATGACTCTCATGGATCACATCATAATTCTGTATTTAATTTTCTGAGGCGCCACCATCCGGTCTTCCATGTTGCATTCCCACCCACAACAAATAGAATCCCAATTTCTCCCACACTTGTGCTGCTGTTCTTCTGTAGCAACCATCTTAACAGTATGAAGTGATATTTCATTGTGGTTTAGACCTGCATTTCCCGAATGACCAGTGATGTGCGTCTTTTCATGTGCTTTTTGGCCACTTGGTCTTCTGTGGCAAAATGCCTATTAAGTCTATGGCCCATTTTTGAATTAAGTTGCTTATTGTTTTGTGGCAGAGTTGTAGAAGTTCTTAGATATTCTGAACAGTATCCTCTTATGAGGCAGAGGGGGACTGACATCACCAAAGGCACTTTCACTCCATGCCTTGGGTCACCCTACAGCCACTCTAAGAGATACTTGCTTCAGCTGCCGCAGGCTTCAGTCCCAGATCTATCACAGATGACTCCACCCTTCTGCAGCCGGTTCTGTAAGGGGCTCTTCACTTACCCCTAAGTACCCTGTCCAAGCCTCCTCCTGCGGGTCATAAGGGGGCCCCACGATGTTCCCCTTTGGTTGCACCATGAACTCTTAACAAAGCCTTTCCAAGGTGCCGTATTTCTGCCTGTTTGTGATTTTTGTCTGGAGTAGCATGTGCTGAATTGGCCGGTAGCCAGGGAACAACAGAGAGGAACAAAGAACTGCTTGTTGCTGCCATATCCAGGGGCCCAAAGAGTTCCTGAGGCCTGCTGTTAATTTCTGGCTTTGAGGGACAATAGAGGAGGGCCACAAACCCTAAAAGAACCGGTAGCAGCTGCCATCCAAAGTTCCAGCTGTTAATGCTAACATACCTGCACTTTGCCACTGTGTGATTTCTACAAGCATTGAGCGGGACTCTCAGCCAATTGGTAACATCTTAGAACATATGGGGCCCTCCCCTACAGAGGGCCCCGAAGAAGAGGGCAGATAGAGACGCTGGTGGTCGGCAGTCAGGAATCAGCCCATGTCTGGTTTCTATGCTACATGTGGCCAAGAAGCCATACTAGGTGAGGACAGCATCAGATATACGATTTGCAAATATTTTCTTCAGTTCCATGGGTTATCTTTTGCTATAGATGGAGTCTCTTTTTTTTTTCCCCTTCCTTTCTTTCTTCCTTTTTTTTTTTTTTTTTAATCTTTCCAGTGCTGGAGAATTGAACTCAGGACCTCACACATGCTGTGCAAGTGCTCTACCACTGAGCTACGTCCCAGCCCTTCTTAAAATTTTAAAAGTTAATTTTATTGGTACATTTTAGGCATACAATATAATGACATTCTTCATTGGAGAGTTGTACCTTTACATAATATATCTTTTTTGAGAGAAGGGGTACCAGGGATCAAACTCAGAACCTTGCACTTGTGAGGCAGGTGGTGGAACCACTGAGCTAAATCCCCAGACCTACCTAATACATCTTTCATCTTATCTTTCCCCCTTCCCCTGCCCTCCCTTCAACCCCTCCACACCTTCCTATTTACAAAGACTTTGTTTCCATTTTTTCATTTTCTCATATTCCACTTAAAATTTTATTTTATTTTTATTTTATCTTGAGACAAGCTCTAAGTTTCTCAGGCTGGTCTCAAACTCATAGTGCTTCTGCCTCAGCCTTCACAGAAGTTTTAAAGTTTGGCAGAATTGTACTTTCCTTTTGTTGCCTGTGCTTTTGGTGTTACATGCAAATAATCATTGCCAAATCCAATGACCTGAAGCTTTCTCCCTATCTTTGAGGAGCTTAACCGTTTTAAATTTTATATTTAGGTCTCTAATCCATTTGAGAACATATTTTCCATATGGTATGGGGTAAGGTCCACATTCATTCTTCTGCATGTTTTCCCAGCACCATTTGTTAAAAGGATGTCCATTCCCCATGGTGAGGTCTTGCCAGCCTTGTTGAAAATTACTTAACCATATATATGCTGGACTTTCTTTTAGTTCATCCTTTTTTGCTGCTGATAAGTGTTGCATTTGCCAGTTGGGCAAATTTGGGGTTTTCCAGATTTTAGTGGTTATAAATAAAGCCACTTATACACATTCGTGTGTAGACTTTGTATGCACATACATTTCTGTTTCTCTGGGGTATGTACCTAGGAGTGAAAGTTCTAGGTTTTGTGGTCAATGTGTGTTTGTAGTTACAAGAAACTGCCCACGCTTTTTCCAAAATGACTGTCTTATTTGTATTCCCACCAACTGTGGGTGAGAGCTCCAGCTGATTCCCATGCTCATGCGCACCCGGAATGGTCAGTTTTGTTCTCATTTTTGTTTTTAGCAACTCTGATCGGCTTTTGTGGTGGCGCCTCACTGTGGGTTAATTAGTCGAATTTTAATAAATCCAATGCCCTTCCAAGGGCATACTTACATTGCATTTGAATCATGGGAGGCCAAAAGCATGTGTCACGTGTTAAATGCAGAAATGAATTCTTCACTTTTCTGTGCACGAGGAGCCTCAAAAAATGGAAGTGACCTGGCCTCCTGGCTCCACTGAGATACACCAGGCACTCTCCTCCCTCTGCTTCTATTTTGGTTTCTGTGTTGTAAACATGTTTTTACCCTTGTCATGAGGACCTGCAGGTAGTTCCTCTTTTATTCACTTCTTGCTAGCAGCCTGCTGGTGAGTTCTCCTTGACCCCTGAACCTGTCTTTTCATGCCCTGTTATGGAAGAGGCATTCCGGCCTCAGCTGGTTAAAGCAGGTACCTGCTCTGGACCTACCTGTGTTAGGAAAGCATAGAGACAGAAGAAAAGCAAACACAAAGTGGGTGGCAGTCTTTGGACATTGGTCAGAAGACTCAGCCCCACAGAGATGAAGTATGTAGACCCAGGTTCGACAAGAGTGACTCATTTATAGGGAAATTGAAAAATGTGTAATGTGCCCTACCCTTGAGAATTACAGAAGCCAGGCTGGAGCAAACCCTAATTCCAGACCTCTGGAATCCTCAAGTCCCTGCATTATTGTCTGCTCATTCCAGAGTAAAAAACAGGCCTGATGCAAAGAGATGAAGTCTTCCCTCTGGACAAAGATTCAAATTGCTACTTCTTTTCCCTGGAGAGATCAGCGGTGAATTCTTTAAAACAAACATGGGACACCTTCCAACTCGACCCCAGCCAAGGCTCTCAGGAAGAGTCTGCAGCTCACCACGAGGGGACAGCAAAGCGTCACTCCTCTGTCCCCACCCTACGTGACTCTGCCACAAGGTCCCTCTGAAAGCTGTCTTTACAGTGCACAAGAGGCTTTCAACACTTGTGCATGTACTGCTTCTCCATTAAAATGGAATTATTGAAATGAAACACAGCACTACCTTCTAACATTCCTGATTTAGGGGGAACACTTTGAAAATAATGCAAGTCCTTCCCTCCCGACAGCCTTGTCTTGTGTCTCCTGCTTGAACTAGATTTGAAAGTAAATTACAAACTGATAAAACTTGGGCATTGTTTTCAAGCCTTTAAAGAATTAAACTCAAATACTGTAGTACACTGTAACTGACAGACAAGAAGAGTATTTGAGGAACTAGTAAAATGCATCTCACCATTGGAGGGATTTGCAGCACAGAGAAACCTGGGGACAACACTTCCCAACAGAAATATAATGCAAATTGCAAATGCAAGCCATTTAAGAAACATTAAATCGTCTACTGCTGCTTGTAAAAATGTAAAAAGACCCAGTACCCCCAAAATGAATAAAATAAAAAGGTAAAAAGAAACAAGTCAAGTCAGGTGTATGGCACACACCTATAATCCTAGCACTTTGAGAGGATGAGGCAGAAGGATCATAAGTTTGGGCCCAGCCCAGACTACATAGAGAGATCCTATCTCAAAATAAAAAGAGGAAAGGGCTGGAGAATTAGCTCAGTGGTTCTGCTGCCTGCCTCACAAGCGCAAGGTCACAAGTTTGATCCCAGGTAACAAAAAAAAAGGCGGGGGGAGAACAGGATGGGGGCCGGGGATTTGGCTCAGTGGTTCTGCCGCCTGCCTGGCAAGCACAAGGACCAGATCAATCC
>NW_022900924.1:17114984-17128077 GCF_012274545.1 Fukomys damarensis
AAAAAAAAAAAAAAAAAAAAAAAAAAAAGACAGGATGTTTGGTCATTATGAAGGCCCTCAGTCCAAAGGTCAAAGGGAAAAGAAACTATCAAAGTTATGCTAATGTGTATTTACTGTGTATTTTGTACAAAATACTGTGTATTTTGGTAGAAAAAATATTATTTTCCAAAAATGATATTTTAAAAACAGTATTGGCGGGGCATGGTGGTGCACACCTGTAATCCTAGCACTCGGAGGCTGAGGCAGGAGGATCACCATGAGTTAGAGACCAGCCTGGGCTCCATAGTGAGTTCCAGGTCAGTCTCAACTATATAGTGAAACCCTGTCTCAAAAAACAAAACAAAACAACAAAAAAACAGTATTGGCTGTTTGATCCTCAGTACCAAAACAATAACAACAACAACAAAAACAAGAGTATTGGCTGGGGGTTGAATTAGGGGCAGTCAGTCTATCACTGAGCTGAGTCTCCAGCCCTTTTTATTTTGAGATAAAGTCTTACTAAAGTTGCCCAGACTGGCCTTAAATTTGCGATCCTCCTGCCTCAGCTTTTGGAGTAGCTGGGATTATAGGCTGTGCCTGTATTCCGCTGAAGCATGCTAAGGATTTGAGACCTCTCATGAACAGTTCTCTTTCCCTTCCTCTGTGGGTTTGTACTTTTTCCATTTCCTTACTATCACTTCAGGAGTATTTCTGGAGAGAGCCGAGATAACTGCACGGGCTCCATCTGCCATGCCTCTGTGTTTTATGTAAACATTTTCCATATCAGGCATGGAGAGGTGGTACAGTAAAAAGATTAAAAGGACATATTCTGTAGTGAGGAAGGCTACGAGGGGGAGTACACAGGAAATATCTGTTCCTTCTACTTAATTTTGCTATGAACTTAAAACTGTTCTTTAAAAAAAAAAAAAAGTCATACTTTCCATACTCAGATCATTATAAAATAGGGTAATGTGCCTGCAGTAAAGTGTGTGCCTGGTGATACTGGAACTTAATATGCCCTCCAATGGCTTAAAATATTATTGCAGAAATAGTACAGGATTCTTAAGTGGAAAGAACAAGATGAGTCTGGTGAATTCCACATACAGGTAAAGAAGCATTCTGTGTTAACCTTGAAGTTGACTTTTCCAGGTTTAGCAGTCCTGACTCTGCAGTTCTACTTTCTACCTGAAGGTGGCAGCTTCTGTCACCAAAACTTGGTTCCTTTCTCAGGGCTGACCTTGCAGAGAGAAAACCTAATCTTTCATTGGCTCCGTCCAGTTCACAGTGCAAATATTTACCGAGCAGCTATTATGTGTCAGGAACCAGGGGAACAGCAGTGGCCAAGTAGTCACTCAGAGTTGGCAACAGTTCTAGAGGTTCATTCAGAGAAGCTGAGGGAGCCCCTTAAAGGTGTGTTAGTGTCAGGCAAAGGCTACCTGGAGAAACCTCTTTGGAAAACAAAACAAAAACCCATGCTGCAAAGGACACTACTCACCACCTATTATTTTCAGGCCTATTTGCATTTAAAAAGAGAATTGTGGGTTTGTTAAAAAAAAAAAGAGATTCATAAGCCTTTGTAAGATGGATCCTCCAGGAAAAGGGTTAGATGCTGACTAAAGGGCATCAGGATTGTCATAAATGCAGGAGGGCATTTGGGAGTAGTGGGGTGAATGAATGCCAGGATTTAGGAATGATATGCCAGAGATTAACAATCTCAGAATGCTACCAGGTTTTTACACCAAACAACTTCTTTTTTAGGAAGAATTATCCAAAATTAGGAAATAAGACCAAAAGAGGGCAGCATAGTCCTTCTGACCGCTCCTCAAAAGCCCCTTGATAAGCTCACAAATGTTATATTAATTTGCTGGGCATGGTGGCGCATGCCTGCAATCTCAGCATTCAGGAGGCTGAGGCAGGAGGATTGCCACAAGTTCAAGTCGAACCCGCATTTCATAGTGAGTTCAAGAGCAGCCTTGAATTACATAGCAAGACCCTGTCTCAAAAGATTATTTAATTCTGAGGCAAAGGTCTCTGAACTTTTCTGTAAAGATCCAGAGTGTAATTATTTCTGGGTTTGTGGGCCACAGACTATGCACTGACAGCTCAACTTTGCTGTTCCAGTGTTGCAGCAGAACAGAGTACTGCTCATTGCTATAGCCAAGTGTTACAGCTCCATGTCACAGCTAAGTGCCACAGCTCAGAGGCATGACTGTTACAACTCAGTGTTGCAGCCAAGTGCCACAGCTCTGAGGCACAGCTGAGCTTTACAGCTCAATGTGGTGCCTCTGGAACACAGCTCTAGTAATTTGAAGACTTGATAATCAGATGGTCAGCAGAAGAGGTGGAGAAAAACATCTATTACCCAGGCAAGCCGGGGCAGGGAGGTGGAGTTACAGAACATTCCTGACATTGGACAGGACCCCAGCAACCCAAACTTACATTTCCAAAACAAAACACTCTGTGGGGAAAAAAATGGAGGCAAGGCAAGGGGCTGTCTTACTGTATTGCATTTCTCCATCACTCGAACTCAGGGGCTGTAAAATAATGCCGCTTTACGTGATACACAGGTAAGTGGATAGAACTGGGTTTCAATAAAACTTTATTTAAAACACAAAGCCTGGCATGTGCCATACTTCTGTAATCCCCAGCAGGCCTATAATCTGTGAGGCTGAGGCAGGATGATCACAAATTGGAGCCCAGTCTGGCAATTTAGGTACCTAGTGAGACCTTGTCTTGAAATAAAAAATGCCTGGGAATGTAACTCAGTGCAAAGGATATTGGTTCAATTCCCAGTACTACAAGTAATTTAAATTTTTAAAAAACACAAAGAGCGGGGCCAGATTACCTTCACTTAGGCAAGGAAACATACCTGTTTGCTTTGCTGTTTATTACTTATAAAAGGCTGAGATTCATGTCCAAAAGAATTTGGGATTATGTCTACCCAGTACACACACACACACACACACACACACACACACACAAAGAACCCACTAGGCTTATTGTTATTAGTCTGCAGATTAACTCATTTTCTCCCTGTTTCCACCTTCCTCCAAATGCTCTCTGAACCAACTTCATCATTTTACTGTTTGCCCTTTGACAAGCTGAATATATTTTTGACGTGCGTTCCTTCTGTATATGTTTGACTGAGTCATATTTGAATTTTACTTCTGCTTTGTTACTCTTTTGTTGTTTCCTAGTAATTAACAATAACCCTATTCATTAAGAAAAAGGCCCATACTACTGAGAATAGAAAAGCAAATAGGAATTTAGGGACTGCTTCCTATTCTGTTGTCAAATTTAAGAGGACAGAAACAGAGAAACCCTTGTAGTCAGGACAGAGTTTTTGCAGTTTGGCAATTGTATTAGTGAGGTTTCTGCCACTGGAACAAAATACCTGACATAACACAATTTAAGGAAGGATATGTCTGTCTTGGTTCATAGTTTTGGAGGTTTTAATTTATGATTGGCTCCTTCTCTTGCTATGGGACTGGGGTGAGTCAGAACTCCGGGCAGCAGGGTGTGTGTGTGTGTGTGTGTGTGTGTGTGTGTGTGTGTGTGTGTGTGTCGGGGGAGGGGGGAAGCTCACAGCCACCAGAAAGCAGAGAGGTGAGAGGGTCACAGGGACAAGACACCTTCAAAATCACTCTCCCAGGGACCACTTCCTTTAACCAGGCCTTGCCTCCCATTCAGTCATGAACTCATCAGTGAGTTAATCCATTGGTGTATTAGAGCCCTCCTGAATCCAGTCACCCTTCTAGGTGCTTCTTAATCCAGTCAAGCTAAGGATAAAGATTTACCACACAGCAATGTTCTTGTCATTGGAGGACCTCAGGTCTTCAATGTCACAGTGAATGGTTGCATTTCTCATCAAGGGAGGTCTGGTCTTTGCCTTGAGCATCACTTCCTGGCTCCAGCGCAGAAGCCTCAGCCTGGTGGGACAAATCCTTCCCCCGGCTGCTGCAGGCTTTCTGCCTTCCTTCCACCACTGGCCTTTGGGCCTTCCCAGTAGAGATCTTCATTATGGACTTGCATGAGACTTTGCTTCGGGCTCTAGCCCTTTAGCTGGACTTGTATGGAACATTGCCATGGGATCTAGGCCCTTGGTTGGATTCTTCGGGTCTCTAGTGTGTGGACAGATTTCTTTGCATTTGACTTTTTGGTGAATATTATCAAATGAGCCTATAAACTATGTGTCCTGTATTAAATATATCCCCTTGAAAACCCTAACTACCACAAAATTGGTACCAGGAGTGGGGCAGTTGCTGTGTTGTTGCCTGGCTGTGTGACTTAAGAACTTTGGCAATTAATTTGGAAAGGTTTTGAGAGAGTAACCAAAGAAGCAGCCCTGGTTCTCCCTAAACTATATAGGAGACGCTGGTCAGAGCCCAGAAAATCAGAGTACTGATGGGAATGCTGCCAGGATGAGGCTCAGGAGGCCTCTCTTGAGGACTGCATTGGCTGCTGGATCCCAGGCAGTGTATGCTGTGCTTCAGCAGGAAGTTGGTCTGCATTTTGCTTGTGTTTAGAGACATTGGCTGGGTGGCAGAAAAGTTTCAATGCAATGTAGTGTTGGGATGGTAGCATGGTTACTGTTGAAGACTTTTGGCTGGATCTATGTTGAAAATTAAAAGCAGAGAACCAGCAGGGTGATTCGAAGCATTTGGCCGCAGGGGAGGCTCCAGTGGAGGTATGGATTTGATGGCAAGGATAAAACAGAGGAAAATGTGATTGTTGAGAAGGAACAGGACAGTAGAAAAGTGACCTGTGGTCTTTTACCGGAAGGGAAGAGTGTATTTGGAATGCAGGAGATCCCTTGGGGCAATTTTCTTTTTAGTATTGCCCTGCCTGTTACTGAAGTAAATGGGAAACAAGGGTTGTGATTTTAATTTAATAGCTCTCTCTCTCTCTCTCTCTCTCATTATGATTTTAATGTAGTAATTGGAGGTTAATGTGTATAATATTGGTTTTTAAATATTGCTAAATCATGTACATAAATGGAAACCCAAGGAGGTTTAAAATTTAAAGCCATAATGCGGAAATGAGTGCAGTAAGAATTGTCTGTATGCCATTGTTATATTAATGTAAACCTGACAAGATCTAGATATGTTAACTTTTCACAAATTTGCTACTGGAGACTATGGTTTAAAGAAATGGGTCTGTTTATCAAATTGACCAGGGGTGGATTGTGGTGTATTACCTAGTGGTCAACACCCAGCTGAACTGAATCAGCATGGTTTGGGTTTGGAAAACCCACCTGAGGATTGCTGTCAATGGCGTAGAGAAAGAAGACTGGACGGGAAGAGCCCTGGCTGTTAATTTTCTTGGAGAAGCTTGTTCTGGCTGGATTTCCAGATGCTAACTCGGCTGTTCTAGTCAGAGGAGCTCTGGTCTGGGCTATGAGCATCACTTCCTGCCTCCAGTGTAGATCCCTCAGCCCGGTGGCCTGACCCTCTACCCCACTGGCCTCAGACTTTCTGGCTTCCACCACTGGCCTTTGGACCTTCCTGGTGCAGATCCTCGATTCAGACTTGCATGAGACATTGCTGTGGGCTCTAGGCTGGATTCATGGAGGACACTGCCTTGGGCTCTAAGCTTTCAGCTGCACGTGTGCAGGATCTAGGCTCTCGATGGAAGCTTCAGGTCTGTAGTGTGTAGACAGATCTCTTACACTCCTCTGCATTTGACTTTTTGGGTAAATATTATAAAGTCCTATAAATTATGTGTCCTGTGTTGAATCTACTCCCTTACAAACCCTGACTACAACACCAAGTCATCAAATCCACCTCTTAAAGCAACCTCCACAACAAAGATGTAGATCTTGGGTACATTGAACAAATACACACTCAATTCTTTACTCAAGTCCCAGGCTTATTTTAGTCAAACACATCATTCTTGTATGATGCATTCTGATAACTTCCCATTGCCTTAGCATAAAAACGTAAAACCTCACCATAGCCTACAACACCCTGTGTCAGGGATGGCGAAACTTTTACAACTGTCAGTGAAAGCAAACAGCTCAATGTGGCGCACATGTCGTAGGTTCACCACAGCTGCTCTGGAGGACCTACTTCTGCCACCTTTAGAACTTTGAATGGGTGGCAGCTGTTCTCAAATTTTCATTTCAGTCTCAATTCAAATGACATGAGCCGGGCATGGTGTGCATGCGTGTAATCCCAGCACTCAGGAGGCTGAGGCAGGAGGATCGCCTTGAGTTCAAGACCAGCCTGGGCTACATAGTGAGTTCAGATCAGTCTCAACTACATAGTGAGACCCTGTCTCAAACAAACAAACAAACAATCAATGCAAATGACACGTTTTCAAATAGGGCCCCTGCCTTATCTAATTTAGCCTCCCTATTCCAGTCATTTCTCTGCTTACCAGTGCTGTCAGCTATCTTTTCATACATTTATTAAATGTTAGGGTTTTCTCTTCTAATTTGGTCCTGCTGGGCATTTTAGAAATCTACTTTTCCATTAAATTGTTTCTTTTTATTAATTAATATTAATGTGAATTTATTAATTAACTCTGGATACAAATTCTCATAGCATTATAAAATTTTTTCTCAGACTGTGGCTTAACTTTTTTATTTAAGATGTTTCATACGTGTGTGAATTTGTCTATTTGTGTGAATTTGTCTAGGGACGGGACTCAGAGGTGCTATACCACTGAGCTATATCCTCACCCCCCTTTTATTTTGAGACAGGTTCTTACTAAGTTGCACAGCCTCACCTTGAACTGGTGATTGTCCTGCTTGAGCTCTCCCAATACTGGTGTGTACCCCCACACCTAGCTTTTAAAAGTTTTTTGGGGGAGGGGGTTAATACCGGGGATCAAACTCGGGAGCTTGAACTTGCGAGGCAGGCAGCAGCACCACTGAGCTAAATCCCTGTCCTTAAAAGTATTTTTAAATGATGCTCTTGGTTGCATGGAAGTACTCCTTTAAGTTGAAAAAAACTAATTACAGTAAAATATCCAGCACATAATTTGAGCGTATGGTTCAGTGCAATGAGTACATTCACATTGTCATGCAGCCATTACTACCATCTCCACAACTTTTTCATCTGCAAAACTGAAACTCCATTACCCACTAAATAGTGCACCCCACCCCTCCTGCCAAGCCCCCATTGACCTCCATTCTGTTTTCTGTCTATGCATCTGACTACTCTAGGTACCTCATGGAAGTGAACTCAACAGTATTTGTCCTTTCGTATCCAGCTTATTTTACTGAGCATTAGTTCCACCCATGCCATAGTAATATGAGCAAATTTCCTTCCTTTTAAAAGGCTGCATAGTATTCCAGTGCATGGATTGCCTGCATTTTCTTTATCCGTTCATCTATCATTGGACACTTGAGGTATATCCACCATTTGACTGCTATGGATAACGCTTCTGAGAACATTCGTGTTCAAGTGTCTGTTTGAATCTCTTCTTTCTGTTCTTTTGGGTGTATACTCAGAAATGGAATTCCTATATCATATAGTAATTCTACATTTAATTTTTTGAAGAAACATCACACTGTTTTCCATAATGACTGCCCCATTTTATCTTCTACTCACAGTACACAAAGGTCCCAACTTTTCTGAATCCTTGTCCACACTTATTTTCTGTTTTTTGTAGTAATCATCCTAACAGGTGTGAGGCAATATCTTATTGTGATTTTTTGTTTTGTTTTGTTTTGTTTTTTTGAGACAGGGCCTCACTATGTCACTCAGGCTAGCCTTGAACTCACTTTGTAGTCCAGGCTGGCCTTGATCTTATGGCAATCCTCCTGCCTCAGCCTCCTAAGTGCTGGGATTGCAGACATCCACCACCATACCTGGCCTTATTACTTTGATTTGCGTTTCCCTAATGACAGTCATGTTAAACACACCTTCCTATGCTTATTGGCTCTTTGTATCCCTTCTTTACAGAAATGTCTTGTCAAAATTTTTCCCATTTTTAATTGTTTTTGCAGTTGTTGAATTGAAAGTTTCTCATATAGCCTGGATATTTACCCCTTATCAGATATGATTTGCATATATTTTCTTCTTTTAAAAAATTTTTTATTCTTTTTAAAAAACTTTTAACTCTGTTGTTTACATCTTTTGATGCACAGAATCTTTAAATTTTGAACATCGTCCAAGTTATTACCTATTTTTAGTTTTATGGCCTGTGTTTTTTATACCATATCCAAGAAATAATTGCCAAATCCAATGTCATGAAGATTCTTTCCTATGTTTTCTCCTATGAAATTTATTATCTTAGCTCTTATATATAGGTCTCTGATCCCTTTTGAGATACTCTTGACTAGTTTGTTTGTTTGAGTAGTAAGGCTTGAACCCAGGGGTGTTTTACCAGTGAGATGCACTCCCAGCCCTTTTTATTTTTTATTTTTGGGTCAGGATTTCACTGATTTCCCCAAGCTGGCCTTGAATTTAAGATGCTTTTGCCTTAGCCTCTTGAATAGCTAGGATTACAAGCATGTGCCACTGTATCGGGCCTTTTACTTGTTTGTTTTTTGTTTGTTTTTTGTTTGTTTTTTGCTAGTAGGAATCGAACTCAGGTCCTTGAACTTGCAAGGCAGGCGGTGGAACCACTGAGCTAAATCCCCAGCCCCTCTGGCCTTTTACTTTTTAATGTAGTTAAATTGATCATAATTTTACTTAACAACATGTGTATTTATATCTTTTTTTTCTTTTGGTACCAGAGATTGAATATATATATATTATTAAAGTCATCACATCTTCTCCTTATAGTCTATACTTTCTTCTAAAAGTTTTAGATTTACTCTTTTTTTTTTAAGATTTACTCTTAACCCTTGAAATTTACTTTTTAATTTTTTCTTCCTTTTTCTATTTTTCTTATTTTTTTTGAAATTTATTCTTGTCTGTGCCATGAGAGGGGATCCAATTTATTTTTTCCAGAGGGATAACCAATTTAATATCATTTTAATAATAATAATAATTTATATGATTTAATCATTGTAATCATGCTAGTCATGATGATGTTCTTGATCATGATAAAATATTTATTAAAGGTTTACCATAACCAGATCTGAGAATAAGCTCTGTGTCTCTCTCTCTTTTTTTTTTAATTTTCCAGCTGGCAGAGTGGAACATGCTTGTAATCTCAGCACTCAGGAGGCTGAGGAAGGAGGACCACTGTGAATTTGAGGCTAGCCTGAGCTACATACCAAGAAAGACCCTGTCTCAAAAAAATACATACATAAAATGTTTTTAGTTTAAAAATTCTATTAGTGCTTATTTGCTGTACATGATTGCATTCATCATGGGGCGTTCGCACGCGTACAGAGCACATCAAATTCTTTTTACTTCCCCTTCCTACCCTCTCCCTTCCCTCTATCTCACACCATTTAAAAACTAATTAATTCCTTTGCTACTCATTAGTAACATTACCTCAGCTTCCTGTCAGGTTTCCATCTGTTTGTGGGTCTTTTCTTCTTAATCATCTAGCTGAGCCTTCAAAACTTATTTCCTTTTCAAGTCCATCTGGTCTATTAAGATCACACTTGTACCTTAAAAACATCTGCTTTCCTCCAGGTTAGTCAGCTGGCCCTCCTTTCTTTCTCTCTTGAACTAGTTTTGTCCTGGTAGCATGACAGAAGCATATTTATGCAAACAATCCGGGTCCTCCTTGGCTTCCTGAGCAAACCTGTCTCCCCCAGACAGATGCTGCTCCATGTCAGCCTCCTGAACCATCTTAGATTAGTTTGGGGGTTTTTATGAGCTTTTTTTTTTTCATGGTATCCGGCATAGAACATGGGACCTTGCGTTTGTGAAGCAGGCAGCAGAACCCCTGGCCCCTCATGAGCTTTTTCTGCCTCAACCCATGAAGAAGCATCTCCTATATGTTAAGGGCCCTGTTCATCTCATTTGTTTTCATTAGTAAACCACACCCCTATTCTGTAGGTAAAGTAAGTCTGAATTCCCCAAAGCTCATGCAAAAAATAGTCACCTTGCTCAGCCAAAAGCTTTGCTGACAGACAGACTACTGCAAGCAAAACCTTCTACCCATGGAAGCTTGAACATTTGTAAGATAAAGCTCTGCCCTCTTTAAGGTAAGCCTTCTCTGTGACGAAAGGCTTTTTTTCCCAATAATCTAATCCCTGTTCCAGCCGCTTGCTGAGGTCAAAGCTGTGCTCACACAGGGTTAGGTCAAGGCCACCTGAGAGGCCTTTGCCAGCTGAAATCTTGCTGAACAACTGGAGCAGGCACAAACTGCCCAGGTCAAGAATCTACTTGACCCACAATCTACCTTTAAGCCGGCAGAGCCCTGACTGCACCAGAAATTTGATCTTCATATTTTTTTTTGTTTTTTTGCCCCTCAACGTCAGTCCTTGTGTCTGCCTCTCCGAGTCTTCTGAAGAGAAAATTTTAACTTTTGAATGAATGTGAGTTTCATGAGGTGATATTATTACAGTGTATGGGCTGCCGGAGCAAGCACATGAGGTGATCTTCAATTATGTTCTTTCTGGCCTCTCCAAATTCCAAACCCACTGAGAAGATTCAGGAATCATGTAAGCAGAGCTCCAAAGTATCAGCTTTATTTTGAAGGCTGACTGGAGAGGGTGGCTTCATTAGATATGGTTTCCCTCTGAATCAAAAGGATCCATTCAATTATAGGCGAGGCTGCTGCAGATCCTAAAGCGGAGCTGCCCTGGTGACTACCCCATCTCCAACGTACTCTGCATTCACTGACTATCCATGTTTTCCTCCTGGGCTAATGATACCCCCTCCTGACACCCCCCCAGCTGTCCTCTCAGGCCTCTCACAAATGTCACCTCTGTATAAAGTGTCCCTGAGTGTTCTCTACTCCCAGTGGTCTCTGTTTCTCCTTCCTGAATACTTTGCCTCCTTTATTTCAACTGATGGCATTCCTCCTGCTGCCATATTTACTTAATATTAACCTTCCTGCTACACTGTGGCTGCTATGGAGTCCCCATCTGTGTTTTTGCCCTTGACCTTATGCTGCAAATGTAACAAGTGATCAACAAATATTTGCTCACTTGCCTGGCATTATAATAACCCAGTGGTGCTAAAGCAGGAGTAATTTTGTCCCCTAGGGGATATTGGACAATATCTGGAGACATTTTTGGTTGTCCCAACACGGGGTGAGGGGGCTATTGGCATCTAGCGGGTAGATGTGAGAGAAGCTGGTAAGCCCCTTCTAGTGCATGAGAGAGCCCCCCACAACACTCAGTTTTCCTGCCCATAATGTCTGTCAGTGGTGTGGCAGTTGAGAAGGCTAATGAACTAATGAGTTCTCCTTTTGACTAGCTTAGCAAGAAGAAATCAGAAGACATCAGTGTATCAGTTAGGCAGGAAATTCTCCCTAGGAAATTCATGCCTATTTTTTATTCTTCTTTTAGGAGCTAAGGTTATGGTAAGTAAGGCCAGTGCAAAGCTCTTTCCTAATGCCATAGAGGTGCCCTGGGAGCACAGATGGTATTTTCACCACTTGTTGGCTTCAGAGCATGGAGAGTGACCTCCCAGGAATCCTTGAAGTGTTAGGAATGTAACTCTGTTAAAGGAAACTCAGGGCTGCTTAAGTCCAGCAAAATGTCAAACAGGGAACTGTGCCCCTCATAGAGGCCAGGGCAGGCGTTTCTCAAAGCGCTCTCTCCTGCTACCCAGCTGAGGTGAAACTTCAGAGCAGGATCTGGAATCAATGATTGAAGCAAACCCGAAGCCCTGTCACCTCACTTTTCCAAAACTGTGCAAAGGAGCTTGAGAGAGGGCTCTGTCTTCCATGTGCTTCGGCGAGCAACTCATCTGCAGGAATGTCATTTGCTGGAGACTCAGGAGGCACGTGGATCACTTGATTGAAAACAGCAACCCCATCAGAGCAGAGGTGACGGGCTTATAGGCACCTCTCATGTTCCTACTCACCCAACCTAACCGGTTCCCATGACTGACATGGAAACGGAGTAATATATGCCCTGAAAATGAAAGGTAGGCTTAGTCAGAAGGAGTTCAACAAGGCCAGGAATAGGGGTTGAAATACTATTTTTTAAAAAAGCTTTGGCTGGGGATTTAATGTGGCATTGCGCCTGCCTCACAAGCACACAAGATCCTAAGTTTGATCCCCGTATTGAAACAAAAACAAAAACAGACAAAAATTTAAAAATAAAAATAAAAAAACTGTCCTTGGGGTTCAGGCTGACTGGAACCTACCTTTAACGCACTTGGTACAGACAAAAATGTCAAGCAAAGGATTCTGAGAGGGGCACCCCAGTACCCCTCTTTTAGACACTCTCCAACTTTTATGCCATAAACACACACACGTGCGTGCACATACACAGAGCAAGGTGTGACTGCATTATTGCACTGTTCTGCCTTTTATCCAGGAAATAAGCCTTTTATTTTTGTCCACATATTTGACAAAGTGCCACTCACTACGTGATTTGTTCAGCTCAGTTTTGATGAAAACCCTTGAAAACAAAAACATAGAGTATTTGGCAGATTGTGAATTGCAAAAGTATTTAATGATGATGGTAATTAGGATAATGGAATAATGTGTGTTGAGTGGATAGTTCACAAGACTTTATGTAAGAAAATATAAAATAGGATCATTTAAAGAACCAGATGGGCATCCCCAAACTAATTGCAATTTCAACAAGAGTGAACTGAAAAGGACCAACAATATTCCTGGGTGGTATATATTTATGCTTGAACTAAACTAAAAACTATTTCAAATTGGATTACTTGTCCCAAAACTCAGTTTCTTTTACTCAAAATTTACAAACTCCTCACTGTGGGCCAGGCATTGTGTTAAGAGTTTAATAATATACAATGGCGAATAATCCTTGCCCTTGGGAAATTTAGACTCTAGTGAAATAGCCATTCTTTGTTTCATTCACTGAAGGAAGTATTTACTCTGTGCCCATATGTTTTGGGAGTACAGCGACAGAAAGTACGGATAATGGAACTACATCATAATGGGTAGAAGGGAGAGCAAGGACAAAGGTTTTGAGGCAGCTGCAAGCATGCTGGGGCCAGGTAACAAAAAGAATATGGTAGGAAAAAAAAATATGGTGGGCCGGGGATTTAGCTCAGTGGTGCCACCACCTGCCTCCCCAAGCACAAGGTCCCAAATTCGATCCCCAGAACTAAAA
>NW_022900924.1:17128226-17130079 GCF_012274545.1 Fukomys damarensis
AAAAAAAAAAAAAAAAAAAAAAAAAAAGAATATGGCACCAAATAGGATGCAAAAGGTTACTAGGGGCTGGATTATATTCCACCCCACAGGGCAGTGTATATAACCCATGTTTGTACATTCCTGCACATATACAAACACATCTTCCTATTAGATGACCCACTCCCCACTAGATTTAGCTGTTATTCAGCCTCAGTAGCTTCAGATGAAAGTTACTTATAATACTCACTATCTGAGGAAAGCTGCATATCTTTGTTAGAGCTGATCTGAGATCTCAAAAAAAAAGGAGAGCTGCCTTTCTTTTGTTGTCAGGGGCTTCTCCTTTAACAAGGTGGCAGGAGAAAAAAAAGGTCTCCATTTTTTCAAGTCTTTAGCCCTCCATGTCTGTCCTCCATAGGCTTCCAAAGCAGAGGCCAGGTGAAGATTTGCTTATCCAGGTGAACTGTCATGAAAATTAAGATCAAGAGCAAAGAAATTTGGGGTGTGGAATTTACTCTCAATTTATCAGAACCACATGCAAAGTTTGAAACACTTGTTTGATGAGTCCATAGTAGCCCCTCTACTCTGATAAAGATGTATAACGTTTTTCAATACTTACTTAAAGACAACAGGAAGTCTTTTCTTTCCATAGACTGCCACCCTAAACCATTCCAGTATATTGATTGTGGAAGAGTCATTAGATCTGTAAATACGTATACTACAAAATAATATGTGACTACTGGTGGTGTCACCAAGACAGGAGGCCAACCTGGACAATTTAGTGAAACCTGTTTAAAAAAAAAACAAAAAGGAAAAAACTAGGCTAGAGATGCAGTTCAAGGGTAGACCTTGGGTTCAATTTCCAGTACAGCAAAAACAGAAAAAAGGACAGTGCTGTTGTTTTTTATTAACTTTGAAAAGATACGGTTAAAACAGAAAAGAAGACCCCCAAGAAGCCCATCTGTAATTCTCAGTAAATTTGTGTGTGTGTGTGTGAGACAGGGTCTCACTATGTAGTTGAGACCGACCTGGAACTCAATATGTAGTCCAGGCTGGTCTCAAACTCACAGCGATCCTCCTGCCTCAGTCTCCCAGAATGCTGGGGATTACAGGCGTGCGCCACCACTCCCGACAATTCTCAGTAATTTAACCCAGATCCCACATCTAGGGAAACCTCATAGGTCCTGGATTCTAGACAGTCAAGTCTAAATCCAAAGAGACTACTACAACTCAAGGACTACAACTCCCAGGAGACACTACGTCCACATTTGCGCACGCTCAAATCAGTGACTGCATAGGGCTTTGAGCCCATGTGGGCGGGGCTTGGTGAGGACTTCGATGTGGGGCGGGGCTAGAGGCGTGGCCAGAGGGGGGCGGCGCTGCCGGCGCGGCCCGGAACACGCTAGTGGAGCGGAAGATGGCGGCGGCAGCGGCGGCTGCAGCTGGGACCCTTCTCGGGCTTAGGTGGAGAAGCCGCTGGCTTTGACCTCGCTCTGGCTCCTGTGCGAGCGGCGGAGTTTAAAATTGTATTTAGAGCTAGACAGGCTCTAGCTAAATTTCCCAGTCTGGCCTCAAAGTTGTGATCCTTCTGCCTTTTTGTTCTGACTGTCTGGGTTACAGATGTGTGCCACTCTGCTCAGATTTTCAGGGAAGAAAGCTGCAGTTGCTTTTAATTCTCACTGTGTCCTTTCTCTTCGGGGCATAGAAAGGCATGTCTGTGAAGCAGAAATGTCTTTTTTTTTTCATTGAGTTATTGGTACTTTTTAAGTATACAGTACAGTTACTTTAATTGTTGGGACCTTGTACCTTTACATGACATATCTCGATTCTCATTTTTCCCCATATCCCTGCTCTCCCTTCACTCCCTTCACCCTCCT
>NW_022900924.1:17130193-17138968 GCF_012274545.1 Fukomys damarensis
TGCGGGGCTTCCCCGCTTCCCCGAGCGCACACGCGAGGAGCGCTCGTTGGCAGCCCGACGCCGTGCCAAGCGCTCGGGGGCGCGGTTTTCCTTTCCAACACCCCCCACCCCATTTTAGGAGGAAACTGAGGCGCAGAGCCGTGGAGCCACGTGCTCAAGGTCACCGCTTGAGAATGTGACCAGGCTGTCCCCATCCAAAGCCGCACTCTTATTAGTCACTCGGCCTCAGGCAACCTGTCCTCTCTCTGAGACACCTGCAGCCTCCTAACCTCGCTCTGGTTCCCTCCCACCCTCCTCTGGGTGCCCCAGGGATCCCTGCTTCTTTGTGTGCTCCTGACGCCAAGGCCTGGCCACCAGCCACGGGATCCCAAGCAGACAAGACTCTCAGGATCCCCTCACTCCGCGATACCCCAGCCGCATTCTCTTTGCCGCCTGGATCGTGACCACATCGTCATCATTTTCGGAGTTTTCGCAGTAAGGGCTAGTGGCCTGCCTGGTGATAAAAATTCTTTTAATGTTTTCTCCCAAAATGATCTTGTCCCCTTGACTTCACTTGGCAGACGTTCTCCTTGACCCAAAATAGAATGGTCGAACCTGCCTGCAGACTGCTGCCAAGAGTCTTGGCTTTGGGAATTGGTGTGAGCCTTTACAGGCCACAGGTGCTTCCCAAGGCCTATCCTAGTTGCACGATTGAGGAGTGGGAGGCTAGGGAGAGAGCGTGCAAAGAGCGCTAGATAGAATTCACAAGCGATCAGAAACTTTATGGAAAGGTACATCTTTGAAGATTTTATGTGTGCCACAGAATTATATGCCTTTAAAGCACTTCCTTTGAAATTGAAGGACATGCTGTCATTGAATTTATGTTCAACTGTCTCTTTCATTTTCTCAGGTCGATCGAGTTTTTTTAAAATAATTTTTTAGATTTTATAACGGCAAGGTAAAGTTTGGCATTGGACCAAATGGCTCTGTAAGTTTTTTATGACAGTAATTATTTTTTAATCTGTTCTCAGAATAACTGCCTACTAGCTTTGGTTTTACCCCTTGTAGTGTTTGTGACCATGAAACTAGAAAAGGTTGTTCTGAGTTTAATTTAGAATGACCCCATTGCCTGGGTTTAAAAAAATAATTTAATATTTGGGCAACACTGTTGACATTAACCTTGGAGAGATAGACTCTTAGAACAGGAGTTTATAGGCTCAGATTGTAGGAACCACGGAAGTCAGCTTGAAAGACATCTTTTTAAAGAGACTGTCATCAGTGCCTTTTTCTGCTACATTTAGAGGTACTTCACGCAATAAGCTTGTGACCTGGTTTGCTTTTAAAGTGGTAGTCAGAGTGGGAGTGTAGCTCAGTGGTAAGGGGGCTTGCCTGTAGCATGCCTGAGGCCCTCAGTTTGATCCCTGGCCCCACTACCACCAAAAACAAGTATCTACAGTTGCAGTCATAATGCAGCAGAATAGGGGATCATGAGCCACTAAAGTTTACCTTATAGTCTACGGCCATACCGCCCAGAACATGCCTGATCTTGTTTAAAGTTTACCTTATAAATCTGCTTATGAAATAGGCTTTTGTGAAAGAGCTGTGATTTCCACAGTTACACTTTGCATGGTTTGTTACCTGAGATCTAAAAAATGGTAAATGGAAAAGTTGTAGAAATAGTTCATAAGTTTTAAAAATTGCAGGCCATTCTGAGTAGCATGATGCTCTCATTCATATTATCCAAGTTCTGTACACTGTCTACCCATTACTACTTGGTAACCATATTGGTTATCATCTGTTAACCAATTGAGGGGTACCCATTCACATAACTTATTACAATGTATTGTTTAAATTGTGCTATTTTATCCCTAGGCATTGTTTTGCTGTACATAATTCATAAATTTAACTTTTGAATAGGTGTGTATGTATGTAATAGAGAAAACAATATATATAGGATTCATTACTATCTGTGCATTCAGGAATCTATTAGGGCCTTGGGATGTTTTTCCATGGAGAAAGGGGAATTTAAATGTGTCATATCCCTGTGCTGAAGCTTGATTTTAAATTTTAGAATGTTACTTTCATGGTGGAGTGGCATTAAAAACAATATGGGAAATTTTGGTCAGAACTCATTCTGTAAAGCATAAACATAATTTCATGTTCTGGCATCCTGGCAGAAACCAAGCCTGGTTTGGGATTCAGCTTTGCTACTTAGTAGCGCTGTGATTTGTAGTTAGTCTTGGGTGGAACTTCCCATGAGTCTCATTTTCCTTATCTAGACTAGGATGAAGGAAGTGGACTACCTGACCTTTATAAGAGTACAACTTCTGTCAGATCATGTTTTTTCTTTTGCTTTGAAAAGATAGTAACTCTAATAACATACATTACTTCCTATCTTGTTTACATAACACATTCTGTAGATATCTTCTGTTTTATATCTAACTAAACCAGTACGTACTTAATTTGAATCATGACTGTCCAAAGACTCACTTCCTCAGAAAAATGTGCAGAGACAAAAGTTTGCAAATGCTCTCCAGGACTTCACTGACTGCATGTAAATTCATCCATGTGCCATCTACCTGCAGGTCCATGCATGGCTTTCAGGTTGAGATCCCCAGCTCTATACCTTTCCTAAAAGAATGCCATCAGGTATAGCCAGACACGTGCTTGCTTTATGTGACCAAGGAGTGATGGTCGGCCAGACTTGACAAAGATCACACATGCACATGTGCACATGGTAGGGTTGAGGACAGTCAGGGACAGGTTCTCCAGGACTGTCCTGTTGTGGAGGAGCTCTTCCAGAAAGCCATCTTGGGAGTCACCTGAAATAACTTCCTAAGTTGGCCTCATTTGATACTTGGCTGCTATGATCCAGTTAGGATGATGGCGGCTTTAATTTTATTGACATTATCTCATCACAGGCTGGTCTGATTATCTCTTTCTGTGAAAAGTGGTGAGTCTCAGTGGGTCTTTAAAACCACTTTCTGCTCCAGAAGTTGGAATTATAACCTGAATTGCATAAAAGGATCTTTTGAGCTGGGCATGTTGGCATACACCTGTGATCTAGTATACTGGGAGGCTGAGACAGGAGTCATGCAAGTTTCAGCCCAGCCTGTGCGGCTTATTGAGACTCTTTCTCAAAAGAAAAAACCAAAGAACCTGGATTCAATCAGCAATATCCCCCCATTCCCCAAAAAAGGCTATGTTGAACTTAAATGCTTTTCAACCTTCTGGTTCTATAAACAATTCTTTTTTTAAATTCATTAATTATATTGGAACATTTTAGGTATACCATATGACATTCATCATTGGGAATTTGTACCTTTACATGACCTGTGTTGGTTCTTATTTTTTTCCCCATTCTCCTGCCCTTCAACCCATCCACCCCTCCCTATTTACAAAGACTTTGTTTCCATTTTTTCCTTTTCTTATATTTATTCCTTTCCCTTCTTTCCTTTTCCCTACCCCTCCCACTTCCCTATCCCCTTTGGACCTTTTCTTCCTGTTTCACATTATCCATACATTTTGATCCTTATTTACAGATAATTATTTTTCTTTGGATTGAGACATTTATTGCTCAGTATCTGTGCAAGTTAGATTATTCACTGTGGTCATTTGGGACTCCTTAACTGTTTGAAATGAAAGCTGTGTATTTCTTTGTGTGACAAAATGCTATTTTGTTTCTTTAATTTAGAATTGATCTGTCCTGTTAGTCATGCAGTGACTAAAAGTACTTGGTGCTTTACAACATTTTTGTAGTCCCCACTGGATTTCTTTTAGGAAAAACCAACTATGGTGGGCGTGGTGAGACAACAAGAACCACTCCTTTCCCCTGGAAAATTGGCAAAGGTGCTTTATCTTTATTAAGTCCAACAGGAGTAAATCAGTTCCCATGAGATCTATAATGTTCTTTCTCCCCCAGGTCTAAGAGTTCTCTTTTTCTCTATATGGCATGGCTTCCTGCATACACAAATATGAGTGCTGCCTAGTGTAATCACTGAGCGTCCCACAGCCCTAAGCTGCTTACCAGTGGAATCAAACTGTTTAGAATTGTTAAGTCAGAAATTTTGGAATCCTGTTTTTTCATGTTGCTGATGAGAAAACAGGCCTGTCATTTTAGAGTTACTCCACTAGTTATTGGCAGCTTTTTCATATACCACTGGTCAAATTTTCTTGATAAGATAACATGAATTCGGAACCAGTCTGTCTCCTGGTACTGTTTGTCTTTCTAATGCTTTACCTTGGGTAGGTATGCGTGTGTGTGTGTGTGTGTGTGTGTGTGTGTGTGTGTGTATGTGTGTATAAAACTTTATTCACTCTGACTCATACATAAGTGAAATGTGACAAAAACTCCTCTACTTGCTAAACCACAGTCTATAGAAACCACTTAATTTTAAATGGCATCAAGGTCTATGCCATGTAAATTCTGACCTCTGAATATTGAGTTAAAAAGCAATTCTTATAAAAATGTGGGATGTTTGTGTAAGCTTGGTGTAATTTGGAAAATAAACATGAAAATGAAATAATTTCAGGCTGGGGATTTAGCTCAGTGGTTCTGCCACCTGACTCACAAGCGCAAGGTCCTGGGTTCAATCCCCGGTACCAAAAAAAAAAAAAGAATTTTATATTCTAGCCTTTGTGATTCTGACTGTGGCCAGGATTTTGATTTTTCTGGAAGTCTTGCCAGTCTTAAAAATAATCTTAAGGTATAAAGATTATGTGAACAATGAACTGATCTAAATTTTATGTAGGAAGTGAATGGATTAGGTAAATTTGATATTTATAGTCATGATTTTATTATACCTGATGGAATTTCTGTATTGGAAAGTAATTTCATAAAAGTAATCTTTCCCATTTTTTGGTACCAGGATTGAACTCATAAAAGTAGTCTTTCATATGAAAAGTGAAGAGTGTATGTGCATTAATTTTGGCCTTTCAAAAAGTCCTCTTTGTAATTTTAGCAGACTTTAAGTCATGTCAGAAACCAGTCTCATTACTGTAGTCATAATTTTCTTAAAGTTTAATTTTAGTCCAATCTTATTTTTGATATGACATAACCTTGATCAGTTTTTTTAAAAAATCAAGCTATATAATCTATATGCTACAACATTTACCTGTTAAACTACTATTATGTAGTTTTCACATTTACAAAGTTTTGCAGCCACCATCATTATGTAGTTTCATCTCCCAGAACAAATCCCCTGCCCATTAGCAAGTACTCCCTCATACCCCTTTCTCCCAGTACCTGGCAACAAAAAGCAGAATCTTATCTCTGAATTTGCTTGTTCTGAACATTTTGTACAAATTGAATCATACAATATCTGGCCTTTTGTGACTTTTCTTTTGGTTGGCATAATTTGTTCAAAGTTCATGTTGAAATGTGTTGGTACTTCATCCTTTTTTATGGCTAAATAACATTCCATTGTCTAAATGTACCACATTTTGTTGATCCATTTATTCATTGATGGCCACTGAGTGGTGTTTTGTTTGTTTTTGAGACAGTCTTGCTATGTTGTCCACGTTGGCCTTGAACTTGCTATGTAGCCCAGGTTGGTCTTGCACCCAAGTCAATCCCCCTGCCTCAGCCTCCCAAGTGCTGGGATTACAGTTGTGTGCTACCATGCCTGGCATCCACTGGGTATTTTATATATATTTGTGTACAAGCTTTTATAGGAATATAATACTTTCCATTTGGGGGGGTATATACCTAGAAGTGGAATTGTGGGCTCATGTTGTGTTCTTTAACTTTTCAAGGCATGTAGTTTTAACATATAACTTATATAAAGGAAATTATTTTTAAATTGCGTCAATTATGTAAGTTCTGAGATCAATGCTTTATATTTAATACTTTATATTTATTTACCTTATTTTTTAATCTATGTGCTTTCTAGAAAAAACTGAGGAATCCTAAGGAAATGTGAGAATTGTGAATTTAGATTTAGCAAAAGCCCTCTGGGACCCTTTGAGAGACAGGATTCGTAAGCCACTAAATAGTTGCTGTCTGATTTTGTTGAGTGTTCTGTCATTCTCTAATAAGATTAAAGGTAGATAGGTAGAGGAAGTTTGCTGTTTTCTTTTTAAACTCCTACTCTCTGATTTTTCTTCAAATTTGATGTATAGTTGTACTTTTAATAAAATAATTATAATCTTTCAAAAGACATTTCCTTATTTTTTATAGTTTCCAAGTTAACCTTGTTCGCAAGCCTGTAATCTAGAGTTCTTTGGTTTAGTTTTAAATATTCTTAAGTTCCAGCCTCTTTCTCAATTTGTTAGTAATATCTGAAGGATTCTTGTATGAATTTGTAAAGAAATTTTAAATTGTGGCTGAAGGTAAGAAACAGATGAAAACTGATTGAGGGGTGGGGAAGTATAGGTGGGAGGAGGCTGACCTCTGAACTTTAGCCCGGCTTTATGAAACTGTGCAATTCATAATGTGAATGGTTGCAGCAGTGTCCAAGTGGAGTTTGTACTAGTGTGTGTGACTCCAGAAACACTACACCAGGTCAGAGTGTGACCTACAGCCATGTCCCTTGGATAGATCAAAGACTTATGTCAAGTTCAAGCTAAATGTCAAGTTCATTTTCTATCTGTCCCCAGTGCCTTTTAGAGAGGCCTTCCCTGGGGTCTGAGGTTGAGAATTTTCAGGAAAATGCTTTGGAAAAGTAAGTTAACGTTTTATTTCTAAGGAAATTTGACTTTAGTCAGTTGAGAATAGTGTGCCTTTTGAGTTTGCCTTTCAAAATTAGTTGTTAACTTTTGATCTCATTTTAAGAAGTAGTGTCCTAGGTCCTTGGAAGGCAGCTATGCTCACCACTATACCACCAACACAGAGCCCTAGGTTCTTGTGTTTTGTTGTTAGCCCTAGAACGTAGGGATCTGTCTTGTTTGGAAGTTGTTATATATTTTAAAAATCTGAGTTTTCTGTCTCCTTGAAATCTTACAATCATTTGTTTCTTGTTGTTAAACAGTTCAAAAAATCACATAATAAATCCAGACTTTGCAAAAGCTGATCAGCTGCAGAAGGCATTATGCTGATAACACTCAAGTTATTACTCATTTTAACTTGAGCTGGCATTTGGCACACTTGTTTGAATTTAATTTAAAAGTTTAAAGAAGAAAAAATAAATGCTACGTGTTTTTGATTAAGATTCCAAGCAGGATTTGGGATTGATTGGGAAAGAGGCAGGTACTTTTTAAGGAATGAAAGTAAGGTACTTTGTTTCTGTTAGTTATTTACTGCCTAACACAAAATTCAGGTTTAACTAACCTATCTGTGCCTTATTTAGTGCTTTAGCAAAACATTTACATTGTACCTTTTTAAATCCTTGTATTTCTTTAAAATAGTGTTCTTATCGCCACTTAATCTGACCGTTTCCCCCATCTATAAAATTTGACTGTAGCAAGGTTGGTACAGTAGTATCGTAGTTAGGACTTGAACCTACATCTCTTGCTTAAAGTTTTTTTTTTTTTTTTTTTTTTTTGGTACTGGGGATCAAACTTGGGTCCTTGTGCTTGCAAGGCAGGGGCGGAACCACTGAGCTAAATCCCTGACCCCTCTTGCTTAATGCTTTTAAATAAATGATTCCGCTTTGTGCTTGTAAAAGTAACACCTAGCCAGGCATGGTGATGGATGCCTGTAATCCCAGCACATGGGAGGCTGAGGCAGGAGGATTGCTGTGAGTTTGAAGTCAGCTGGCCTCCATCGCAAGTTCAAGGCAATCCTGGACTACATAGCAAAACCCTGTCTCAACATGTAAAACACCTGTAACTCATACCTTGGTATGGTTAAGGTGCCTCCCCACTCCCACCCTGTGCCTGCCCTGTCTGTGCGTGTGATTGGATGTATGCATGCTATTAAATACTGTAACATGAGGTTATTTAGTATTCTCACCCTAATACTGTGTTGTAAATTGAGCATATTTCCATACAGATAAGCGTAGCCGCATCATATTCTGCATGTATAGTCTATAATTTATTATAGTATAGTCTATAATTTATTAAATCAATACTGTTTTTTGTTATTTACATTGTTTTCAATTTTCTGTTATAATAACACTAGAGTGAGTATTTCTTTATATCTGAACATTTCCTTAGAATAAATTCCTTAGGGCCGGGGGTTTAGCTCACCGGTTAGGTGGGCTGCTTTGCAAGCGCAAGGACCCAAGTTCAATCCCTGGTACCCAAAAAAAAAAACCAGAATAAATTCCTTAAGAGAAATTCCTGGATTAAAGGTCATCAGCATTTTTGAGGCCTGTGAGGTAAATATTATCATAGTGCTTTCAAAAAAGGTTAGACTACTTTATGCTTTTCCACCTGTTGTGAGATTGCTCTTATCAGTAAGCTTCTGTTCATCTTGGATCTGTGCATATAACATTTATATACTTACAAGGCTGTTATACAGTTATTTTTTATGTGAATGAGTTTCTAGCTGTGAATAGTTGTAGAATTGATTGAATTGTTGCTAAGAATCCCAAGAACCTACTAAATGACTACAGACACTTTGCCAGGGAACTACAAAAGTGATTTCCTACAAAGAGTGCTTTCTGTTGAAGGGCCCAGTACTCTGTTTTTACTCAGGCTGATTCCAGCACATTTTTGCACTGGTTTTTGTTTTACTTATTAACAAATTATTTGGAAAAGAAAGGGAATTTACCCCTATGGACTTTTGTGACCATATATCTAGTAATTTTTTTCACTTAGCAGAATTAGTCTGTCCATCCTTTGAGGTAGACTCAAAAAGTTGGGTGTGCTTGATGAAATTTTAGCTTTTGTCTTTTTTTTTTTTTTTTTTTTTTT
>NW_022900924.1:17139075-17187326 GCF_012274545.1 Fukomys damarensis
TGATTAAATTTTTTTTTTTTTTTTTTTTTTTTTTTTTTTTTTTTGGTATGGGAGATTGAACTTGGGACCTCACACTTGTGAGGCAGGCGGCAGAACCACTGAGCTAAATCCCCGGCACTCAATAGCAGTTTTGGTTAAGAAAGTAGATTTGTACTATTTCCATAAGAGCCAGAAAACTGCTTATGGCCTCTAGATTGACTGCTGATTGATAACGTGATCATCTGTGTTTTTTTGTGCAATGAGAAATTCTAAACAGGATTGTCGGGGCAACCCACTTTCTGGTCCCCCTTCTGTCTGTCTTAAGCAGAAGCTGTCTTTCTCTTAATAAATTATTCCTACTAAAAAAGTAAAATAGGGGCCAGGAATTTAGCTCAGAGGTTCCTCTACCTGCCTTGCAAGCACAAGGTTCTGAGTTTGATCCCTGGTACAAAAAAAAAAAGGAAAACAATTAGGGATGAGGGGTGCCTGAGTGGTTAAGGCAATGGACTGCTAAAAAAAATAAAATAAACAGGGATGTCTTATGCATGTATTGCTTTTAGAAATTCATAAAAACTGGATGTGGTGGTACATGCCTGTAATACCAGCACTAGGGAGGCTGAGGCAGGAGGATCAGTGAGAGTTGGAGGCCAGGCTGGGCTACATAGCGCGACCCTGTCTCAAAAACATCAAAAGAAAAAAAAAGCATTTCTCTTGGTTCTTGAGCTGCTATTTACTTAGATATTACCATTTTTCTTACTAGTATATGCTGAACAGTTAATGGTCTTTGACAAAGTTAGTGTATTTTATAAATACATTCTATGTACAGACTAATTTATTTACAGATCATTTGAATTCAGTGAAGTCAATGCTAATGTGTAACCATTTTATTCTTTTATCAGGATTTTAAATTGAAAATGATTGACCTGATTTTTTTGTTAGTGGGTTAAAGAAAGAAAACATTTTCAACATTGTAGGTAGGTTGTTAAAACTGAGATGGAAGGCCAGTATTTTTGTACTTCAAGTCATCATGGAAATTTCTCTGAAAACTATATGTGGCATTGTAATAAGGGCAAGGATAAACTGGGAAGCCTGAAATGGAGCCTGTGGTTCAAACCTAGTTCGTATTGTAAATGTAATATTGTATGTGAAACATATAGTTGTGTTTGTTAGCCTTTATTTTTATCAGGAATTTCTAGAATGGTCTTTTTCTTGCAATAAGATTTAGAGTCCTAGACTTGAAGAAAGGAGAGAATTTGTCCTCCTTCCTCTCATTTCAAAGATAAGAACACTAAAGCTTAGAGAAGTAATTTGGCCAGTGTCCCAGGTCCAGGCAGTGGTGGAGAAAGCTGCGAGTGGTATCTCCAGATGCATTTTCAGTGCTGTGTCCACCAGCCTTCTCCTTCCGTGGTCTGTGCGGGGACATTTGCAGTGAGCTCCTACCACTACATGACGCCTTGTGCAGCATCAGGATCTGATACTGGTTCGTTCTTTTTGGAGTTCTTGGGTAACAGTTTGATTACCAGAGTATTGATATTCATGTAACAGAATGTTGTGTATTACTCCTTTTCAGTACAGTCAGCTGAATTCATTATATACTGGTTGCTTCCTGTTAGTCCTGACAGGTACTGTGAAGACCAAGATGAATAAAACAGACTTCAAAGCCCTCAGGTTTGGAGAAGGCAAACAGGTACCCAGGATCAGTGTAAAAGAATATACATGAGGTGTGTAGAAGCATGGAATCAGGTCTGGAGGGAGGTTTCTCAGTAAATTGAGGTAAATGAAAGATTGAGAGGCTCCAGAATGATCAGCAAAATTCTCCAAGCTACAGGCTGGCTATTTTGTGACTGCCAGGGTTGAGGTAGGGGGTGCTGTTGACAATTGATATTAGCAAAATTGTTGAAGCCAAAATTTTGAAGATCATTGTTGCTTTGTGAAGTTGAGTGTTTTTATGTTTGTTTTTGTTTTGTAAGAAGCTGTAGAATATATTTTTACTTTTGTTCTTTTTGTTTTGGTTGTTTTTGAAAAGGTGGCCCAGTCTGTAGGTACAAAATGCGAAAGTTATTCAGGCTTCCTAAGATTCATGCTGAAAAGGCTCCCTCTCAGGCTTGTCTCCTAGCTACAAAGTCCCTCTCCCAGGAGGCAGCCAGTGTTACTAGTTTCTTGTAGGTATGTGCTTCTCGAGTATTTTTACACACAGAAGCAAATAAGGACAGAGGAGTAACATGGACAAGGCAGTGTTGCATATACCAAATTAATCAGGAGGTTACAGTGGGAGAACAGGAGGCAGAAATGATTTAGGGAGCCACTAAAATAGGATGAGCTTGAAAAGGCTTTAATTGGGATAGTGGAAAGTCCATGGGCTCCACACATGCTGCAGACAGTATCAGCAGAGCTTAGTGATAGAACAAAGAGGAAGGAGGAGGAAGAGGAATTGAAACTGGTTTTTTGTTTGTTTGTTTTTTTTTTGTGGTACTGGGGATGGAACTCAACCTTGTGCTTGCGAGGCAGGAGCCACTGAGCTAAATCCCCGGCCCTGACGTTATTTTTGAGGATTTGAATCTGGCAAATTCCTTAAGGTTTCTAGCCTGGAAATGTGGTCGAGCTGCCATTATTCAGGCTGGTCATACGGGACAACGCAAGAGATTGCTTTATGCAGAACACATTTCAGGGGCAGAATCATCAGGCTTTTGATGCACTTTCATCCATCTAGTCTTCATTTGAGTCCTGTGTGCTAGGGTAGTGATCCATCCACATTAGTCACCTGGCCATACAAGGCTGGGGCGCTGAAGGTCATTTCGGGGTGCATCAGGAGTTGAAAATTGCTGTGCCAGGTGTTGAAGACAGCCTCTGGAGATAAAAAGATGCTTAGAGGTACTGCAATTGTAAAGACCAAAGAAAATGGCTAGACCCTTTATGTATTACTAGTTATTTTAAGATTTCCTATTTAAAATAAGAGGCCAGACTTACAGAAAGCTGTGTGCACTGAAGAGGTATTTGTTAAGTGGGGTTACTTCAGACTCAATATGGTGGTGGGTCATTTCTTCAAAGTGCAGGTGAATCATTTTCCTTGCTTTCTGCAAACAAGTGTTTATTCTTTAGTATTTAAAAATGTTACTATTGAATGTTTAATGGGATATTGAATGGTGGTGGATGTGTGGCTAGAAAAGATGAATGGATCACTCATCTTTTGTACATTATCTCAGAGTGGGCATTGTCTTTCAGTTGTGACCACAGACTAGCATGTGTAGAAATGGCAGCCTATAGGCAAGTGTCAGAGGCTTTTTCTGATTGTTTTTTTTTTTGTTTTTTTGAGACAGGGTCTCACTATGTAGTTGAGACTGACCTGGAACTCACTATGTAGTCCAGGCTGGTCTCGAACTCATAGCAATCCTCCTGCCTCAGCCTCCTGAGTGCTGGGATTAAAGGCATGAGCAACCACGCCCGGCCTTTTTCTGATTGTTAAAGCAATCAGGAAAAGGCTAGACTGGCCTTTGTGCTGCCAGTTGATCTTTCTTTTTTTTTTTTTGTACTTGGGACCTTGTGCTTGTGCACACAGCAGAACCACTGAGCTAAATTCCCAGCCCCTGGTTGATCTTTCTTAAAGAGAGGCATAACTCGCACATACTGAATGTCTGTTGTGAGTTGGGCACTGCAGCAGGCACCTGCTAGCCTTATTATCCTGTTATCCAGCCAAACCTGTGATGATTCTTATTTATGAGTAGAGATAGTGAGGCTCAAGTTGCTGTTCAAGGATGCCCTTAGCATTCTGCTAGTCCTAGTCCTGATGCTGAAGTTAGAGCTCAGATCTGCCTCCTGACCCAGTGCTTCAGCCCAGGATCCATACAGCCTTTCAGGTTAGGCGTGTGTGATCTTTTAAACTTTGTTTTACTGAAATGACTTTTGCTGAGTGTGAATACTACTTAATTATTAGCTATACCTAAACCAATAGTGGAGCAGGCCCCTTAATTAAGATAAATAAAAGCCTTTTGGCTTTGGTGGCCTCAGGGCCTGTCTTTCCTTCTAGGGGAATCCTAAATGTCCTGACTCACGTGCTGCATTGTTGGTGCTGATTAATGGTGAGAGCTTCCTGGCCTTGAGTGTAATAGTCGTTTCATTACAGGTCAGGTTTCTGTGCTTAGAATTCTCACCTAACTTAATGATACATGCTTTATCTTTTTAATCAAAGTCAGGAATTCCTCAAAACTCTCAACATTCTTCACGTTTTTGTCCTTCAAAGCTTGTTTTAGACACTTTGTGTCTCCATGAATCCTTTTCTGATTCCTTTCACGTATTCTGTGATCTTTCTTGCTTTTGTTTCATTGGTTCATATATGTTTTATTATAGTTATTTAAAATATCTTCAAACTCCCCCCATCACGATAATTTTTTATAATAGTTTATCATAAATCTCTTTAAACTCCCCTCCCAAGCACAGTCACTACCACTTGATTTTAAGTTCCAGTGTGCAGGAACTCTTACTACTTGTAAATCTCTTTTACTAGGGTCTTTTATATAGTAAGTGTTCAATAATATGTGTTGAATATCATTAATAATGAATGTGTGGAATGTAGTTTTAATGAATTTATAGTTTTTTGTTATCCCTTCCATAAAAGCAACATGTTAGCTGTGATTGTGGCAGTGGTGTACACCCGTAATCCTAGCATTCTGAGAGGCTGAGACAGGAGGATTGCCGCTTGACTGACTTCGCAATACCATCTTATAGTGGGGTAGGAGCCAGGTGTGATGGCACACACCTGTAATCCCAGCACTTGGGAGGCTGAGAAAAGAGAATCACTGCGAGTTTGAGGCCAGCCTGGGCTACATAGTGAACTCAAGGCAAACCTGCACTATGAAGTGAGACTGTCTCAAAATAAAGTAAGCAAGTGCTGGGGATTTAGCTCAGTGGTTCCACTGCCTACCTCGCAAGTGCAAGGACCCAAGTTCGATCCCCAGTCCCAATAAATAAATAAATAAATAAATAAATAAATGCGGGGTCTGCATGTGACTCTTCACATGTATTTTAGTCAAGGAGAGCTCTTGTTTTTATGAGTGGGGAGAAGAAAGCAGATGGTAAATTATGGCTTTTTTGAGATTGGGTCAAGGATGCATGTTAGAGGCCCAGTGCAGTGGCATGCATGCACGTGTAGCCCCAGCTACTAGGGAATCTGAGGCAGAAGAATCACTTGGGCCCATGAGTTTGAGGCCAGACAGCTTAACTGTCATAAATATTGTGTTAAGCTAGGACTAGAATTCTAGATCTAACCTTGGAAAGAAAATCTTACCCTCAACCTAAAGGGCTAGTAGAAGTAGATGCGTGCCAGGTAGCTGGCCATTAATTAATTGCTCAGTACTTATTCAAATTATCTGGTTTTATATTATTTTCCTAATACCTAAAAACTAAACAGAAACCACAGCTTTAACAGAGCCATTAATTCCGTAGCACATTTAGTACTCTGACTGTAGGGTTACTATAATACACGCCTGACACCTGGACTGCCTCCAAGATAATTTGTTTGTTGCTTCCTCCTGTACAGAAAGCACTCATAACAACATTTAGCATTTGAGGAAGATACTGCTGCAGGACATAAAAGAGTGAACTTGACCTTTTCAGTGACTTGCCCTTCACCTCTTGAGTTTGTGGAAGGAAGGCCAATGATTCATATCAGTTCTTTAAATTCCTCAAGCCACCGTTGAACCAGAATAGATAATTCCAAATTAAGCCTTTGGCTTTTAAACAGAAGAGCTACCTTTACAGGAAGAAACAGTCTTATTTTTTAAGCTTCTGTTTCTTCACACTGTTTCCTAACCATTTCAGCACTTTTTGCTGCATTTCAAGACAAAATAACTGCCCATAGTAGCTTAGAAATGATCTGCTCAACTTAGTGAAATATTCTGGACAATAGGCTTAATTTAATATTTAAATAATCTTACATTTATCGAGCTAATAACAAATAGCTATTTTGTTTGGAATTCTAAAACATAAAACAGGCCATCTATCCCACCTCATTTCAGTTTTGTCAGCTGTCCTGGGCAGTCCCATTTCTTTAATACAATCTGAGTTTTGCTTTTAGATTCCATTTTTTACACATTTTATTACAAGGTTGAAACTTTCCATCATCCCAGCTTCATTCATGTTAACTCTTCTGCTGAGAGATTCTAGAGATCTTGACGTAGACTTGGTCTCTGAAGATTGAAGAGACGCAGGTTTCATTTTGATTATTGCGTAGGGGGAAGCTTATTGCTAAGGGAATACATGGCTTGCTTGTTAAAGCAGGCAGAACATCATAATCTATATAATTTTACCTCTAGAGAACAGAAAGGATTATTAGTCAAAGCATAATGCACTTCTTCTGGATAATTTGACTGTGGAATGTATTTTTTTACTAATCCTGCTTTTTGTTCCCGTTGGGATAATGATTTGCAGATACAACATTTCACAGTCCTGAATCATGGGGGAGCGTTCTTAAATGCCCTGAGAGTTGAGGCTTAAGAAATGTTGATATAAATGTGATCTATTCCGTTTGATAAAAAATTGAATTTATATTCAGATGTCACTTTTCTCTAGTTAGGTTGCGTGCTATGATGCTCTTAGACAAGTGGGGAACACTAGCTCGCAGCATCTCAAGAAGAACCTTGGCATCTGAACAAGTGGCTGGAACATCACAAGGAATTTACTCAACCCTTTTCTCATTAGATGGGGCCTCACTGCGGAGCAGCCCCAGCTGATTCTACTGTTATCCAGCCAGATTCTCCTCTGAGGTTTCAGCTCACTATTAGGTACTCATCCTAGCAGACAAGAGATGTTTCACTGATGGCAAAACAAATCCCTGTAGAACCAGCTTGCTTCATTGGAGTGTGAAACTTGAGGTAAAATGTCTTAAGGTCTTCAAAGATGCAAGGAATACAGACAGCTCACATATGAAATACTACCAATCTATGTTAAGAATGTTCTGTGCACAAAATAAAATTGCCAAGTTTTCTTCATTGATGCTTACATTAAAATTGAAGTTTAGCATTCTACAGGCATCACTTCTACAGAATTTTGTTTATAAGTAATTGTATGTCAGTCTGGAAATGAGTGTAGTGGGAGGGATTAAGAAGAATGCCAATGTCATGCTGAAGGCCGCGCTGGTCGTGGATAACAAATGCAGGAGATGTGCCGACATTGGCTTCTTCCACAAATCTTTCTCAAGGTGAACCCCTCACAACTACACAGTTAGGTGGCTGAGTGTGACAGGGAAGATAGGATTTTTTAAATTCCACAGTTTGATTTTAGTACCAAATCTCTTTTCCTTGAACTTTTTACCTAGAACAAAGCTATTAAGTAAAATTCTGAAATGAATAAAAATCAAAGCGATTGTCTGAGTACAGCAAAACTTTATTTATAGTGCTGGGGATTGAACAAGGTTTCACGTGCTCAGCTTACTACCACTGAACTATACCCCAGCCCTAAAACATTTTTTTTAATGGTTTTAACTGTGGTAAAAACAAAAACATGTTAATTAGCATAATGAAAATTGGTTGTTACTTAGAATTATCGTCTTATACAATACATTTAACCTGGGTGTTGTGATATTTGTCTGTAATCCCAGAACCCTGGGGGAGGCTAAGGCAGAAGGATCACAAGTTTGAGCACAGCCTAGGCAATTTAGCAACTATCTTGTCTCAAAAAAGTAAAAATAAAGAACTAAAGATACAGCTCAGTGCAAAGGTCCTGGGTTTGATCCCTAGTGTGGGAAAAAAGAAAAGAAAGAGAGGAATACATTTAAATGATGGCACACACACCAGAATTATTATTTCTTCTCTCTCAATCTTCATTTTAATTTTTTTTCCTGGTACCAGGGATCAAACTCAGGACTTTGAGCTTGCAACACAGGCATGGTGCCACCAAGCTAAATCTCTGGTCCTTAACTCTTCATTTTAGAAAATCAGTATACAGAAAACTTAATGACATACTATTTTTAAACACACACACGCATCATATTTCCTAGTTGATTGTCTCCCACTTCTTAAAACTGGTGTTTCCACTTAAATGATACAGATAAAGAAATTTTGTGTGCCCTGTAGTCTCTTAGCCTTTTGCTCAGCTATTTTGGCTATGTGACCATTATCTTAATCTAATAATAGTTGTAACTGGATTTTGGGTTAAAGAAAACACTTAAGCTAGACGTGTGCTCACAGAATGTTATTAATGAAGACATAAGACGATTGTAGAGAATTAAGGGAAATCTATTCTGTAATCACTGCCACCTCTTTATCTTGCCATCCAAGGCCTTTCTAGTAACTGAGCCCACCTCTTCAGCATTCCTCCCTCTGCAGAGATTGTATCATTCTGACAACTGGATACTTAGCTGTCCTTAATCTGTTACATCTATGACTGTAATCTGATGCATAAAATTACACAAAATTCAGGCAGGAAATTCTCATTCCTGATATAAAATCAGTGTCCCCTGCCCCTAAGTTTATTACTCTCCCTAGTCTCCTTGAGCATTTCATCCACTATTATGGTGTCATTCTCAAATCCAAAACCTGGACCTCATTTGCTTTGCCAGCTGCAGACTTGGAGTTCCTGACTTCATAAACATTTCACACAGATGTCTTGCTTGCACTTGTAACCCAACGTATCAGAACAATATTCACTGACTTCTAAAGGTGTTTCCCCCTTTTCAGCTGTGTAGAATCATCTAATCATACTCTTTCTGGTTCCCCAGATCTAGAAACTCACTGATACTGGATATATTGATGTGGAATCCAAGGATCTTTTTCTATTCATTCTTTCCTTTGTATTCCCAGTAATTTTCTATTCTATTTTTGTCATTACTTTTTTTTTTTTGGTACCAGGGATTAAACTTGGGACCTTTGTGCTTTCAAGGCGGGCAGCGGAACTACTGAGTTAAATCCCTGGCCTTTTCTCATTACTTCTAAAGAGTTGATACCTGACTTTAACCTCTTCTCTTTCCCAACCCATTCTTTATACTTGCAGTCAGGATTATTTTCTAAACTATAGATTGGTTTATGTCATTTCTACCTAGAAACCTGCAGCAGCACAGAGGACTGTTCAGTAGAAGTATACTACAAGCTGTATATGAATCTTTTTTTTTAATTTTTTTATTTTTTTTGAGTCAGAGTCTCACTATGTAACCCTGACTGGCCTTGACCTCAGGCTAATCTTAAATATACTTACTAGTAACTACATTTAAAATGTAAAATGAAACCAGTGCAGTTCATTTTCATTAATATATTTATCCCAGTGGATCTAAAACACTTCACTGGGGCTGAGGATTTAGCTTAGTGGCACTGTGCCTGCTTGGCAAGCACCAAGTCCTGAGTTCGATTCCCAGTATTGGTAATAAATAAAACAAAACATTTCACAAAGTAGCATATAAAATTACCAGTATAGGACTGGTGTGGTGGTGCATGCCTGTAGTCCCAGCACTCTGAAAGGCTGAGACAGAAGGATTGTGAGTGCAAGCCCTGCCTGGGCACCTTAGCAAGATCTCGACTCAAAGTAAGATACATGATTTTTGTAAGACATAGGATTTTTGCTTTTGGTACTGTTTTTGAACTCCAGAGTGTATTTTAGACTTAACAGTGAGCATGTCTCAGTCCACATGAGCCGCATTACACTGAGTAGCCTCGTGTAATCAGTGGCTCCCTACAGACAGCACAGGTCTGCAGCTGAGCCTGCTCCAGCTTCAGCCCCTGCCTTGCATTTTTTCAGTGCTTCCTGGCTCAAACACACCACAGCCACACCTAGTAATCTGCCATTCTTTCCCTCATTACCCTTCCTGCCTGTGCAAATCTGACTGATCCTTCAGTCAGATGTTCGCTGCTTCTCAGAGAAGTGTCTCTATAAGCTTCAGCATTTGTCCTGACCCTCCCGTGGTGGCACTTATGGGAGCTGTTGGCCTGAGTCCTGTGTGAGCAGTCAGGCAGCAGCTAGGTCTCTCTCAGCCCCCTCTCCACAGCAAACACAGTATGGTGGCACATGTGTGGTCTCCCTTTGCTCTGGGGAGCAGCCCTATCACTCGGTATCTAGTATGGCTGTGCTGACATTTTTGAAATCTTAAGCAGTTTGTTTAAAAATTATTCTACCTTTGAAATATATTCTGAATGAAATTTCCTGTAGATAGTTCTCATTTAAAGGTGTTCTTGTTCTTTGTGGCCTAAAGCTTTTGCTTATGCAAGAGAGGACATACTAATTTCTATGTAGAAATAACAATATAGCTAAAACTTGGTTTCAAATATCCATGTGGTACAGTGTATAGGTTATTCTGGTTTTAGCTTGATTCTGATCTGGAATATGACTTGCCATTATGTAACTTGTTCTTTGTAAGTGTGTGTGTGTGTGTGTGTGTGTGTGTGCATGCGCGCGCGTGTGGGTGCTACTGCTTTTCCTCCACAGCTTTATTTAAAAGTGTATATGTCTTTTGAATTTCATTTTTTCCTTAAGAGATTTTGTCCGTGGAGTTTACCTGTGTAAAAAGCAAAGCAGATGTCTGGAAGGTTGTGCTCTATTCTGGTAGAAATCTTACTAATGTTGAAGGGTTGTAGCAGGTCCGATTCAACCTGCTGACAGATTATTTAGTGAGGGCCAGGAATGACTGTAAATGTTAGCTCAGATTTTAACGGTTTTCTTGTGAAGGACATTTATAGGTGAAACTGAGTAGTGTTTAATTGTGTCCATTAGGCAAGAGACTAGTTAAGAAGAAATTCTTCCCTTAAGCAGGCAGTTGTTTAAAAAGAATGAATGATTCATCAAATGGTGTTGCAAGGACTATAATTGTATTTTTAACATAAGTTGTTGCATTTAAAATTGTGAAATCTTAACCCCAGTTAAATAAGAATTCCTGAAAAGACTTCCTCCTAAGCTATCCTAAAAAACACTCTTAATGATTTGCCAGATTTATTCACAACTGCTTAAAAAAGAGAGTAAACTGTGACACTTCTAGCAAAATGGATCTGTAGTCATCTCTGGGGCTTCTCTTACCCTTACCTCCAACCCTCAGTCCACTGGGAAGGCTTTCTGCTTCCCAAACATCGGAAGGCCTCTCAACAGGGCAGCGACTCAGACTGAAACTGATTGCTTACTCATCCTCCTGCTTCTGCTTTTACTCTCCATACAGTGTGCAGAAAAATCTTTTTAAATTTTGTTATCATTATCATATTATTATTATTATGGTTTTTTATTTTGGAAAGATTCAAAATAGAGAGATGCATGTACCTCTCATTCAACTTCAACAATGATCCATCCATTCATGGCCAGGCTTGTCTCATCTACTCCCCCATCATCCACCCCCTTCTTCCCAGTTATGTTGAAATGAATTCCAGGCTTCGTATCATTTAATCAGCTGGTTTGGAATTTCTCCAGAGTGAAATTTTGCTTCTTGGTTAGTCACGTAAGGTGAAGAAAGTTGCTGCATTAGTGGTAATAAGTTCTTTGCCACTCTTTTATGTATTCCAGTTTGTGTTACCTTACTGTTTATGAGTTTCGTTTTTGTTTGGTAACTGCCATCACAGGAAAAAATTATTTAATGTACCTGTTTGTGTTAAATTAGTTTTGTACCAAACTCAATTTTAAAAGATGTGTGTGAAAGTTTGATGTACAAAAAATGTAAATGTTTATATGAGGATAGTAATTCGTGTTCACAAGTTGTAAAACATTAAATTCTTGTTGGAGATGTAGTTTAGTGGTAGAGCACTGCTTGCCTACTGTGCACGAGGCCCTGGGTTTGATCCCAGCATTTCAAAATAATTTTTCTCTTGATTCTTAAAAATAAAATCATGGTACATGCTAATGGTAAAAATAAAATGCAAGTAATATGGACGGACATGAAAGCAGACATTCTCTTTTGGTATATTGATTGCTTTCAGTCTGTCATATCCAAAATAACTTTTTTTGGGGGGGTACTGGGGATTGAACTTGGGCCCTTGTGCTTGCGAGGCAGACAGCGGAACCACTGGGCTAAATCCCCAGCCCTCCAAAATAACTTTTAAAAACTTCTTCTTTTCTTGCACTACTGGGAATTGTGTTACTATTTCTTGGAGATCCTTCCAGGAAGATCATTTAAAACCTTAATAATGTGTATATTTGACATTTTTTCTCAGTTTTTCTGAATTCAGTTAGGCAGAAATTGATTTTCATGTTGAAAAGAATATCACTCAGGAGGCTGAAATAGGCAGATCTTGTTTGAGGCCAGCCTGGAGTACATAGCAAGACTCCACACAAAAAAAAAGACAAAGAGAAAAGAATACAGCATCTATCTTGGTGTTTCATAAGGGGTTGAAAAAGAGATTATATGATCATGAATTCAATGTTTTATTGACTTTGTTGAACACCAGTTTCTTCTTGATAAAGATTACAAATTCATCAAAAGCTCTTGGACCTGTGAAAATCTCTGTACTAGCTGTCCAGTAGAAATACAATGTGAGCCACATACATAATTTCAGATGTTATAGTATTCACATTAAAAATAAAGGTGAAATTAATTTCAGTAGTGTATCTATTTAGTGCATAAATACAACATATTTTGCTGTTATCAGTATAAAATTTTATACTTTTTCATACTTTGAAAATCCAGCATGTGTTTTATACTTACAGCACATCTCAGTGTAGATCGGCCCCATTCATGTGTGGTAATGGCTGTTGCATTGGGCAGCATATCCTGTAAAGGATAGTGGCCATTACTGAGGAAGGAGGAAAGGGGCTTGGTATATATTTTTCATTTTGTTTATTTCATTTATTGACACATATCTGGCATTTAATATTTTCAATATTTCCTGCTTTTGGTGTTTTTTTTTTAACCTGTTTGATGGGTTTTTTTTGTTTCGTTTTGTTTTGTTTTTTGGTACTGCAGATTGAACTCTAGATCTTGAGCTTGCAAGGCAGGGAGTGGCACCACTGAGCTAAATTCCCAACCCCTAGTGTTCTTTTTTTAACATGTTCTTGCTGGGAATGGAACCCAGGGCTTGGAGATGCTAAATATTCACTATCCTGGAGCTATACGTCAGCTCTGCTTTTCTATATTCTTAATGATTGCCAGCTCAGACTCACTAGCCTGATTACTTTTTAAAAAAGTCATTCTTTAAAAATCAACGGTATCCATAACTCAGATACTTCTATATGAAGGCAGTGATCATGCTGAAATCAAACTCTTGGCTGGGAAGTAATACCACCCTGTAGTAGCTCAAAAAGTTTATTCATCAATACACGAAAGGCCAACTTCTGTAGAATGTGACTTAGGAGTATTAGAGTGTAATATGTTAAACATTAGCACTTTTTATTCTGAATTGGTGTAAATATATGCACTAGCACTTTTAGGAAGAAATGGAATAAGAATTCTTGAGAAAATTGGTGACAGTGTTCTTTAATATATTTTTTTTTAGGGGTGGCAGATGGTGTAGGAGGATGGAGAGACTATGGAGTTGACCCATCTCAGTTCTCAGGGACTTTAATGCGAACGTGTGAACGTTTAGTAAAAGAAGGACGGTTTGTACCAAGTAATCCCATTGGAATTCTTACCACAAGCTACTGTGAGTTGCTACAAAATAAAGTACCTTTGCTTGGTAAGTAAATGGCTACGTATTTCCTCTAAAGAAGCCCCTGTAGGGTTAAAACCCAAGAAAATGATTTGCCAGTCCAGCTCTTTTCTGAGGCCCTTCCTAGTGAGCAGAGTTTGGAGAAGCTGCAGGCTAACCAGAGTACAGGATACTGCCTGGAGGGAATGTAAATAGGCACAGCCCCTTTGGAAAACAATTAGGCATTGCTAAATAAAGTTACACATGAACACATAGCATGCCCCTCAGTTCTCCTTCTAGATGTTTCCAGTACACTAGAGAAAATTGCACAGTCGTGTACCTAGAGCTAGTTAGGTGCAAGAATGTCCTAGCAACATTGTCAATAATAGAAAAGTGGAAACAACCTAAGTTCATCAGAATAAAAAAAGTGTATTGTGAAAAGAAACAAAGCTGCTTGCAATACTCAGGAACATCTTGTGAAGGGGAAAAGAGGACACTGCAGAGTACTATCATGTATTTCAATCTCAGAAACATAAAAAGTTAAAAATGTTGTCTAGGAGTTCTAAAACCTGATAAAGGAAGAAAGGAAAGCAAGAGCTTGTAGTATTCAGAACCTGATTCTCTCCCAGGGAGGGAGAACAAGGCTAGGGTCTGGCCTACAGAGAGGTCAAGGTGCTGACCACCACCCCAGGCCACCCACAGCTGATGAGTTCATGAAATAGCTTGACACAAATTAGATCCCTGTCACTCTTATATTGGAAAACTCCAAACTGACTGCCTCAAGGTTTGTTTATTTGATATGCTAATGGAGCATCCTTTGGCCGGGCTCAGTATTTGTTTGTTAAATGATTTTCTTACCCAGCCTCCTCAGCCACCTCTCAGAAAGGGTGTTACTAAGTTTGTGTTAATTGCCAGCATCTTTTTGGTTACTAGAAGGCCTCCCTCATATTCACCATCCACTTTTTGGGGGGTGGGGTGGGGGGTAACCAGGTATCAAACTCAGGACCTCAAACTTACCAGGCAGGCACAGTGCTGCTGAGCTACATCCCCGGCCCTCACTGTCCACATTTATAGTCCGTCTCCTTTCAGTCTTACTGCACGATGTATGTTTGCCTTCAACTTAAATCCTTTTTATTGTAAGGGATTCTTTTTAGCGCTCTGCCATCTTAGTCTCCTCTGTGCTATGATTAACCAGATTGTTTTCCTTCTAACTGAACAGAAATCTTGTCTTGCAATTTCTGTATGCACTGCTTTTCTTAATGTCCCTCAATGGATATGAAATCGGGAGATTACTTGGCATTCTAGATTCTATTTCTAGTACCTTTCTTATCAGTTTGCTGTATGGCTTTGGGCGAATTTCTTAACCTGTTAAATGGAGTGAGTCCTGGACAAGTTCCAGAGGCTGACTCCTGCCTGTGCCAGTAGACCCCTCGGCCACCAGTGTGTCTTCTCACCCCATCATTTCCTTTTGCTTTGGACAGCCAGTTTCAAAACATCTAGCTAGCCTGCCTTTTTGCACTTCAAGAGCTTTGGTATTTTGCTGTTTTTCTCCATTCTCTGCTTCCCATCCTGTTCATACTCATGTAACTTGGAAATGTTAATGAATTTAAGGACATTAAAGTTTGCTTACATTGAATATTGTGATTAGGTTTTTCTCCTAAGAGACACACTGATAGAATCCTCTGTTACCATCTTTAACACACACTAGCCCCTCCCCTAATCTACATGTCTAGATTGTTTGTAACTAAATGTGAGCAAATTTTGACAAAGGTTGCTGAGTTTTATTGAACCTCAGATATAATTATAAATAATAACTTTATAAGATTAATCTTGTGGTTTTGTTTTTGTTTTTTTGTTTGTTTTTGTTTTGTTTTGTTTTTTTGAGACAGGGTCTCACTATGTAGTTGAGACTGACCTGGAACTCACTGTGTAGCCCAGGGTGGTCTTGAACTCACAGCAATCCTCCTGCCTCAGCCTCCCGAGTGCTGGGATTACAGGTGTGCGCCACCAGGTCCAGCTCATTTTTTAAATTGCTAAAAAGCCTACAAAGATAATTAAATATAAAGCACAAGCCAGTAGTTGTGTTGCTTATTTCTTTAAATGTCTAGCTGCTTTTGGGTCTGGGTTGGCATCACAGGCTAATTGTTGGTATGTGTCCCTAGAAACCCTAAGTATATTCATAAGGTCTTAAGAAATCAAGATGTTAAAAAAAAATCAAGATGTCTTTAAAATTTGAGGGTTTTTCCTAATAAGGTTATCCCTTTCTCTGCTGCACAAAAGGCATAGTAGAGGCTTATAAAATAAGGGGCTGAGTGATAAAAATATTTCCATTTTAGCAGGAGAGGTTTACCTGGGCCAGTCATCTAAACATCTGACACACTCTGGACCTCCTTTCTTGCTCTTCTTCACCTGCTTCTCTGCCAACATAAGAATGATGAGCTCTTTGAGTATTCGGCACTCAGGGCCTGAGTCAGGTGTACACCTCAGTAATTTGAGGTAGCCAAAAGAGCATACACCATGATTCTGCAAGGCTGGGCATGCGTTCATCACTGATGCTTTGGATTCTAAAGCCTCCTGAAGACCATTTTGATTCTAACTCAGTGTGTTACTGTCACAGGGGCAGAAAAATGATAGCCTAGGCTTGTCAGTGAGTCATGATGAGTCAACATGAGTCTTTCGTACAGCAGAATTTTAAGGCTGTGCTTCTCATCTGTCATTTTTTTATTCTCAGTAGGCTCTAATTCTATCAGTTTTCAGAAGGTCTTTTATGTAATTATATTAATGATAAATGGTTGGAGTTTTTGTGCATCCAGCGAGGAAGGAAAGCTAATTGGTGCCCTCTTCCTACTGTGAGCTATGGAGCAGGTTCTGTCAACATAACTAGTTAGTTATAGCACCCGTGATTTTTTTTTTCCTTTGGTATGTAGGGAATAGGAAACCAGTGGTACAGCTTTAGTGTTAGATTAGCACCACCAATGCATATACTGCAACTAATAAGGAAATGGAATTTCTGAACATTAAGGATGAGAAAGAGGTGCATATTTTAGGTTGTTTTTTTTTTTTTTTTTTTGAGAAAGCTATTAGTACTGTGGTGATTATGCGATTATGCTCCCAGATTTATTCTTTCATATATTCATGTGGTGAGTAATGGTAAGTAGAATTGAGTCTCCTGTGTGCTCACAGCACCCCCCCCCACACACACACAAGGTAGGTGCATAGCACATGGGTGCTTTTATTCCCCATTTTGTTAGACAGAAACAGGCCTAAAGGGAATCAGTTCCTTGCTCAGGTCACACAGCTAGAAAACGATAGTTCACTGGGATTTACGTGGCTGGTTCCATTGTCTATTTGCTTTGTTTTTAACTGTCATTTTAGCAGTTTAGACTTTGCATATTACAATGCTTTTCTCTTTTTATTAACAGTAAACTTCATTTTTTTAATACAGTTCAAATTTTAATGGCACAGTTTTTTTGTTTTGTTTTGGTTTTGGTTTTTTTGGGTTTTTATTGTTTTTTTTAAACAGGGTCTCACTGTATAGTTGAGACTGACCTGGAACTCACTATGTAGGCCAGGTAGTCTCGAACTCACAGCGATCCTCCTGCCTCAGCCTCCTGAATGCTGGGATTACAGGAGTGCGCCACCACGCTCAGCATGGCACAGTTTTTTTAAAGGAAACTTTAATGCTAATTGGTTGTATATTTCCTTAACATAATTTGAATGGCTATTAAATAGCTAATACAGGGCCGGGGATTTACCTCAGTGTTTCAGCTGCCTGCGCTACCTGCCTTGCAAGCACAAGGACCTGAGTTCAATCCCCGGTGCCAAAAAAATAAATTAATTAATCAGTTAATTAATAGCTAGCTAATACTATGTGTTGTGTTTGACATGACTTAACTAATTTTAACCCTTTGAGACAACTGAATGTTACTATTAGTACAGATTCTACAATGAGGAAACTGGGGCACAGAGAAGTTAAAATATTTGCTCCAGGTCACATAACTGGTAAGTGACAAAGTGAGGATTCAAACACAGGCAGGCGACTCCAGAGTCTGTACTTCTCTGTTACATGAGTTATTTGAATGTACCATAATATATTTTACTAGTCCCTTAGTTTTAATGTTTAGATTGTTTAGAGTTCCTTATCTCAATGTTTATGTACTTAAATCTTACTTACATTTGTAATTATTTTCTTAGGGTAAATTCTCACAAGTGGAATTGCTAGGTCAAAGGACAAGTACATTTTTCAGGACTATATTTCCCTTAGAAAAATTCTACTCTTAGAAAAATTTTACTCTTTACCACAGGATAAGTATGAGCACATTCCCTACGCTTTGCCAGGTCCACGCATTTATGTTTTGACTCAATTTAACTATTGGTTACTGATTATGATGATCTTTGTAATATATTACCAGCCACTTACATTTATATCTTGGCAAACTGTATGTTTTTCTACATTGCTATATTTCTGGTACAGGTAGGTATAGGTGTCAGTCTTAGATGGAACTGACCCCTTCTCATTCCATAGCGTGGCTCTCAGGAGGCTGCACACAGAAGAGGGGCACAGGGCTCTGACAGTGGCTCATATGAGAGCTCTTCCCTCTGAACACTGGTATTTGTAGAGCAAACAGGTTGATTCCACGAGCTACCTGCGACATTTGGCCTTGTTACTTCATAGTGAGTCATTGGTCTCCAATAAAAGTTCATTAGTTCAACAGCTGGAAATGTGGTTTTAAATTGTAGTTATGTGCCTTGTCTTAAATGTTAGTGAATTTTGTGGTGAAAGCTTCCTGCCAGTGACTAATGAGAACTGTCATGAAAATGTAACATTCTCATTCTAGTATTTAAGTATCAAAACTCAGCAGCACCATGCTTTAGAGCATTTGACATAGATTATAGCACAAGTGAAAGGATGTCATGTGATGAAGTGCCAGTCGTTTTTACTTTTCCTATCTCTACAAAAGCATTCAGACCTCAGTGGCTCATTTACTGTATATAATATAAATCCCTCTTTCTGCACCATGTTGACCCTAATCGGGTTGTTTTCAGCATTCTCAGGGATAATGGATTATAACTAAGAAAGTCTTGTTGAGTCAAATGATTCACATGGTGTGATGCTGCTTTTTGGAGTTATGTGATAGAAATGTGTGTGCAGAGGCAGCCAAAGAAAAGAAAATCAAATGAATGTCCATTTTGTTTCTAGGTAGCAGCACTGCCTGCATTGTGGTGCTGGACAGAACTAGCCACCGCTTACACACGGCGAACCTGGGTGATTCCGGCTTTCTAGTTGTCAGGGGTGGCGAGGTCGTGCATCGATCAGATGAGCAGCAGCATTACTTCAACACTCCATTCCAGCTCTCAATCGCTCCCCCGGAAGCTGAGGGAGTCGTATTGAGTGACAGGTAATCTCCCCTCAGCCATGTTGAGCAAGATGTGAGTCACCCACAGGTCCCTTCCCACCTCCTTGAATGCATAGGGATAGGCGTTTTCTGTTTTTCTGTGAAAAGAAAAGGCATTATAAGAATGTTCTCCTCAAGAGGACCTTGTTTGTAGTCAGGCTTCAGAAGCTATTTTGCTCGACCTAGATGCTATAGCCAAGTTGAATTCTGATAAACACCTAATAACTTGACTGCCCTGAAAATACTGTTTCAGGTGTGTTCATTGTTCGTACCTACACCACGTAGTATGTGCAGTATTGCAGTGTGCCTGTTAACCTGCAATGGAGAAAGAGGTCATTTGTCATTGCCTCTGCAAGGTTTTGCCACACAGTTGGGGAAGCCGGCCAGTAGACATCTGTTTCATCTGTCAGAATATCTTGGTGATTCTCCAATCCTGTTTTGTTTGTTTATTTGTTTTTGTGATACTGGGGATTGAACCCAAGGCCTTTGGACTGAACTGCATCCCCAGCCCTTTTAATTTTTTTAGACAGATTTTGCTAAGTTGCCCAGGCTGGACTTGATTTGCAGTCCCTCTGCTTCAGCCTCCCAGAGTGCAGGGATTACAGCTGTGCACCATCATAATGGCTTGGGTCCTCTTACATACATCCCATAGAACAGCAGGAAAGTCAGAAGTGGTCTTGTCCTGCACATGGTCTGTGACAATGTCATTGAAATGGTCTCAATGTTTTTGTCATCTTAGTTCATTCTTTTTTTTTTTTTGTGGTACCGAGGATCGAACTCAGGTCTTTGTGCTTGCCAGGCAGGCAGCAGAACCACTGAGCTAAATCCCAGTTCATTCCTAAATTGTTAAGAATCTTCCAAGATAGTTGGAACTTTTGGAATTAACCCCATGGCTTATCTTTTCTTAGATCACAGTAACACTAAGATAGTCTCAGGTTTCACTGGCACAAACACTTGTAATTCATAAATAAGTAATGAACTTTTTGTAAAGGTATTCTAACAAGTGCTTTTTTGTTTGTTTTGTTTTTCTTTCCTACTTAATAGCTCTTATTCAAGCAGGTCTGAAGTCCAAACCAAAATAAAATGACATTTTTTCTATCTTTGAATCTACACATTTGTTCATTTAAACAGTCTGTTGCTGACTCCAAAGGAAACACTTTTTACTTTTCACATTTAGACAGATTACCATAAATTGGAAGAATATTTTATTCTTTAATTGGTTTTAATACACATTATTATTAGCCATATCGGAATGGGCAGACCTCAGAAGCTCAAGGCCTTGCTAGATGCTGTGCTCAGCTGACAGTTTTAGAGGAGGTACTTTAATTTTCCTTCATTTGATGCTGCTAGTTTCGGCTCCTCAGTGCTGGACCAGCCCTGGCCTATTGCACATGCTATCTTGGGGACAGCTGCAGTCTCCTAGCCTGCCAGCCAGCATGCAAGGTGGAGGTGGCTTCCCCTGGAGCCCAGAGACAGCTTGCTAGCATGTGATCACAGCTCGTGTTTCAGTGCAGTCAAAAGTTTCCAGCAGCACAGTATGTTCGATCAGAATGCTCAGAACTGCAGCTGGCAGAACACCAAGCTCATAGGTGGGAGTATTAGCAGAGGAGGGCTGTCCAATGGGAGCAAGTCTCTCACGGGCAGAGGGGCAGAGTAGCAAAGGCCATTCCTGGGGAAAGAAAAACCTCAGCATAAAATAGAGCATCAGTGCCAGCCTGGCCATTAATCTATACTCTTAGAACCTGACTCGTCTCGAAGACTGAGCAGATGAGGGTGTCTTGTGTTGCTTCTCTTCTTCCACAGAAGGAATTGGCCTGCTTTCTGCCAGTTACATTGTTACATATATTTTTTTCCCTTTTAAATACCAGGGATCAACCCCAGGGTGTTCTACCACTGCACTATATCCCCCATCCTTTTGAGTGTTTATTGAGATAGGGTTTTGCTAAATGGCCCAGACTGACCCTAAATTTGTCATTCTCCTGCCTCAACTTCCCCAGTAGCTGGGATTACAGGCAAGTGCCACAATGGCCAGATAATTTTTGTTTTCTATTGCTTCATGTGTCTCCTTGGCTATTGGCACTCTTATCTATAAAACAGTATTTTAATCTTAACTTAGATGTCTTCCTTTAGTATCTGTTTTTACAAAACATTCATTGTATAATGTAGAAGTAAAAGTGTCCCTGCAAACTCCCATCTCAGAGCTTTAGCTGTACTACTCTTAATTGTGTGTCAAGCGAAGATGAATCAGATTTTCTCAATACACTTTGTGTAAATCCATCCACCTGAGTGAGTTTGTTTGTTTTTATGACTTCACATATTTTATAACATGTTACCGACACCAGTGTTGGGGATTTTCTGTCAAGCTTGGCATGATTTGTTTCTGGCCTCTTCCTTCTAGGTCAGTGGATTTTTTGCCTGGCTCTCACTCCCTAATTATAGGTTAAAGCAGATTAGACATCTCATCTTTCCTTCCTCTTGGAGGCCCGGAAGCAGTAAAGGTGGTCTTTAGAAATGGCCAAGAGTCAGCCTCATAAAGGACCATGAACTCCTCATATATCACCTTTTCTTCCATCTGGAATTTCTCCAAAGTCTTCCTTTGTTTTAGACCTCTCTTCCCCTCCTCTCTTTTCTCTTCTCTTCAATGTCTCTTCTGTTTTTTTTATTTAAATTTGTTTGTTTATTTGTTTTGTTTTTTGAGTCAGGGTGTTGCTCTGTAGTCCAGGCTGACCTTAAACTCCCTATGTAGCCCAGGCTGGCCTTGAACTTGTGGTAGTCCTCTTGCTTCAGCCTCCTGAGTGTTGGGGATTAAGCTCAGTGGTGCCTCACCTACCTGGCAAGCGCAAGGTCCTAAATTCGATCCCCAGTACACTCCCCCCAAAAAAAACAATAATAATGGAAAAAATGTGAGAAATCTTTCTGCTGTCTCTGACATCAGCCACACTTTCTCTAGAAGGAGCCACTGCTTAGTATTTCTTTGAATCTCTCCAGATTGATCCTCTGCATTTAGAAGTCTACATTTATGTGTTTCTTCCCCTCTTTTTTTGTTTATCCAGAAACAGTTGGATATGCTGAACACTTTGTACCTTCCTCCCTTAACATATTAAAGAGCTTTACCTAATTTGGAGAATAGGATACTTTGATTCATTCAGTCATCCAGCAGATATTTCCTGAAGCTCTACACATCAGGGACACATATAAATACTAATGTACAAGCACATTGTGACCCGAAGGGGATGAACAGCCCTTACAGTGCCAGAACCACTGCTGGTGTCCATGAGAACTCACTCCTGTAGAACTAGGGTGCTGTTCTCTTGGTGCCCAGCTTTCTGCCTTGTTGTGATGCACCCTCCTGAGAGCCAGGGTCCAGCATGCCAGGGGGCTAATGAGTGCAAAAGAGTAAGAGAAGACAGAATTTGGCACTAAAGAGTTAGGAAATGGAGAGTCATTTCCACTAGGGTTTTAAAGGCGCATTAGGTCTGACTCAGAAGAGAGCCTTCCTCCTTTTAAGCCACATGTGACTAACCAGCAGACTTAATTTTACTTAGTGGTTTTAGTTAATCTTTATATCAGAGTCTTCAATTAATTTTTCTCAAGATGAAAGATTTCAGACTGAATTTTTTAAAAAGTTGATTCCATTTTAAAAACTCATTGCCTTGTAAAATGTTGCCGGAGGACCCTTTGAACTATGTCTTTGAAAGGCTTGCTTACCTTTGCCCTCCCTGTCCTTGTCACAGCCCGGATGCTGCTGATAGCACCTCTTTCGATGTCCAGTTAGGAGACATTATCCTGACGGCGACAGATGGACTCTTTGACAACATGCCTGATTATATGATCCTTCAGGAGCTAAAAAAGTTAAAGGTAATTAACTCAAAGGCTAGTTGTTGGAAATGGTGGCCTGCACAGGACAGCTACTTTTATAGAGTCACTTGCACTATCTCTTGGTAGTTTTGGAAAGAACTACTTTATGAACTTTAGGAAATGGTAGTTCTAATATTCTAAATAATTACAAGTGGAAACATTCCCAAGAACTTGAAGGGTATAGCAGGTTTTAGTAGGTCATTGAAAACCAGAAAAATGCAGATAAGGACATTTCATGTTTTTATTTTTATTTTAATGGTGTTGGCAACTGGTTGTCTTTTTCTTGTTTTATTCTTATAACACACCCAGCAGGTGTTGAGGTGGAGAAGAACAGAAAACAGTAATTCCAGGGCCAGCCAAGGGCAGCAGGCAGCTTGGAGCCTTGATGCGACCTGAGCTGTCCGCAGTAGTGAAATAGTGCAGGCTTTTCCCATTCTCCCGGCTTTGTGAAAAAAACTGGCTCTGAGCAAAATCAGTTTTTTCCCCATCTTTTTGCCCAACCACGGATGTTGGGTAAGTTTCTTCAACTGGTCAAGCAATAGTTTCCTCCCATATAAAATGGCAAATAATAAAGGATTCACCTCACAGGGTTGAAGAAAGGAGCAGCCGAGACCATGGGAAGGAAACTTTTAGTACCTTGCCTTGTGCTGTTCAGTAAGGGTTTGGTGCTTCTGTGCTGTGAAGCCTGAGATAACAATGGTGAGCAGAAACCATGCCATCCCTGCCCTCGGGGTGTGCACATTCTAGTGGAGGGAAGCAGATAACACAGAGACGAGAATGCATGACAATGTTGATGGCAGAGAGGAAGAATAAGGAGAGTAAGGGAGTAGAGACTGCTGCCGGCACTGCTGCTTTTGATACTTACCTCAGGGAAGGCCTCTTAGATGAGGTGACACTGAAGCAGAGACACTTTAGATGAAAATGATTGGAACCTTGGGCCGGGGGTTTAGCTCGGTGGTGCTACCACCTGCCTTGCAAATGCAAGGTCCTGAGTTTGATCCCCAGTACCCAAAATAAATAAATCAATAAATTGGAACCCCGAATGTCGGAACAAAAATGGACCTCATTGTCCCTACCCCTGTCTTGCAGATGAGGAAGTTGAGCAGCAAGAACAAGGATATGGCTCAGAGTTACACAACTAGACAGGAGTCATGTTATAAAACCCTAAGGTATTTTCAGGAGGAAGAACGGTTACTTGGGAAGCAAACAGTGGTTTGTCAGGATGCATTCCCCAGAAAATTTGAAGTCATCCTGAAAATTCTATTAGAGGCCAGCTTTTCAGTCCGTCCCATTTTAACAAGAATACCTTCAGGATTTCAAATGGGAAAAAAAATAAAAATCCGGACTTCGGGGCCCAAGGGCACTGAGCTTTCTGACCAGGGTGTACAGGCAGCACTAGTGTGGCTCATTAGTCACAGCCTGAGGGTTAAGTGCCCCACTAACTGGAAAAGAACTTCAGGGTGGAAAATGTGTTAGATAAATGCTACCATCTGAAAGAGTAGACTCTGCAAGTACACTTCCATGCAGAAATCCTTCAAGGCATTATGGTAAAAATAACTCCTCACTCTCTCCTCTTAGAATTCAAATTATGAGAGTATACAACAGACTGCAAGAAGCATTGCTGAGCAAGCTCATGAGCTGGCATATGACCCGAATTATATGTCACCTTTTGCACAGTTTGCATGTGACAACGGCTTGAATGTGAGAGGTAAGCATTCTTTGGGAAGGTCACAGGAACTAAGTGGGGACATAGCAGAGTGGGAGCATTCTGGGCTCCCGGTGAGACTGCAGGTGTCCTTTCCCAGCTAGGAGCTGCACCTGTGAGCAAGGTCAGGAGGGCAGGCTGGTGCTGGCTGTGTCTTCCCTTCCAAGGACCCTTCAGACCTCAACTCCATGTGCTGCAGAGGAGGCAGAACCTGAAGGCTTTCTTGCTGTCACTGCACTGGTTGGACCTGAGCCCTAGAGGCCCCTGAGCACTGCCAGGAGGCCCGCACATTCCTAACAGTTTAACTCTCTCCCCTTCACGTGTCTGACATTTTGCTTCTCCCCCTGACTCTGTGGGACTCGACAGTATTTGCCTGCCAAATTGCCACAGCAGATTTTGAAAAGGAAAGCAGTGTGAAACTGCCCTTGACTGAAGAGTCCTTCTGTCTACCGCGTGGTGTGAGTTTGGGAGCTGGCCAGTCTCAATGACATGTTGGTGCTAGCATTTTAGAACTAGTGGGCTTGGTCAGGTTCTTGCTGACGTAATATTATGATATGTAGCGCATTTCTTAGCCCTCCAGGAAATGTTAAAATAGAAAAAAGCACATGCCATAGCTGTTTGGCAGATTAGAATACATGGCTATTCCTAGTTTCAAAACACTGGATATGTTTGTCCAAATTAGGATTGTGGTAGAGGCATGTAACTTTCTCATCAGGCTGAAGTTATCTTAACAGATTGCATCTCTCCTGTGATAGATGTAAACAGAGGATGTAGTAGCCATTTTCAGAGTTCTGTTGTAAGGAGCAGGGAAGATTTTTTTTTAAAGCTTCATTTAAATTACATGAAAATTCTTAGTGTTTAATATTTTAAAATATCAAATATGTTTGTTCTTTTTTTTCTGCTAGGGTATATTGACAAACCAAATCTGCCTGAAATGCAAGCATTTGTCTCTAATACTTAGACCCACTTTTTTTTTTTTTTTTTCCTGGTACTAGGGATTGAACTCAGGTCCTTGTACTTGTGAAGCAGGCAGAGGAACCACTGAGCTAAATCCCCAGCACTAGACCCACTTTTTTTACTGACTTTTCCTTTTTGTTTATTTTTATTTTTTTCATTGTTTATTAGATTTTAGATATACAATACAGTTATATTCATCATTAGGATCTTGTACCTTTACATGATGTATCTTGGTTCTTATTTTTTCCCCATATTTCCCTGCCGAAGGATAATCTTTTATGTTTTTATTTTATTTTTCTCATTAAGTTTATTGGTTCTCTGAAGGATAATCTTTTAAACAAACAATGCATTGTTTGTTTGACTTTTCCTTTTAAGGTGTACTGATTGGTCTTCCCTTCTGTTGCAGGTGGAAAGCCCGATGACATCACCGTCCTTCTCTCAATAGTGGCGGAGTATACAGACTGACTCACCCAGCTGTCCACTCCTGCCTTCCCTCCTCATCCCACTTGTCCCTGCCATGTGTGCTGATCCTGCTGGCAGGAACGCGTTTCTTTGCCACTGATCTCAATGGCCAGTGATGTAAGCCTTTTGCCTGTCTTTTTGAGACCCGTTGAGATCTTTGTTGAGAACCACTACTATTCACTAGCTTGTATCTGCCAGCAACAACTGAAGAGGTACAAGATTTGAAGACTGGCCTTCATTTCTCATGGAGATTTTCAAAGCCTGTTACTTTTCAAAGGCTATTACTTTTCAAAAGCAGTTGAAATACTGAAAATGAGTAATGTTGGTAAAGTGAATTCAAAATTACAGCAAGTTAAAGGGATTTTAAAGTATAACACAAATCGTATGTAATGATACGTCTACTAAAAAACATACATCATTCATCAAAAGAAACGTTACACATATACTCCATAGGCGTTGTCTTTGTAATGATGATTGGGTGTGGCATTATGTTTTCATTATAAACTCCTATTTTCCAGGAGTTTATGATTCTGCTCTAAAACTGTTCTGGGTTATGAAACTTTGATCCCCAGAGCTTTTTAGTTACAAATTGGAAGAAAAGTTAATTTTAGTTTTATGGTTGCAAATGTTGTGTGCTTTTAAAAAGATGCTTGTGTTCCTGTGATTACAGTTTTGGCAGTTTATGGATTAGTCCACAGCACAGGCTGGTGGCCTGATCTAGAGGAGAGGGTGAGGAAGGAGACACCTTACCAAAAATTTTTAATGGAAATACTATTCAAGGTTATAAATCTCCTCAAAGCCTAGAATTTACTGTTATGGCTGAAGATTTTCCCTGCTGTCGGAAAGGATACCCTGGATGGGATCTCTAGGCTCCAGGCCTGATGGGTTGAGAACAGACAGCTGTAGCTAGAAAGTTCACTGGCTTTGACAGTCTGCTGCCCATCACACCCTCCGACCTTCCCTTAGGGGCCCTGCTTTCCTAGAGCATGCACCGAATTCACTGCAGACACTTGGCACACGCACCGTACAAAGTACAGTGGCCACCATACAAAGCCCACGAGGAAAACTAGTGATGATCTGACATTGCTTACCCCAAGCAGAAATGTAGGGTTTTCTGAATCAAGCTTAATGTTTACAGTTTCCGAATAGCCATTTGCAGTGTATAGTTTCTTTATAAAACTACCCCACATTCAATTTCCCATTACCTACAAGCTCAAACTTATTTTTAAGGTTTGTGTACAAGTTGACTGCTGTAAAGATATATATTTTTGGGTCAGTTTTTTCCTTCATTAACTTGGTGGTAGAAAAAATATATATATAGATATACTTAGAAACCCTTAAATTAAAGCCATGTTTTCTATGAGTCAGGTAACATTGGTGTATAGATGAGAATGCAATTAAACCTGATGAGCATCTACTTGAGGACATAGAAAGTCTTTTCTCTAAAGGAGAGACTGACTCCCTGGTTTATTGCATTAAAACTTACGTTTGAGGTTACCTCAATTTGTTTTAAAAGATTTTGTTTTGTGAAACTGTACTGTATATTTGAGTAACTGTTGAGCTTTTGTTTTATTTAAAATTGTTTAACATGTACCATGTACATGTCATTACTATATTTCAATGCATCATGCTTGTAACAGGCATTTCATTTATAATAAGAATGAGTTATTCATTTGTAAGCCGTTCAGTAATTTATGTACTATTCCTAAATTGGCATAATGTTAGATACCTATTTTGAATCACCTTTAATTACACGTCAGAATGCCTTAACTACCCTAACTTGACAAAAGCGAATTTTTTGGTAGAGGAGAATGGGGGCAGGGTGGGGGGTGGAGGGAAACTCTGTTTCAGTAAGGAGAAATAATCATGCTCTGATCGAACAGGAAGCATGAGGGGCAAGTTGTGGGGTATTTATTTTGCACAAACTGTTTGCAGTCTCTGTGTATTTAAAAAGTAAAGTTGCATCCAGAAAGTGTTTGTTAAAAGGAATACATTTATATTGGGACTGATGACTTCAGCTCTAGATTTGTGATTATTTTTGGTCAGAGGTATTTAGCCTTACAATCTGGATATATTTGCGTTTATTTTCCAATGCCTACGTTTAATTCCTGGTAAGAGCAGTGCTGGCCAGGTTATTGGCTCTTCTGCTGTCATTTATTAGCCCATCAAACAATCTGTGACATGAAGCTAAATTGGTGGTGTTTTGCATACTCGTTTAATTAACTTACTTTTTTGAGAAATGATAGAAAACAATGTGGTTGTTTCAGTGACACTGAAAATAATGGACAAGAACTAAATTCCACAGTGGAATTGACTTTGGACTGGGCCTATAGGTTAGGGACATAAAGTTTTCTATTTTCTTCTTTTCCTGTTCTTTTTGTGTTATGCACTTAATTTTATAACTGCCAGGGGTAGGCAGAGTGCTGCTTAACAAGTAACTCTCCTCCTCCTCTCAGTGTCAGAGGCTGTGTTGGACCTAGCATAGAATTTTCCAAGCCACACACCCAAGCTTCTGTGGTGGGTCTGATTCTGAACCTGGGATGTGTGTGTGTGTCTGTGTGTGTGTGTATGTGTGTGTGCACGTGTGTGTTGTATTTTAAATCAAGCAGTGTAAACACACATTTGGCTCATGTAATGGAGTTTTATAACAAAGGAAAAAATTTGGATTTCTAATTTACAAATGGCAAATTATTTAACCTTCTCTGGATGCACCAAAGACCAGTAAAGTTTATAGCTTTTCCATCTATATTTATAAAGCAATACTGTATTATAAAAATCAATATTTTTATCACATGCTTGAAATTTTTATTTTGTTCTGTTTTAAAATGTGCACTCTAAACATATCAGAACCTTATTTCTTCCTATGAACTAAGCTGCCTGCGCACACACAAAAAATTTACCAAATGGCGATGCAGTGTAATAGAGTCCACAGGCTCTTAACAAACGGAAAGAAGGAATGAGGGGGAAACAAGTTGTTTGTCCTGAATTACCGTACTGTGCGTGCGTGACACGGTTGATGGGTACTGACTCACAGAACCATTCCAGGTATGAGTGTCGGGGGGTTGGGCCGCGTCTAGAGTAGAAACTCAGTCTGGGCTTTGCGCAGTGGCAGGACATCCTCTCCTGTCAGCCAAGCCGAACGTCTAGATAGAGTCGCCCACACGGACATCACCTTCGGTACCACCAACCTGCTACATCAAGTAACAAGTCAGGAGTTGTGAGATGTTACTGAGTCTGCTTTGGAAACGGTTGACAGGATTGGCTAGAACTATAAGTGTTTGTACTTTCGGATGAGTTCAAGGCTCTTGTCATCTTATGCCAGCTATCTTGATAGAAGCTACAGGATTCGGTTTCTCTAGAAACTGAGTCACACTTTTGCATTTAGCAAATTTTACCATGCCTAAAAAAAATCTGCTCTAAAGACAAAACATGAAGCAGAAAACATTTGGATTGTACTTGTTTTAAAAAATAAATTTGTTGTAAAATCAAACTTCTCAACTAAGAATGGTATCCATGTCAAAATTTGTTAGCAGGTAGTTGTGGCAAAGATGGCTATGACGAAGCATATTTGAATCTGTGTACTAATGAGCTGCTTTTTCTGTTGAGACTATCATTATTTGTCTTACCCAAGAGGCATTTACCTGAATTGGATGTCGGAAATATAACTTATGCAGGAATAGTTCTGTAAATACATTTAAATAAACTGTAAAGGTATTTAATAAATATAGTATTTATACTATTCTGTGTACTTGTTTTGGTTTCAGTAGTAACTAAGACAGACACTGGCCCTTGACATTGAGTTTATTGGTTTCTGTCAAGTCATTAACCTACCAGTGACTCTGCATTCATAGCCACCATTTTCTGTCCTTGTTTGTGTGTGCGTGCATGATGGGGGTATGTGTGAGTGGAGGTGTATGTGAGGAGTATGTTTTTGTACCAGGGATCAAACTCAGGACCTTGCACTTGCAAAGCCAGGATGGTACCACTGAGCTAAATCCCTGGCCCTGTCCTTTACTATTTTAACTGCCTTAGCTTTCTTACCAGCTGCTTTACATCATCAGTTAGTTTCCTCAAATATTCATCAAAGTGGATTGATCATTAAATGTGAAATGCAGAGATTTTTTTCCCAGCTGAGGCTTTCCACCTTCCAAATAGCACAGAATGAAGCTTATGAAACTCTGGTATATTTGAACTACAATCCAAAGTGCTTACAGTTGAACAGTGTAACTATCTCTTACAGACCAGTGCTGCCCCAGGCGACTGCTGAGGATTATGCCTTCACAGCTAAAACTCCTCCCTGTTTCCATGAACTGATGGAACACTTTGTCCTCGGCAAGGACACCTGAACTTAATCTTGTGCATACATGTTCTCTGCATTTGCTAGGAGTATTAGAAATTCAGTGTTAATCATCAGTGTAAACTTAAAACACATATCTTAGGCTTACGGTGTGAAAGAACGTAGTTGAAATTATGTGGGCATTGCCAGTTTCCACAAATAGTGTGGTAAAAGCCCATTTTCATTCACTTGAACATCTTGAGCTGAACTTGAGTTTTTATTAGGTTATTGTGGGTAGCTGTGACTCACTACTAAGCTTCAACAGCCAAATTCATCCCCTTTTCAGTTCACAGTTCTGGAGCATACTAATTCACACAGCCACCTTTTAAAGTTTCTCATATAATTGCTGGCCAGTTAACACCTCCTATGGTTTGATGGCTTCTCAAAGACTTAGCCATAAAAAAGCTCATTTGTTGCATTATAAACAGGTTTAAGGGACGGAAGAAGCACACCATAAGCTATTACATAACTTGTTTTGTGCCAGGTTTTTTTAGTTTGTACAGGTTAGCTAATTCTCAACAAAGAACAAAGACATTTGTCTTCTGCCTCATCCCACTCCCAACCCAGGGTCTGAGTAGAGGTGCTCAGTGTCAGATAATAAGAAACATTTAATCACTTCTATTAAATTCTGAATGACTGCAAAATAAAAACACCTTGAAACCAGAAAAATTTAGAGGCTAGGAAATAAAATTCTACAATATATAATAAGACCGAACTGAGTGTGGTGGCACAGCCTGTTAATTCTAGGAGGCTGAGGCAGTAGGGTCACAAATTCAAGCTCAGGATGGAAAATTTAGTAACACAGACTCTCAAAAAAAAATAAAACAAAAAGGCTGCAGATGTAGCTTGGTACAAAAGCCACCCTGGGTTTTATTGCCAGTACCAAAAAAAAGAGTCTAAAGTGATCATTTTTAATTTTTACTCTTTTCTAGGGGTTGCTTTATTTAAAATATATATTTTTAAAGGACCAAAAAAGTCATATCACTAATAAGAAAAGGTTGCATAAGCTTGCTGTTTCTGAAAGCACCAAAATCCAAATGTTTGCAGTCAAATACAGAAGATAAGCTGACTACTAATCAAAATTATTTCAAGCCATTCTCTTCAAATGGCTGCCAAAGGTTTGCTTTTGTAATACTGGCAGAGAGTTGAAGACTTCAGGGTGAACATGCACTGAATTGAACTCAAACAGGCTTTTTTCCTACACAGAAAAACTGGCCTCCAAGTAACATAATTTTAAAAAAATATTATATACTTGACAAGCAACTTTCTAGATTGAGTCATGTACAAGATGACGCCGTGTGGAGAAGCAGACGCCCTTCCTGTCAGGGAAGTCTGGGACACTGTCTTACACACTAAGTGTGAAAACATGTGCTTGAGTTGCAGGCAGGTCAGTCGTCTTCACTGTCACTTGCCATGGCCAGACTGGCAAGAGGGCGGTTGAGGTGTTCTTGCTGGTCAGAAGAAACTGCTCCAAAGAACATGGAAGAAAACTAGAGGAGAGAAAATAATTGCACTGTTTACTCCTGTGTGGTTTGCTCAGTAAAGCTCCATGTGACAGCCCTCTTTTCAGAAACGTGGCCACAGTGGTTCCCATCTTTGCTGGTGATGGTTCATGAGACTCCCACAATTTCTGTGATTGGCCCAGCAGATTCAAAACTACACCCTTTGCTGACCTCAGAGGCTGAAGACAGTTTGGGACAGTGACCTGTGACCCCTCCTGGAGCCACGGGAACACCAGGACTTGAGAGGCAGTCGGGTGAGCTGAGCGTCTCCCCAGAGTTCCCTTCCAGGCCTTTCCCCGTGTCAGCACCGAGCCCCTCCTGGGCGCTCCTCGGCCCCACAGGAATGTCACCTTTTTCAAATGCTCACATCTCATCTAGAATACAGACAGGGGCTGGGGATTTAGCTCAGGGGTTCTGGTGCCTGCCTCGCAAGCACAAAGACCCAAGTTTGATCCCTGGTAGCCCCCCCAAAAAAATAGAATACAGAGACAGCCTGGCCTCGCCCAGCTCCTCCAGCTGTTGCCATCCCTGCGCCATGGAGCTGTGTGTGCCATCTCTTCTCGTTCTGCTCCGAAAATGCTGTTACTGTGGTCACCACGTCCTGAACATCAGTTTCCAGTCTTCACCCTGCCTGACTCAGCCTTCCTCCTGTGCCGTCCTCCCACCCCACTCTGACCATCCAACTGCTCTGTGTGCTCATCCTCTCCTACCCGCCTCCTCTCAGGGCACTCGGCCTCAGCACCACTGACTTCTGGGCTGCTGTGGGAGATGCCAGTAGCTGTAACTTCCAGGAGGCTCAGATACCGCCGAGGTCCCCTGGGAGACACCATCACCCCTGGTTGGGAACCATGGCTTTAGCTGATGGCAGTCCTCTCTGACACTGGAATTACTTTAGCCCGTGCATCCTGCTACCTAGTTAATTCCTGCCACCTGACATCCAAAACAGAGATCAATATTACAAGCCTTGAACCTGCTTCTCCAAACCTAAGTCACCCCTGATATCTCCCTTCTTAAGTCCTGGAACCTCTGTCACCAGATCTGGGAGTTTCGCCTCCCAAGTTAGCTGTTTCACTACTACTCTCTCAATCGCTCATCTCAGGAGTCACCATCTCCTGGATGCTGCACCTGGGAGAGACCATTCTTGCCTCACTGCACCCTATTTTTCACATAGCTAGTTACCTTGTAAACACCCGACTGTCAGCCTTTCCTATTAAAATGCTTCCAGTACTCAATACTTAGGGAATTTATATGGCTGTTGACATGGCTTACAGGACTTTAGGTATGATTTGGTTTTACCTCAGTTACTCTGTTTTCACTTTATGCTCTGTCTCCCCCATCTGCTCTCTAGCCACCCTTCAGCTCCTTAAAACCAGCACACCCCAGGGCCCGGGATTTAGTTCAGTGGTTCCGGCACCTGCTTTGCATGTGCTTTACCCGAGTAGATACCTGGTACCAAAAAAAAAAAAAAAAAAAACAGCAACCAGCACACCCCCTCCCACCACAGGCCCTTTGCACATCTACCAGCACCTCCCTGTACACTCTGTTATCCTTTCCAGTTCAACTCAAATCCTAGGTTTAAAGAAAAGACTAACCTGTATCAGGCCATTCTGAACCTTAAATCTTCTCCAGGCACCCAGAACTTTTCTTTGAATTTATCACAGCTTTTTAAAAAACTTAACATATTCCCAGGTATGTGACTTTTATATCTCCACCCTAGTCCCTATGCCCTATTTTCCCTCTAGTCTTTAACCTAATCTGGGAGCCCTACTTAGTTTGCTTCCCATAGCACCCAAGACACGTGGCCCCCAACAAACACCTGGATGGTCCTGTTGCTAGGTCATCCTCACTACCAGAGGTGCAGCTCTAAGCCAGCAGCTGTGGACCTCTGGACAGACAGAAAACCCCAAGTTAGCAGGGACGGCAGCTGTGACTGTGTCTAATCTCACCAGAGGTCCAGTGTAAGGCTGGAGATGTCCAAAGGGTGCTGGAGTCTGCTGAATGCACATCGTCATGTACACTGTGCTGTGAGACTAGAAAGGTAAGGTTTATTCTGGTCCCTGAGCGCTACTGAATTTGCCCCGGCTCAGGCTGAGTGCCATTTGCTATTCCCTTACTCCCATCCTTTCTGTGGCCTGCACCTCTAGTGGCTCGTAATGGATTCCTTGTCTGTGTCTTTACAATCTTCTAGTGGAGAAAACTTGATAGCATCCAGGCAACTGGGAATGGCCTTGAGTCAAATATGAATTGGCAAGAAGACAAATTATCATAAAATACTTTTAAAATAATACACATTTCCCCATTGTTAGTGACTCTTGGGGCTTTGGGAAACTTCTTGTTCAAACCTAATTAAAATTACAGCAAAAGAAGCCACTGGGCCATTGTTATGGTTTGGGTCTGGATGTCCCCCAAAGCCTCATTCAGTCAGAGGCAGCTGAATCTGGAGTGTGGGGATTAAGCGCGTGTGATTACTAAACTACTGCATGTGAGTGGGTTGGCACCGCCCTGAGCCCCGGTAGTCTGAATAAGATCAAAGAGGCGGAGAGACACTTAAACTCCCACTTGCTACCTTTGCTGCCTGTGTGCACCATGTTGTTTCTCCTCTGCGATGCCTGTCTGCCATCCACCCCGCCTTGGAACCGGCAGATCATGGACTGAAACCTCTACAAACTGTAAGCCAAATAAACCCTTTCCCCTTTAACTTTGGGTGTTGGGTATTTTGTCTCAGCAATGAGAGGAAAATAACTAAGCAATTATTTTGAATACATTAATACTCTGTCCTGGTTTAACTTTTGAAAACCCCCTTCCTTAAAGTAGCATGATTTCAATTTGGATTGGATGTGTATTAAATCTTAGGAACCAGGCAGAGTGGCATATGCCTGTAATCTCAGCTACTCAAGAGGCTGAGGGAAGATAATAGCAAGTTAGAGGCCAGCCTGGGCAATTTAGCAAGACTCTGTCTCAAAATAAGAAATAAAAAGGGCTGAATGGAGCCCAGTGGCAGAGCACTTGCCTAGCATGTGTGAGGTCCTGGATTTGGTACTCGAAAAAAATGTTTTTCTTAAGATATCCCAAAATGAGATTTAGCTCAGGACAAGCACAAAGTCCAGAGTTCGATGTCTGATATCAGGAAAAAACAAGATATCCCAAATCAGGGTTGAAGATATGAAAACTACTGACTCTGCACCAGCAGGACAGAAATTAGCAAGACCAAGACCTGCACAGTGAGCTCACAATCTGCCTACAGGAGCAGCGAGTAGACATGAGGTTAGGTTAACGAACATGACGAAGAAAATGCTGGGAGTGAAATGAGAAGGCTTCAGAAAAAGGAAGGTTTGTGCTAGGCCCCGAAGGGTGGATAGAAGTTTAAGAGTGGAGAAGAGTGGAAGACAAGCACCCAGGCCGAAAGAAGAATGGTGAGCGCTGCCTACAAGCATGTTAGCTAACGCAGCCAGACAAAAGAGATCGACTGGAGACATTAAAGAATAAAACCACCTTGGACCGGGAGTTAGCTCAGTGGTACTGTGCCTGCCTCGCAAGCACAATGTCCCGAGTTTGATCCCCAGTACAAAAAAAAAAGAAACAAAACAATTCAGGAGATAATTTAACTCAGTAAGGTATCAGCATAGAAAATTTACATGCAATAAATAAATGAAACCATGCTGGAAAAATAAAAGGGTGGTGGAAGGAATGGGAATAGTAAGAAATGTGTTATGTACATGTACCGATTCCCTACAGTGAATGCAGTCGTTATGTATTACAAACATGCTAATAAAGGTTTAGCTCCATAGACACAAAAGATAGACAGTCAAAATATAATGCTAGTGAAAACTACATCTACAGTAGCAATTGAAGTTAATTTCATGAGAGTATAGTAATAATTAGTAATGATACAATAATAATGACATGGTAGTGTACGAATAGGTGACACTAATGTGCTGCCTGCTGCACTATGAAGGTGCCAACTCCATGAGAACTTTAAAACACTCCTGGAGAACAACAAAAATAGACTTGAACCAAATGAAAGACATCACCTGTTTTGGGATAAATGACTCAACGCAAAGATGTCAGTTTTGCAGGGCATGGTGGTGCACACCTGAAGTCCCAGCACTTGGGAGGCTGAGGCAGGAGGATTGCTTGGAGTTCAAGTCCAGCCTGGCCTCCATAGTGAGTTCAAGGCCAGCCTGAACTACATAGCTAGACCCTGTTTCAAAAAAAAAGGTCAGTTTTCCCTAAATTAACATAAATTTAAGGAAATCTCAATTTAAAAAATACTAAAAGAATGTTTTCATGGAGCTCAATAAGTTGATATTAAAGTTTAAATTAAAAATAAAGAAGAATGGCCAGGAAAAAAACTAACAAAATCCACAAAGTGATGGACACTTATCCTACCAGACACAGAAACATACTCAGAATCTACCGAATGAAGTGTGGCCCTGATACATGCAGACAACAATAGGTTAGTAGAACAAAGAGTCCAGAGCCGGAAGTCCAGAGTAGGGAAGGAATTGAATATTGACAAAGGAGACCCAGCGGATCGGGAGGGCAAAGGTATGTTTTATAGGTGGATCTGAGTTGGCTCCATAGCCATTCTGAAAAAAAAAAAAAAAGAAAGAAATTATATTTATACTTTACACCAGGAACATGGTTCTGCATGTAAACATAAAAGGATGAAATCAGCTGGGCATGGTGCCACACACCTGTTCATTTCAACTACCTGTATTGAGGCACAGGCAGGAGGATCACAAGTCCAAGCCCCATCCAGGCAATTTAGCAAGTCTGTGTCCAAAAAAAAAAAAAAAAAAAAGTTCTTAGGATGTGTCTCAGCGCTAGAGCCCAGTACCCCCAAGACCCTGGGTTCAATCCCAGTACAACAAATAAGTAAATTTAAAAAAAAATTTTTTTTGAGCTGGTATCTCACATTGTAGTTCAGGCTGATCCAAAAGTCACTATGTAGACCAGGCTGGCCTTGAACTCTCAGTGATCCTCCTGCCTCAGCCTCCAAAGTGCTAGGACTATAGGCATGGCCACCATGCCCAGCATAAATTTTAAAACTCATACACATTCTAGAAGAAAATGGGTGAATTCTTTTTGTTTGTTTGTTTGTTTGTTTTTGAGACAGGGTCTCACTATGTAGTTGAGATGGACCTGGAACTCACTAAGTAGCTCAGGCTGGTCTCGAATTCACAGTGATCCTCCTGCCTCAACCTCCCGAGTGCTGAGATAACAGGTGTGCACCACCACACCCAGCAGAATTATTTAACTCTTATACACAGAAAAGCTTTTTAATAACTGATTCAAACTCCTTTGACTTTTTTTGTTTGGGAGAGTTTTTGTTTTTCTTCATTTTGTTTTGGTTTTTTGAGACAAGTTCTCACTATGAAGCTCAGGCTGGGTTTGAGCTCATTGTGTAGTCCAGGCTGTCCTGAAGCTTGTGGTGATCCTCAGCCTCCCAAGTGCTGGAATTACAGGCTTGAGCCACCATGCCTGGCTCAATTTTTTAATTTAAGTTTGACTACATAAAATAAAACAATCTTGCCTGGCAACCTTGAAATACAGCTGACAAAGTAGGAAAAATGTGGAGGGGAAAGGAAGTAAGGGAAAAGAAAAAATGTGAAAAAAGGAAAAAATGGCAACAAAGTCTCTGTAAATAGGGAACGGGGAGGGAGTGAAGGGAGGGCAGGGGTGGGGGGGAAATCAGGAACCAAGATACAGCACATTAATGAATGTAATGGTATTGTTTGCTTTAAATGTACCAATAAACAATGGGGGAAATGTGTGTACCATATATCAAAGATAAATGACAAATCACCATATATATATACACATAAAAAACAGAAAAGTGGGAAGAGATGTGAATAAACAACTCACAAAAATTATAGAATGGGGTTTAAACACATAAAAAAGATCCTCAACCTCACAATTTAGAGAAATGCAAATGAAAACCACACTGAAACACTACTATTTCTCAACTACCAGTTTGGCAAAACCCTTGCTGAAGTTCAACTCTGCAAGTGGTTGGCCAGAGTGCGGGGAACCAGCAACGCCCTCTACTGCTGCGGAGTAGCTGGGGTTACAGCCTGTGCTACAATGCCCAGTGGAAGTACAAAATTATTTAAAATAAAAAGTTAAACAAAAAATTAAAATACAAAAACAGAGTGGCTGCATCATGATGAAGTTCCTGGCATCACACTGGTGATGGCTTCAGCCAGGCTCAGGCGTGGGCTGCAGGGGGCCGCTGAACCTGCTTCTCAGGCTGAGGTTGCGCTTTGCAGCCGTCCGCCATAGTTTACTCATCAAACCACTGGTGTGGCTCCTTGAGAGGAACACATCTGCCATTCCTGGCACTGGGCGTGTTTGGACAAGCAGGTGGAAGTGATTAAATACCCCAGGGAAAGTCTCTGCCAAGGAGTTCCCGCTCAGTCTCAGAGAAGCAGCAGAAGGAGCTAAGAATTCTGAAAGCAGTAGAAGAATGTAGAACAGTAACATTTATGGAGTACTAAATAGGGGTCAGTGATATTAACTGGATTAATTTTCACTACTACTAAGTAGTAATTAATTAAGAAAATTAAGTCTACTACTAAGAGTTACTGATAAGGAAACCAAGGCAAATATCAGTAACTTATCCAGATACACAGCTAGGAAGTAACAAGAGAGAAGATGGAATCCAAGAATGTCAATTCTGGAGCTGGTGCTCTGCAGGCCCTGTTCTCCTCCTTCCCCTGAGGGAGAAGCGGGCTGGAGGATCGGGAAGGATGAAGGCCCACAGTGGCCACGGGGGACAAAGCAAGGGCTTTGCCACGGTGAGGCAAATAATTTCCTTCAAAAATAGAGTCCTTTTTAGAACTGAACGATACAATAGAACATTTGGAGTAAAGAGATCTTAATGATGCTTGTGGAGCTTACAATTCAAAGTACCACTTTCCCTAGTGAGAATACGAGCAAACTTAGTGAATTTCAGGGACCTGAAACAGCAGGGAAGAGAGTTCTTGTTGCTTGTGAAAAAGCAAGCACACTGTGCGTGACCCAAGAGAATGATTTATGTGAACTTAGCACACGAGATGTATTCAGAGATAGTCCTAATTTAACATCATAATTCATCCTTGAGACAAGTGATCCAAATCTCTACAATCTACTGATATTCTGTAAGTCACACTTCTCTCTATCTGAAACTAGCTTTAGCCCTGCCCTATCAAAAATTCAGATGGGGCCGGGGTGCAGCTCAGTAGCAGAGCATGTGCTTAGCATGCACGAGGCCCTGGGAGCAATGCTCAGCACCAACAAGAAAGAAAGAAAGCTAGGGATTTAGCTCAGTGGTTCTGCTGCCTGCCTCACAAGCGCAAGGTCACGAGTTCAATCCCTGGTACCAAAAAGAAAGAAAGAAAAAAGTACTTTTCAGGAGATTGGCACTGGGCTAGGGCAGGAGCCTGCTTGACAGAATTCTAACAGAGATGCAATCTCCTCTCACTATTTTTCTCTCACCTTCTTGCGGGAAAAAGAGTTTGGCCCATCTTCTGTGTCTCCGACACAGCTTCGGGGCATCTCATGGATGTCATCCAGGTTGGCCTTCTTCAGCTGTGGGCTGCCAAGGACTTCTGCTGCTGAGTTCTTCACGGGAGACCGCCGAGGACAAAGCCTTTTGGGTGTTGTTTTTCTTGAGATACACTCTGGGACCGGGTGTGTCCCCCTTTGGCCAGCCTTTGAATTTGACTGTTGCCAATCTGACCTGAGGTATTAACAGGGATAAATGCACAAAGCTGTTTATTTTGAATAATATTTTTTATATATAACTAACAGAACAACATAGGATTACAATGATAAGAGTAATGATTTAGGGAATATAGTGAAATAATACCAAATCAGGCCGGGGGGTTAGCTCAGTGGTTCAGTTGCCTGCCTCAGAAGTGCAAGGACCCAACTTTGATCCCCATAGCAAAACAAAAAACCAAACACTGAATGAATCATTGAAAGTTCAGATTTATGAATATGATCTTCTAAACAGTCCCTTGGCAGGTTCACATCTTTCAATTAAGTAACTCAGTGCGCATGTAATACGGGAACAGGATTAAGTGAGAAAAAAAACTTAATTAATCACTAGATATCTATATGATACTATTTTATAAGGTCATGAGAATTCATGTCTTTAAGGCAAAATCAGTGATACTGGAACAGGCCCACAGTATATTTTATGGGGAAAACCAGGATACAAAGTGACACAGGATCCCACTATTGTTTTTTTTTAAGTTTTTCCTTTTTTGTGACACTGAAGATGGAACCCAGAGTCTTGGGCATGCTGTGCAAGCACTCTACTACTGAGCTACACCTGCAGACCTTTTATTTTATTTTCAGACAGGATCTTACTAAGTTGTCCAATGCCTCAAACTTGCAATCCTCTTGCCTTAGCCTCTACTATAGCTGGAATTATAGGCATGCACCACCATGCCCGGCTCTAATATTGTTTTCAAATATCAGTGTATGCAAAATAAAAAAATCTAGGGCGGGGGATTTAGCTCAGTGGTTCCGCCACGTGCCTTGCAAGCACAAGGTCCCAAGTTTGATCCCTGGTACTACTACTACTACTACTACTACTAATAATAATAATAATAATAAATAATCTAAAAGAAATATAGTAGCTATCTCTGGGTGATACAATTATGGATGGGATTTATATTCTTCTTTGTACTTTTTTGTATTTTCCAAATTCCCTATAGTAACTTCGTGCTACTTTACAATAAAGCGTACTTTCCCCACCCCCAAAAAAAATTAAGAAAAAAGAAAGAAAGAAAAATAATGGCTGACCTATGTCTGAGAAGGAGTTCTAGGTAAGGAACACAGACTTTCCTGTGAAACTTAACACTCTATCACTCTTTAAAAACAACTGAAAAGTGAAAATGCGTTCTGAGTAAAAACAAAGATAAACCAGATTGTTCTGTTAGATTCTGGTTAGAAGAGAAAAAGCAAATATCTGACACACGAGTAGTGAAGTTTTCATGTGACAATTTGGTCTCCACAACTCTTTTAGATTCAGTCAAAATTTCTGATAATAACATTTTGTTACTCAGTTATTTCCTAAGTGAATTGGAATGTTTCACAATAAGGTGGGAGTGGCTTTCCCAACCAATACCAAAGTTAAGACATAGCCTTACCTTTTTCCTGCTGGGGAAAGACACAGTGATTGAGGGAAACGTGCCCTGCTTGGGACATCAGTTAAAGTAGCCAAAATGAAGTTAGCCTCCAGTAGCATATCAACAATACTCAGAGCCAGGGGTCTAAGAAGGCAGAGTCAGAGCAAAAGTGACACTCGTTTTCTGGCAGACATTAGGGTCACACTGGAAAATGATACATAACTCTAGAGTAAAAGGAACAGTACTAGTAGAGGTCTTTTTTTGTGTTGTCTTAAATTAATACATTCCTAAGAGCTAAACGGGCTTTTAGAAATCATCAGATCCAATTAAAAATTTTAGTTCTAGAACACAATAGAGTATCACAGTTCTATAGAGGACTTAACTTGCTTAAGCCATTATAATTTTCTAATTAGAAATTTATAAATGTTTCATTCTGCAGAACAATGTATCTTTCTCAATCAAGTTACCAATTTAAAAATGCCATGTTATAGCATCTTTTCAAAATTTTAGTTTGATAAATGTTGCTAGTAAGGTTAAGGAATTCCTGAAATGTGTGAATTTCACACACACCCAGATTTTCATTATCTAGAACAAAGAGAAACTCAGAACCGTTGCCAAGGACCTACTTCCCAGGAAAATCAAAATGAATGGACATAGGAACATGTGTAGCTTCTGAAAATATCAGCATCCCCTGAAGGAAGAAACGGAGAAAACAACTTAAAAGTCTTTATTAAAAACTACTGGTAAAAATTTGAATTTGATACCACTATGTATTTACCTTCAATTCTTTACAGCAAAATGTTACTTCAGTGTCCAATCCAACCTGAAAGAAGTCAAACTCATCTGGGCCAACAAGTATCTCACTGTACACAGAATTGGTCAGATCTGCTAAATGTTATAGGAAAATAAAAAATAAAATTACTCCCAGAGGTATCTTTAAAAATTAAATGCAAAAATACAATCCTAAGTAGGATGTTAAAATCTCACAAGTTCTCTCAGAGTCTTTCATGGAGAGCCGGGGTCTGGGCCCCCTCCTGTCAAATCTGCGTGGGCTTCTGTGACTGCTCTGGCCGATAGGGTGTGGCAAGGTGACCTCAGCCAGTTCTGGGGCCCACACGTGAAGAAACTGGCAGTCTCCACTTCCTGTCACCTACAATGCTCCCTCTTGTAACTCAGCACCATGCCACAGGAGGTCCAGGGCACATGGAGAGGCCACCTATGGGCAGGCACTGAGGTGACAGCTCAGTGACATCCCCACACCAACTGTGAGCCATGTGTGGCTGCAGTTGCTACCTCTCAGGTGATTCTGCCCCACCACTAACCACAGCTGTGTGAAGGACTCCATGTGAGAACCGCCCGGCTAAGTCCCCTGTGCCCCAGGGAAAAGCCTGAGAGATGATACATTACTGTTCTAAACCACTATATCTTGGGAGTGGCTTATTATAAGCAATTAATAACCAGAATATCAAAAAGTCCAATTTGTTCTACAGGGAACTACTATAAACACAGTTTACATGTAACAAGGATATTACATTCAATTTTGTTTTTAACAAAAACTTCAAAAATTAACTCCCACCCAAAATTAACAAAACAAAGAGTAAGAGATAATAGGATCTATTAAACAAAATTGTAAAACATGGACTAAAAAAGCAAACAAAAAATTTTAAATTGAGATAACTCATTTACCACAACATTCATCATTTTAAATGTACAATGATGTGGTTTTTACTATATTCACAAGGTGTAACCATCATCTGTATCTACTGAATGTTTTTGTCATCTCAGAGAGAAACCCTACACCTGTCAGCAGTTGGCTTTATTTCCTGGCCCTTCCGCTCCCAAGCCGGCATGACAGACTGAGGTATTCTGAAACCATTCACTATGTGGCCTTCCAGTTCTGGGTTCTTTTCCTCAGCACAGGTGCACCCACACTGCAGCCTACACTGGTACTTACTCTTTTTTATGGCTGAGAGAAATATCCCATTGTGTAAATAGAACACATTTTGTTTTTCCATTCGAGAGCTAATGGCATCTGACTTTCCATTCTGTGGCTGCTATGTGGTGGTGCTATGAATACTCATGTGGGCTGTGAGGTATGACACTTATTAAAGGTGGCAGAAGGACAAGACAAAAAAACATCTGATGCTTTGACAAGCATTGGAATAACCGTACTCACCACTATTATTTTGTTTTATGCTTTCTGGCACAGTTGAAAATAATCCTTAAAAATATAATTCACAATTTGTAATATTCTGTTTTTTCAAACAGATAAGCTTCGTACTTAATGCCTTTTGTTTATTTGCTTGTTTGTTTGAGACAGGGTCTTGCTGGCTGGCCTGCAACTTCCAGCAATCTTCCTGCCTCAGCCTCTTAAGTACTGGGATTACACGCGTGCACCACCACACCCAGTATATCTAATGCCTTCTAGTCAATAAGAGATTATTGAAATTGGATTTATTATCAGAGTAGACCGATGTTTGAAACTTTACAAATAACATTCTAAGACAACCAAATATACAGATGCTATGCCCTTTATTACATATTTATTAATTTATTTTATTGGGGGATTTAACCCAGGGCCTTCACACTGAGCTATATACCCCCAGCCCATTTTTTATTTTGAGACAGAGTCTTGCTAAATTGATAACTTTCCCAGGCTGACCTTGAACTTGCCATCCTCAGCCTTCTATAGTGCTGGGATTATAGGTCTGAATCACCATGCTCAGCTACACAATCATTTATGATTTAAAAAGTGAATGATGGGGTTCTGGGGATTTAGCTCAGTGGCACTGTACCTGCCTTGCAAGTGCAAGGTCCTGAGTTTGATCCCCGGTACCATAAAAAAAAAAAGTGACTGATGCATCAAAAGCATAAGCAACAAAAGAAAAATGGATAAGCTAGTCTCCATCAAAAATTTTAAATCTGTGTTTCAAAGAATGCCATGAAGAAAGTAAAAAAAAGCTGGGCATGGTGGTGCATGCCTGTAATCCCAGCACCCAGGAGAGGCAAGAGGATTACAAATTCAGGGCCAACCTGTGCAAGTGGATGAGATCTTTCTAAAGATTTTTAAAGGGGCTGGAGATATAGCTTAGTGGTACAGTGCTTGCCCAGCATGTATGAGGCCCTAAGGTCAATTCTCAGTATGACAAAAAAAAAGGAAAGAGGAAAGGAGGGAGGAGAAAAGAAAAGAGAGGAAGGAAGAAAACAAATGACCCATGGAATTGGAGGAAATATTTGCAAATAATATATATATAAAATAATCAAAAGACAAGTGAAAAAAAGGAAAAGGGATTTGAACAGACATTTCTCCAAAGAAGACATGAAATAACCGATAAGCACATGTAAAGATGCTCGGCATTATTAGTCCTTAGGAAAATGCAAATGAACCCGCAATGAGACACTACTTCACTCCCACTAGGGTGGCTGTAAGCCAAAGGCAGACAATAGCAAGTACTGTGAAGGACAGAGAATCCGAACCCTCAATCACTGCTGGTGGGATGTGAAAGGATACACTCAGAGCTGGGCATGATGCCAAATGCTTATAACCACAGCTTCTCTGGAGGATGAGGCAGGAGAATTAAAAGTTTAAACCAGCCTGAGCAACTTGGTATGATCCTGTCTTTAAAAATGAAAAGGGCTATGGATATAGCTCAGTGGAAGAATGCCTACCTAGTATGTGCAAACTCCTGGCTTTAGTCCCTAGTACTGAAAAACAAAAAACAGTGCACCCATCATTGGAAAATAGGTTGGCAGGTTTTCAAAATGCTAAACACAGTGTTACTGCAGGACTTAGCAATTTCATTCCTAAATATATGCCCAAGATAAATGAAAATATACATCCACAAAAAACTTGTAGTACACGAATGTACAAGCATTAGCAGCTTTACTACTAAGAGCCCAAAAGGGAAAGAGTGAAAATGCCTATCAAATGGTGACTGGATAAATAAAATGTGGCATATCCAGTCAAAGGAATAGTACTCAGCAATAAAAAGAAACAAAGTACATATTGATAAACACTACAACATGGAACAACAATGAAAATCCTGTCCTAAGTGAAAGAAGGCAAATGCAAAAGGCCACATGTTGTATGATTCCATATATATGAAATGTCCCAGAAAAGATAAGCCATGGAGACAGAAAGTGGACTAGCGGCCATCTAGGGCTGGGGTCAGGAGGAAATGGGAAGTGACTGCTAATGGATATGGGGTTTCTTTTTTTGGGGGGGTGCTTAGATAATCTAAAATATTCTAAAGTAGATGATGGTTGCCTAAGTCTAAATACACTAAAAATGAATTGTATACTTTTAATAGATCAATTGAATAGTATGTGAGTTATAGCTCAATAAAGCAGCTTTTAAAAACAGAATGATGAATTTAAAAGAAAAGGAAGTTTTTTGTCTCCCAAACCCATTCCATTTTCTCCTACCTTGCTCTCCCTTCCCCATAATGTATCTGTATACCATTTTAAAGTACCTTTGTTCAAAGGACAAATTCAGTATGATCTCTTCACCTTCCTTTTGAACTCTGTAACAACTTAGAGCCTGCCTTAAGTATGTTTCACATAAATCCAACTGCATATGTTAAATACCAGAGTTCTTACCTAAATTGGTCTGATATGAATACAATTTTTTAAAGTACAATTTTGATTCACATATTTTCTTTTTTATTTATATCTTTAAAACTCAACGATATGGTAAAGTAACTTTAACATAATCTTGTAACACCAGGATTGTGAATGACAATTGTATATACTGGTAGGGGCTATTTTGGAAATCAAACTATTTTCTTTTCTTTTTTTCTTTTTTTTTTTTGGCTTTTGGCTTTTGGCTTTTAGAGACAGGGTCTCACTATGTAGCCCCAGGCTGGTCTCGAACTCGCAGTGATCCTCCTGCCTCTGCCTCCCGAGGGCTGGGATTATAGGCGTGCGCCACCACGCCCGGCCTCAAACTTTATTTTCAAACCCTTCAGCTAAGCAAATTTTTATTTTAAAAGTCCTGTTCTCCAGCTAGTAGTGCAACTCCATGGAGAGTACCTGCTTAGCATGCACAAGGCCCTGAGTTCAATCTACGTACAGCACAATTTTTAAAAAAGGTCCCAGGGCTGGGGATTTAGCTTGGTGGTTCTGCCACCTGCCTCAGAAGCGCAAGGACCTGAGTTCGACGATCCCTGATACAAAAACAAAAACAAAACAAAAGTTCCCATTCTCACAACTGTTCTGATGTGGCCATTAATCAGTCATCAATATTACCCTATACTATGGACAGATTTACATTAACTTTATTTATTCCAATGTATTTATTCTTCTTTGTTGCTATTATAAATAGGCTTCCTATTACTATGTCCTTTAACTGCTATTCATGTACATGAAAACTATTTGATTTGTTTATGTTTGTGTTATATCCTGCTACCTCTGGATTATTTTACTGTTTGAGTTTTGTCATTGGGGTTTCCAGGTGTATTGCTGTATCATTTGCAGATGAGGATGGTGCTACTTTTTCTGGCTTATCTAATTGCATCAATTAATAACTAATATATTACTGAATAGAAATGGAGATAGATAAGGCATTCTTATGTTATGATTTAGATATAAAATGTCCCCAGAAGTCTCATGTGTTTGGAAGGCGCTTAGACTGTGGGGACACTACACTCATCAGCAGACTTGTCCATTGAGGAGTTCATGGCTGAGGGTGCTGTGAGGAGGTGAGGCCTGCTTGGAGGCGGGTCACCGGAAGGGGTGGGTATTCTCATCCCCAGCTTCTCTCTTTGCTCTCTGCTCTCTGGCTGGCATGGGTTGAGCACCCTTTCCTCCATCAGGTTCCTCTGCCACCCGGTTTCTGTCTTGGAGCCAGTCGACCATGGACTGAAACTATGAACCAAAATAAACCTCCCTTCCTTTAAGCTGTGGGGGTTGAGTATTTTGTCCCAGCAGGGACATCATATTTTGTTTTCCACCTTACCAGAAAGGATACTAATGTGCTCCTATTAAGTAAGATGTAGGCTTTAGGTATTTGTAAAATACATAGATTTCACTGTGTCAGGAAAGTGCCCCTCTTCCTATATACTTTGGTGATTTATATCAAGATCAGGTGTTATGTTCTAAGTCTTTTTCTTTTTAAAGCAACTATGGAGATAGCCATGCACATTTTTTCTTAGAACTGTTAATATAGTATTTTATGTTCATACATTTTTCTAATATTGAGCCAGTCTTGCATTTTGGAATAAATACCACGTGGTCATGGCTTTTGGTTTCCTTAATGAGGTGTTGAATTTTATTTCCTAATATATAATTCTACTTTTATAAAGTATATATTTTAAGTGAAAATATGATCACACTGAACATACCATTTATAACATAACCAATAATATATCCTAGGTATTTTTCTATGTCAACAAGTACATTTTTATAATTATGTATGTATGTATTGGTATTTTGAGATTTTTCAGTACAAAACAACTCCAATAAACATCCATGATGTATCCCCATAGAGCAAGGAGAATATATTTACACATATACACACATGACATTTCCTTCACTCAACCAATCTCCTGCGTTTGACCTGAGGTATAAAGAAGATACACCAAACTACTAAAGTACTTATCTCTAGGTAGTGAGATTTCAGGTGAACTTTTCACTTAAGCTTTTAAAAATATTCTTCATTTCCTTCCATGGACATGAATTATACACAGAGTAAGAATAAAAGTTAAGTGATATGTATTTTTCAAATGTCCCAACAATATCTTAAGTATACATTCATTTCAAACAAAACAGCTCACATCACACCCACTGTGCTAGCATAGAGGAAATTCTATTATAAGATAAAACAGTTGGGTCCCCAGGCAACATAACTATAGCTACTCATTAGACATCTACTCACGAGGGACGGTGTTTACCGGTTACTAAATGAACATCTTTGTTCAGAGTTGACACGATGAAACAGAAAACAGACCCTTTCCCTAGCTGAGCATGTATTTTCCAGATCATACACTGCTGTGTGCCAAGAAAGAATGCTGCATGAGACTTGAGGAAAGCAATAAAAACACAGCTTTAGAAGCTTTCACCTGGGAGCCCAGCTATCTGTGTTCAGACCCTAAGCCACCACTTATGGACTGTGTGACACCAGGAAGGTCACACAGTTTCTCTGTGCTTCAGCTTCTTTACAAGACAACGACAGTACCTATACCACAGAGTTATTATAAAGATCAAGTTAATTCATAATGTAAATTATTTAAACTAGATCTTGGCATACAAGAAATATTACAGAAGTCACCTGAGCCAGTGTCAGCCTTGGTTCAACTGGCTTTTCACTTTAAAATCATAGAGTCTAAGGGCTGGGGATTTAGCTCAGCGGTGCTCTGCCTGCCTTGCAAGCACAAGGTCCTGAATTCGATCCCCGGTACAAAAAAAAAAAATTATATAT
>NW_022900924.1:17187341-17201539 GCF_012274545.1 Fukomys damarensis
CTATATATATATATATATAAGAACCATTGCCATACATATATATATATGTATATATATGTATGTATGTATGTATTACATCCTCACTTTACTGCCAACTGCTAGCACCAAAGACAAATTAGCCAAAGATAAAAAGTTTTAAACTGCTTGTTGTACCAAAAAAGACAAAGTTTGTCTTGTTTTGTGGCACTGGGTATCAAACCCAAGATCTATGCACTGGGCTATCCCCAGCCTTTTAAAAATATTTTTGAGACAGTCTCTTGCTAAGGTGCTCAGTTATCCAGACTGAGCTTGAACTTCCTGCCTCAGCTTCACAAGGTGATGAGATTACAGACACAGGCAACCACACTGGGCTCCTAGCAAGTTTTTCTGATATTCAAACTCAGTTCCAAGTTGGGCGTAATGCACCTGTGGGTCCCAGCAGGGAGACCAGTGGAGCCCGTGAGATCAATCTGGACAAAAGGAAGACTCTGTCTCGAAAAAAACAAGACAAAACTCTATGCCAACTACATAACTTTCGAAAGAGCTGACTTAAGGAATATGCACACTTTTTCCCCATGTATTTGCCATCTGGAATATTTTATATTTCAAATTCAAAGTTACTTTTTCTTCCTATGTAGTCAAAGATTATCTCGATTAGATGGCCGGCCTCTTAGTTTTTCCTTATGCAAAACAGAAAGGATGGTAAGTAAGAAATAGATTTTAAAAATTAAAATGAAAATACACTTAGCTCAGTAACTCTAACTTTAAAATAATCTGAATTTCACAGCCAAATATTTTAATTACTAGCTCTATTAAATTTCTTGGCTCTCTTACTGGATAATATAATAATAAAAAAGTTATTATCTTTCCACACATTACTGCTTTTAAAACAGGAATAAATGTCATGTTGTTGACATATACTACATGGTTGGTAATGAAAACATCCAGGAAGCATGTTCCATCAAATCTCCACAACAGATATTATCCTTACCTGCTGATTTCCCATGAGCACTCTTGAGGCACAAATTCAGCGGAGAAACAGCAAGAGTAACATCCTGATTCGATGAAAAAAGAACCATTGCCTCAGCCAGCAATCTAGAAAATGTAAGGCATAACTTTCTTAAGAAGGATTCAAATCTTTAATCTGGAGATGAACAGGCTAGTTGGCCTGGGTTTTAAAAAATTTACCTTCTTAGATATAAACCACTATGTTTCTAGTACATCTTTTTTTTTTTTTTTTTTTTTTTTTTTTTTGTACTGGGGATCAAACTTGGGACCTTGTGTTTGTGAGGCAGGCGGCGGCACCACTGAGCTAAATCCACGGCCCTCTAGTGTATCTTTAAACTGTAATTTCATTTGAAGGCCAAGAGAATAGCAAAATACAACCTCAGTAAAACATGTGAAAACTGCAGTCTGAACAACACATCAGAATCAAATATGTATCTTTAATTCCATGTTTTTGTTTTTGTTTTGGTACCGGGTATTGAACTTGGGTCCTTGCACTTGTGAGGCAGGTGGCAGAATCACTGAGCTAAATCCCAGCCCTAATTCTATGTTTTTAAATGTCCCATATATTTTTTTAAAATTGGCCCAAGATAATACTGTAAAGGAAGACAGTAGAAAATGGAATTGTTTAAATATGGCTGAGATGAACTATGCTGTAGACCCATTTGAGGGGCAGAGATTTGCAAAGAGTCTGCTGCCTATTATTTCTTTTCCTTTTGTTACTTTCCTAGATTATGTACTATCTATTGCTTTTAAGGTTCTCTTGATGCCCAAATGCCATTTATTCCTGGCTTCCTCTTCCCCCTGACCTTTCACTTTTTGAGATAGGCTCTATGTAGTCGAGGCTGTCCTTGAACTCACTGTGTAACACAGCCTGGTCTTGAACTCATGTGGAACCTCTTGCCTCGGCCTCCCTTCCCTCAGTGCTGGTATCACACATTGCTGGGCTTCCTTTAAAAACAGCTGTCTGTGGGCCGGGGTTTTAGCTCAGTGGTTCCACTACCTATCTTACAAGCACAAGGTCCTGAGTTCGATCCCCGGTACCAAAAACAAAAAACAAAACAAATAAAAACAGCTTTATGTGAGGTGTAACTCACACACCACACAATTCATAGACGTAAAGTTGTTTGATTTGCATGTCCCTCATGACAGTGATGCTGAGCAACTTTCCATGTGCTTATTGTCCATTTGTATATCTTCTTTGGGTAAATGTCTATTAAAATTCTTTCCCCATTGTTTTTTGTTTTTTGAGACAGGGTCTCACTATGTAGTTGAAGCTGATCTGGAACTCACTATGTAGCCCAGGCTGGTCTCGAACTCACAGCGATCCTCCTCCCTCAGCCTCCCAAGTGCTGGGATTACAGGTGGGCGCCCCCATGCCCAGCCTCCTTTCCCCATTTTCAGTTGTTTGTCTTTTTAAAAAGTTGCATTATAAGCACTGCCATTGTTTTGAAATTGAGGTGTTGCTAGATAAAAATGAAATTGTAGAATTAATTGTACTCTTGGTGTTAACATGATGCTAGACATTATCTTAACAGTGTTTATTGATGTCAAAATGTCATGAACACCTAGCAAATTCAGAAGGGAACTTTTCTATTGTTAAGGAGAAAGTGTTACACAAGATACCAAATAATTTCTTTTTTTTCCCATGGTGCTGGAGATTGAACCCAGGGTCTCTCACATGCTAGGCAAATGTTCTATCATAAAATTATATCCCCAACCTCTAGGGTGCCAAATAATTTGATACAAAAAAAGATGACAACATGAATGTGTAGTTCAAAAAATTAGAAAAATGGAAACTTAATATACTCTCAAACTTACTAGTAATAAAGAAAATATAACAGTAAAGAATATTGCATAATACTATTTTTTACCTATTACATTGGCAGAATGTTTAAAGATTAATTATATCCTCTACTTAGAAGAATTCTCCTATACTTTCGGTGGAGTATAAACTTACATAAATTTAAATGGCAATTTAGTAGTTGGTATCTTTTTAAAATTTGCATAAGACTTTGACCCAGTAATTTTATTCTAGGACTCTGGGTTATATAGTCTATAACATGGCCCTCAGTGATTCTCATCTCCTGTTATTCTCCTTAAGTGTGGGCTGGACTTAGAGATTCATATCTAAAAAAGAGAAAAGTAGCAGAAGTGATGAGACATCAGTTCTGAGATTAGAGAATCAAAAGTCCATGGCTTTTCCAGTATGGTGGTGCACACTGGTAATCCCAGCTATTCAGGAGGCTGAGGAAGGAGGACTGCAAGTTCAAGGGAAGCCCAGGCAACTTAATTCAATCTCAAAATAAAATAAAAAAGGCTGGGGATGTAGCTCAACACTGTATTGCTTACTGAACAGCCGTGGGGGGTGGAGAAAGGAGAGAAGAGGGGAAAGAAAGGGAAAGAAAAGAGAAAAAATGTGGCTTCCATCAGCTACCCTTTGTGAGGACTTGCAGACAGCCAAGAAGCAGGCACACATGGTAGGGACCTAAGTCCTACTAAAAACCACATGTGTGAGCTTAGAAATGATCTTGGGCTCCCAACAGCCATATCAGTGAGCTAGGAAGTGAACCCTTAAGTTGAGCCTTCTGGTGAGACTGCAGTCCTAGCTGAACCCATGACTTCACCTCATGAGAACCTGAGCTAGAAACACCCAGCTAAGCCACACCTGTACTACAGAGTAATAAATGATGTTTGAAGGCTCTTATGTTTTTTTTTCAGCTTTAACTGAGTTCATTGGAACATTTTAGGGATATAGTACAGTTACATTCATTGTTGGGATCTTGTACCTCTACATGACAAGTCTTGATTCTCATTTTTTCCCCTTACCCCTGTCCTTATGTTTTAAAGCAGTTTGCTCTGCAACAGTGAATACCCTTCCTATGTACTACTAGCAGCACTGTTCATGACAGCTAAAAGTTGGGGATGTGGCTTGCCTACCATGTGGGATGCCTTGAATTCAATCCCCAACACACACACACACACACACACACACACACACACACACACACACGCACACTGCCAGAGCACTCTGGCACACTGAAGAAGGAGGATCACAAGTTTGAGCCCAGCCTGGGCAACTTAGCAACTTAGTAAGACCTTATCTCAAAAGAAAAAATAAAAATGGGCTGGGGAGGCAGCTCAGTGTGAAGGCTTGGGTTCAATCCCCAGTACTGAAAAAGAAAACAGGCAAGTTGCGAAACACTATGGCAAGTAGGACATTTTCTTTTTTTAAAAGTCTGTATAAGTGTGTTTCTAATAAATATAATAATGAGAGAAATAAAGAGATTCACAGTCAAAGGGAGAATCAAAAAAACAGAGGTTACCTGCCAAGCACGATATAAGGGTGGTAGAAGAGAAGGACTTCCATTCTTTACCTTTTCACTCTTCTATGTATATACTGGATGTATTGCAAGGACTAGGTATTGCTCTTTAAATGTTTTAATTCTATGTTTTATTTTAGCTTATGAGTACATGTGTGTACTGCATAACATTTACATTCTTTGTGTGGAGTCGGCACATGTAGAGAACACATCTTCATTCCTTTTCATCCTGTCCCTTCCCTCCCTCCCACTTCATCTCTTGATTCCCTTCCCATGTGACAATGATCTAGCTACCTACTTCTTGTTGTTTTTTATTTTGCTCTTTATTTTTACTCTGGGTTTCACATATTAGAGAAACCATGTGATATTTAAGCTTGTGTGTCCTATTTCACTTAAGATTTGGTCTCAAGGTGCATCCATTTTCCTACAAATGACTCAGGTTTCTTATTCTTTGTGGCAGAGTAATAGTCCATGGTGTGTAAAGACCACATTTCCCTTATCCATTTATCTGTTGATGGACATATGGGCTGGTTCCAAGATTTAGCTGTTAAGAATTTGTACTGCTACAAATATGGTGTTAAAGTTTGTGTTTAGATGTCCCCCCCAAAGCCTCATACTGATGAGGTGGAACTTTCTTTTTCAGAGGTAGTTTAATCTGGAATGTGTGATGCTGGGGTTAAGGGCATGTGATTACTAAACCACTACATGTGAGCAATTAGTTTGGCACTGCCCTAATCCTAGTAGTCTCAGTAAGATAAAAGGGGCAGAAAGATGCTGGTAACTCTGTTACTTCCTTTGTTGGCCTCTGCCCACCATGTTGTTTCTCCTCTGAAATGCCTGTTTGTCATCCCTGCCTTGGAGCCAGCTGATTATGGACTGAAAGATCTATAAACTGTAAGCCCAATACACTCCTTCCCTCAGGAATGAGAGAAAAGTAACTAACATACATAGTCATGTATACATCACTGTAATATGATGTCTTTAGCTCTTTTGGGAAGATACCTAGAAGGGGAATAGCTAGATCAAATGGAATTTCTAGTTTTAGTTTTTTAAGGAACCTCCATACTGGTTTCCATAGGGGCTGTACTACTTTACATTGCTAATAACAGTGTAGAAGAGTCCTCTTCTCCCTGCAGCCTCTTCAGAGTTTGTTTTCATTTGATTTCTTGATGATGTCCATTCTTTCAGGAGTAAGATGGAATCTGTGGTGTTCTAGTTTGCACTTTTCTAATGGCCAGCAATGTTGAGCCTTTCTTCGTGTATTTATTGTACTTCTGTGAAGTGTCTATTCATTTTGCTTGCTCATTTTTTGATTGAGTCTTCTATTTAGGAGTCTAAATTTTTTTCAGTTCTTTATACATTCTAGATATAAGTCCTCTGTCTGAGGAATAGCTGGCAATATTTTTTTTCAGTTCTGTATGCTTGCTGCCTTTTCACTGTTAGTTGTTGTTTTTCTTTCTTTTTTATTGTGCAGAAGCTTTCTAATTTAATATGGTCCAATTTGTTGATTCGCAAAACTATTTCCTGTATAACTGTGATTCCAATTTTTTCATTTAAAAAACAGCACAAAAATATAATTTGACTCAGAAAGTAATGCTAATTAATAGGGCTACAGTGAACTAAAAAACTGGGCACACTTTCACTGACAAATATACCTCACTCATTATCTAAAGAAAAAAATTAATTAATTAGGGTTATTTCAGCTTGCATAAAAAATGTTAAAATTAGCTAAGCACGGTATAGCACACCTGAAATTTCAGCTACTCAGGAGGCTGAGGCAGGAGGATCACAAATTCAAGGCCAGCCTGGCAATTTTGTGAGCTGTTAAAACTTCCTCTGGCTGTGTGTTCTAAGATTCAGATAAGTACCATATAAATTCAAAGGATTATAAGATCATATATTCTTTTATTTTTGATACAGTTTAATGTAGAAAGTCATTGATGGAATATTTTTAGAATTTTCTTGACCACCCAACTATTACTGCTGCCATTAGGCAGATGCTATCTACTATTATCTTTCTCAAGGTTTCTTCTTGACCTTGTAGGGTAATTTCTCTAAGTTGAGTTTTAGATTTAAATAGGAAAAAAAAACTGTAACTGAAAAGCTTTTCGGCACTAAGTTTTCACCCTGAGACCCTCCCATATTCAGCAAATGAAAAATAAATAATACAGTACTCCTTACCTTGGTTGAATCATTAGAGTATTACAACACATTTTCTTTTCAAAGTTAACTTCCAAAGGCAAACTTTCTTGGAAACACACATTATGAGTTTTTTTAATACCTTAAAAAGAAGAAAGACATTAAAATAAAGGCATTAAGTGCAAAATGAACAGATTTTAAAAGTGTTTAAATTTCACAGCCAAATTAAAATAATAAACTTACAGTAACATTTACTATCTGGAAGGGTTATCTAGTCTGGAGCAGCACTATTCCTTAGGGAAATGTGTTATCGCTCCCTAGTGGACACCAAGCAACATGTCTCTCCATGACCAGCAGGCAATGGAGTATCCAAATTCCTTGGAAAGATAAGTGGCTTCTGAAATCCTTTGTTAAGACACTGACTCTCCACTCCTCAGCGCCTCTCTAGGATTCTCTTTTAGCACCTCTTACTCAGGACTTCTGGCAGTTAGGCCTCCCCGTCTGTCCTATTAATGCTTTTCCCTTCAGAGGAGGGGGAGGTAGTGACACAGGCTGAGTGTCCTTTACCCTAAGTGCTTGGGACCAGAAGTGTTTCAGAACTGGGAAACGTTCAGATCTTACAATATTTTCATAGACCTTACAGGTTAAGTATTTCTAATCTGAAAATTAGATTTTAGATCTTAGATCTTTTCAGATTTCAGATTTTCAGATTAGGGGTATTGAGCCCATAATGAGTAAGGCCTAAATGCCAGGACCTGCAGGATATACTCTGCACACGCTTTCTCTGATCTTAACAATATTCCTGTGTGGGCCAGGGATTTAGCTCAGTGGTTCGGTAGCCTGCTTTGCAAGCGCAAGGACCTGAGTTCAATCCCTGGTACCAAAACAAAACAATATTCCTGTGAGGTAGGGACTTAATCTTAGAAGAGGAAACCATAGCTCAGTGAGGTTAAATGACATTCAAAACTATATTGTTTTTATAAGCACAACTAGGATCTGTTTTTAAAAATAAGCAGCAGCTGCCAGACGTGGTGGTGCATGCCTGTACTCCCAGCCTGAGCTACATAGTGAGTTTCAGGTCAGTCTCAACTACATAGTGTGACCCTGTCTCAAAAAAAAAAAAAAAGCAGCAGCTGCAGCCTGGTTAAAGCATGCCTATGGCCTAACTTCAAACTTTATGTTTACATGAGCCAATAGTCTTCTTTATTATTTTTGTTTGTTTGTTTGTTTTTTGAGACAGGGTCTCACTATGTAGTTGAAACTGACCTGGTACTCACTATGTAGCCCAGGCTGGTCTCGAACTCTCAGTGATCCTCCTGCTTCAGCCTCCCAAGTACTGAGATTACAGGTGTGCGCCACCACGCCCAGCTCTCTTCTTTATTATTGAAGCCAGTTTGAATTTTTTTCTAGTTTTAAAGTTTTTTTTCATCTACTACTTTTAACCTAAAGCATCCAAATTCATATTGCCATCCTACAAAAACTACTACAAATTAACCAATCATAAATATTTACTTAACATTAACCAATGCCAGTGAAGAGGTATTTCAGAAACTGAACACTTGGTTACTAAAACCCCAGCTGGAGATAAGGAAAGAACGAAACTATAGCACCAACAGTTATAGTGAGTACACGTCTGTTTCAGGCACATCTACATGATTTGAAGGCTTTCTGGGCTTATCATCGTGATCTTTGGAGGATTCTCCTATTATATGAACTAATGTTCAAGGAATGAGAAAAATAATCCTAAATCATTGATTATTTGTAAGAAAAAATAAGGATTATAATATAACAGAAATGAAAATATATATATTATTAAGATAAATGTAAGATAAAATTAAGAAATACAAGATAAATTATAATAAGTTAACCTTCCATAAGACCATTTAACTACAAGAAAGATTTGGATAGATATCACAAGTATTGAAAATTGAATCTAGGATTTTTGCATCGAGCTATATCCACAGTCTTTATTTGTTGACACAGAGTCTTAGTAAATTCTCTTAAGCTGGGTTCAAACTCGTGATTCTCCTGCCTCAGCCTCCCAGAGTGCTGGAATTACAGATGTGTGTCATCTCACCTGGCTAAATATGATATTTTTGAAAGCATAAAATTCTACCTGTTAATGTCAACGAAAATAGCCACAATCATAGTACAGACAACTAGGCCTATACTTACAGAATGTGCAGGCAATCTTCTAAATACAAGAATAACTCACTGAACCCTTAGAAAAACCCTAGGAGACTGATACACTATGCTTGTTTTCCATACCAGGAAAGGGTGGCATAGATAGAATGTGCTCAACATCTCACTAGGGAGGGATAGAACTGATTTCACCCTAAACTTGGTGGCCTCAAAGCCTGTTCTCTGAATCATGCTAGGACCTTTAAAAATGTGAAAATCCTGCAAGCACGACACTTTAGCATCTAGTTTGCAAGGCTAGGAGTCAGTAAATCTGTCTGACAGTTAGGGGTAGCAGAGAGAATGAATGCAATCTTTGGCACCTTCTCTTGTGGGCCTGGATTCAAATTCAGGCTGTGTCTTGCCAGTTCCGTGACTGGGGGCTGTCACCATGCTTCTCTCAATCCCAGATTTGATAAGATCTGCCTTCTAGATGACTTTCAATACCAGCATGCATTTTAACTTTCTGTTCTTACCTATGGACATTTGTAGTGAAGCCAACACACACAAAGCACTCTTACAAAATATCAAGCAACCAGTTCACTTTAGAATAGCTGATTTAAATTCAAATGGACATTTTAAAAATTGGCTTGTAGCAGGCAAAGCATGGGCTATGGACAAGTCATTGATACGAATTACTTAAAAACCCTCTGCAGAGACAGGTAAGATACTACAACTGCTTTACCAAATAACTACATAAAACCTAAACAATAATGCTACACAAAATATTGATAGGGAGTTTGAATATTCTAAACATGAGAAATATTAAGAAAAAACCCCAATATTTTAAGCCACTCGAATTATACCTACCATGTCTGCAGAAGAACTGAATAACAATTTTGCACTTGTCAGATCTGGTGAATATTTTGCACTTCTCTACATTTCTTTCGAAGGAATTTACACATCTAAAGATGGGTAGAATTGACTGCAACACAATTATATTATACATATTAAGAACGTACTTGATTTTTTTAGTCTTTTTTTTTTTCCCCAGTACTAGGAATCGAACTCAGGATCTTGCACTTGCCAGGCAGGATCGGCACCACTGAGCTAAATTCCCAGCCCGAAAACATACTTTATATAGGGCTGGGGTTTTAGCTCAGCAGTTCAGTGGCCTGCCTTGCAAGTGCAAGGAACCGAGTTCAATCCCCGGCACGAAAACAAAAGAAAACAACAACAACAACAACAAAAAATACTTGATATAGTTGTTTGTTTCATTAAAAAAAACAGAAGTACATGTATTCATCAGTAAATATGTTTGTCCTGCATGCCATTTAAACTGCTAACTACAGAATATGTTATAACTTACATAACAAATATTTCTCCTATAATACAGAGAACCAAGGCCATTTTTATTTACCTTCATTTCCAATTTGCAATTCAAATATCGGCCATCGTCGTTCATTTCCTTTGAGGCTGACCACTGATAATGTTCAAAAAACACTGAAGAGAACAGGACATATCCACAAGCCGACGAAGAAGAATTTAAAGATCTTAAAGCAAGCTTGAAAAATAAAATAGCTGTTTAGGTCAAAGCCAGCTTTCTTTAAGTGATAGTTTAATCTTTTTAAATTACAATATGTTTAAAGTCATAGCTAAATATGTTGAAATAAGATCATGGACTACACTATACAATGAATATTAAATGTGTACATATCTATAAATGCATATGGGTATATATCTACATTGCATACATATATCTTTAAAATCTTGCATTTGGCCAGGCATGGTGGTATACACCTGTGATCCCAACACTCGGGAGGCTGAGGCAGGAGGATTGCAGTTAGTTTGAGACCAGCCTGGACTACATAGTGAGTTTCAGGTCAGTCTCAACTATATGGTGAGACCCTGTCTCAAAAAGAAAAAAAAAAATCTTGCATTTTAAAAATGTAAGTGCCTATAAGGGTCTTAATTTTAATGCATGAAGCAGCACAAGGTAATATAAAAGGAAACTGCAGCAAGTTGGTTGTCTCACATGATTGTAGTGGAGAAAAAATATTACTAAGACTGAACCAACTAAATTCTACTTGGGAATACAAGCCCAAAATTTTCAAGTCTTTTGAATTTTAAGAAAAACAGGAAATTCGTATTTTTATGTGGTCTCTCTCAATTATTAAATGTTAGAAATTATTTCAATTTTGGATGGAGAAAGTGTTGGGGAATTGAACCAGGGCCTTGTGATTGCTAAGCACACACTCCACCACTGAGCTACACCTCCAGTCCTTAAAAAAAAAAAAAAAAAAAAAGACCCCACAAAACATTTCTCTTGACCACCACTTTGTGACTTCTGGCTTAAGTCAATTATGTTTATCTGCATGATGTTCAAGTTCACTGTGCTATAGGTACATTCAGATACGTAAAATAAAGATGAACAGTGAAAGGGATAAGTGTAATTTCTAAATTTCCTGGTTAATATTCAATCTGGACTGAGATCTTTAAACACTTTCTCTTGTCTGAATACAAAACCTATTACTTAACATTCTTACTTACACCTTTTTCCAATGGATCTAGCCACAGCTCGTCACTCACTCGTGATAGAGCTTGGATTGCTTTCCCAAATACTGCAGAGAAAAAGAAAGATGCTGTTTACATTCTTCCTAGCACTAACAACATATCATAGGAGTACTTCAACAAGCAGAGGACTCAATATAAATTCAAAAAGAACAGTGGGATCTATTGAACAATTTGTTCCAGCAGGTCATATTCTTCAGTTGAACAGTTTATCCCTGCCCTGTAGGTCAAATTCCTGGATAAGGAACTAGGGGCTTCTGGTATTGTAGATACCAATTATCAACCTGCTACTGATATTTGGAAATGACTGGCAAACATTCTACCTGAACTTTTTGGCCTACCTTGCAACATGTAATTCAGCCTGTTTCTACCATCCCCTCTGATGTATGTGCTGTGTATACTGTAGTTAACCTCTCTTTTGGCTTCAATATGTTCATGTCAACATAATGATCTCCAGCCGGGCATGGTGGTGCCCACCTGCAATCCCAGCACTCGCGAGGCTGAGGTAGGAGGATCGCTGTGAGTTCAAGACCAGCCTGGGCTACATAGTGAGTTCCAGGTCAGTCTCAACTACACAGTGAGACCCTGTCTCAACAAACAAACAAAAAAACCATAATGATCTCAATTTCTGTTTTATGTCAAGATTACAACAAATGTAAATCAAAGTGAAGGCATGAGAGGAAACCCATCCTAATATGTTGAACTTATATTTGGTCAAATTTATTCAGTGCAACAGATCTGGAAATAATGCTCTCAAATCCCTTTTCCTGCATATATCAGTATTTCCTGTCAACTGATATGCTATTTGGCTTTTAGTTTTAGTACAAATATCTAGGGAGAAATTCTATTGATTACATATAAGAGACAAACTGTTAAATTGATCCATACAGCATTTTACAGACTAATGCTATATTGCTTTAAGAAATATATGGCCAGGTGTGGCGGCACATGTCTGTAATCCCAGCACTCGGGAAGCAGAGGCAGGAGGATCATCATGAATTCAAAGCTAGCCTAGGCTATGCAATGAGTTCAGGGACAACCTGAACTACAAAGTGAGACCCTGTCTCGAAAAACCAACCAACCAACCAACCAACAAAAGAAATACAATATAGGGCCAGGGATGTGGCTCAGCAGTAGAGCACCTGACTCTCATGTGCAAGGCCCTGGTTAAAAAAAAAAAAATAGCATAATATCCTTGGGAAAATATCAGATGCACAGCAAGAGCTTAGTAAGTTTGGAGAATCACTGTATGTGATAAAATTCAACAACTCTTTCTTTTTGCAGTTGTCTGGAACTATTGTCTAAGGCCAATTTCCATAATTATGTATCATGAAACTTGGTTCAAATAAATATAATTAACAAAAAAGTGTGGGAAATGCATGGAAAAGATGATTTTAAATGTTTTAGTAACAGATGAAAATGTCAAAACAAGTTATGATAGAGAAACTAAGTATTCAAAACGCATCATTGATGTTTGAGAGTATCTTAGAAGATGCCAGATGTTAGCAAGGAAGCTGCCAGACTTCCCTATCAAACACATTTAGGTGCCCTGTCAGTCAGAGAGACTAGGGCTACATGAAATATTGGTCTGACCTAGTATGATACCATTAATATTATGAATTATGAATAAGTAAAACCATGACAAATAGATACTGGGTAATATGCTGGATAGCCTTATCAATCCACCAAAAGGTATAAAAATTGAAAAGTACAGAACATAAAATTAGATTACAATACTTAAGAATCACAAGTGTGTATTCTGAGGAAGATAAGATGACCTAAATTAGTTTTTTGCTTTTTGGTGGGGGGTTTCTGTATGGGGCATGGAACTCAGGACCTTGTGCTTGGAAGGCAAGTGGTAGCACCACTAAGCTAAATCCCCAGCCCTAAATGAATATTTTTAAAAGTTAGAGGCATTTGTCCTTTTCCCCAGTTTATATTCAGTTTTTTTCTGGACTAATGAAGACTTTTCATTCACCCAATGAATATTTACTAAGCACCGGCTATGTTCAAGTATAACCCAATGCAATAGGATCACAACAAAGAACAAGAGAGGTTCACTTCCTGCCCTCCTAGCACTTAGTCTGGGAGGGAAACAAAACTAAACACACAAAAAATTGCTTATTGCAAATAAGGTACATACTGGAAAAGAACTTCCTAGTACTGTGAGAATATGCAACTATGGAAAGCTTATGTCTCGGTTTTCTACTCATTATTAGTGTATCAATTTGTCCTCAACACAAGGGAAGCTGGCCGTGGTGGCACACACCTGTAATCCCAGCACTCGGGAGGCTGAGGCAGGAGGATCGCTGTGAGTGTGAGACCAGCCTGGGCTACATAGTGATTCCAGGTCAGTCTCAACTACAGTGAAACCCTGTCTCAAAAAAAACAAACAACAAAAAACAAACCTACACAGGGGAAGCTAACCACAAGATACAATTCAGTGATCATTTTCAGACTTTACTATAATCTGTAGGAAGCTTTTGCTTTTCTAAATACTTTCCAGATTAACTTCCACTTGTAGAGGATTATTTATAATGAAAATAGTGTCATACACCGTTATTACTCAGCTCTTTACAGTCATTCCCATTTGATGCCTACAAACCTTATTATTACTAATCCCATTTTACAGATGAGGAAACTGACCTCCACAGTGATTTAGTGGCTAGTCTTAAAATCATATATTTTAAAACGGTAGAATTTGGAATAAAGATAAAGTTTATGTTTTTTGCTATACTTTTACTGACCATACGTTTTTTTCTCTCAACTGTTCCCCACAAGTCCTGACAATCCCATATTTGAGGACTGATGGTACAGCTCATTTCATAGACACCACCCATATTAAATACTATGCTTAAATAAAAGGAGATAGGAGGCTAAGCACGAAAATTGCCAAGTCGAGCCCAGCTTGGGCAACGTAGTAACTTATTGAGGCTTTGTCCCAAAATAAAAAATAGCATGGGGATGTAGTTCAGTACAAAAGCCCTACGCGAGGAGGCAGAGAGTTAGCTCTGTGGTTCCGCCGCCGCCACCGCCGCCAAAAAAAAAAAAAAAAAAAAAAAA
>NW_022900924.1:17201681-17209281 GCF_012274545.1 Fukomys damarensis
TGGTAAATAAATAAATAAATAAATAAAAGGAGCTGGGCCGCGGATTTAGCTCAGTGGTGCCGCCGCCTGCCTCGCAAGCGCAAGGTCCCGAGTTGGATCCCCGGTACCAATAAATAAATAAATAAACAAATAAATACATAAATAAATAAAAATTTAAAAATAAAAGGAGCTGAGCCTTCATCTCTCTGCTAGAAGTCCGAGGGGCCCTCCAGGGGGCCGGCTGTGGCCAGGCCTCGGGTTTTCAGGCCTTGTGTATAGCGACAAAGGGAGGCTAAACCGTTGGTGGAATCGTTTCATGGTCTTTAGGCTTTCCCGCTTCTACAAAGGAAGGCAAGAAAAGTTGTTCCACCTTTAACCTGACTTCCGCTCATCCCGCACTTCAACATGGCTACGGAGGCCAAAAGGAACAATCTCAAGGCGCGCCTCAGCGCAAAGATCTCAGGTACCCGGATGTTGCCCGCGCTTTCCCAAACTTCCCAATCTCATTCCTCTAACCTCAACCCTTATCTCCGCATTTCAAAAACACAGCTTTGCTTTCTGGCAGGAAAAGGCCAATGCGGGCCTCCGTACGACGGTCACCTTCCGACCTCTTTTTTCATTGGTTGTGGGAGAAATGGGTGGATCCCAAAAGATCCTGAGGAAGAGGGCGGTGGCAGTGGTGGTGATTGAAGCAAGCCGGGTGACAGGATGGTGAGCGTTGAGCGATAGAGGCCTGGCTCTTGGCTGGGATGCTGTGTCGCTGGGACCCATGAGGAGAATCAGGGCGAGGGCTTGGGTTGCCGGAGTCATTGGTGGGCGCGGCCAAAGCGCTAGGCTAGGGAAGGCCCGGGACAGGAGGGGTAAGGAAGGGCAGCGGCTACTTCTGGGTGCGGCCGGCGGTGGCCTTGCCGCCTTCCCTGGGGGCCTGAGGACGTCCTAGAAAAAGCAGGGTCCCTCCCCGCTGCTCGTCTGTCACGAGATCTATACGCGCGAGCGGGGGGAAGGCCTTCGGGCCTGCGACAGGAGTGTCCCCGGGAAAGGGACACAGTCCCCCTCCTTTTCCAAACGGGGCGGGGCGGGGGGCACTGGTTAAAGCTAGCCTCACGATGCAAAATGGGAAATAGGAGAATTCACTTCCCACTTAAGTTTATCATCCGGAGAAAAGGAATGAAAGGAACCTCTTCTCTCTGAAATAAAATGCAAGCACCGCTGGAATGTGGTGGAGCCCGCTCACAGGCCAGGGTTTGTCGCTTAAAATGTTAGAACTACTGGTTTCTTCTGGATGATAAGATTCCTTAGAACAAAATTTCTCCGTGGTGTGTGAATTCCTTGATAGTGCTTGGAATTTTTTGTGAATGTGTGAGTTTTGGGGGGCGATAGGGCCAATGTTGGTGTGTAGGGGTGTTCGGGGAGAGTTAGTTCATTTGTTCCACATTTCCCCAGTACCCCCCAACCAGCTTCCGGCCGTCACCCCTCACTCCCTAGTAAGTTGCCACATCTGACACCGTCCTACAAAAAAGCTGGGGAGCTGCGAGTGGAGAGGGCTCACAGCTGTATATTTGAAAGTGCCCTGGGCTCTCTAAAAAGTCAGTTTTTTCCAAAAGAACTCTGATTGTGTTGTTGGTGGTAAACTGTTGAGGAACTTTGTACCAGGGCTCAAACTCGGGACCTTGCACTTGCGAGGCAGGTGGCAGAACCACTGAGATAAATTCCCGGCCCCCATTGCATGGCCCCCATTGCATTTTTAATATTATTGTTCTACGACAGGTATTACCTTTCAAGAGGTAGCTTCTAAATAACTTCAACAGTCAAAGATTTGTGGTTATATATGCTTCCCCGCAACCCGGTTCTGGTGGTTAAATCCAAGACCTTCTCACTGAGCTTCATCCCCAACCCTTTTCCAAACTTTAAAATTTTGAGACATGATGACCTCTCTAAATTGCCCAAGCTTGGTTTGAACTTGAGATCCTCTTGCCTTAGCCTCCCACTTTATGGGATTACATGCATATGCCACTATGCCTGGCTTCTTTAAATGCTTTACACTCCCTTTTGATTTTTTTTTTCTTCCAAGAAACTCTAGTTAACAGTAATTTTGGAAAAGTACATTTGTCCAAGCAAAAAGAACTACTTGCTATGATTCCATATTCATGTTTCTGAAGTTGTTTTGAGAGGTGAACATATTTCTAGGGTTAGTTGTACTGTATCTTTGTAATGAAAAAGAACCGGGCAAAATTTAGAATCAGCCGGTTCTTTTATAAGAAAAATATTTTATTGATCAAAGGATTCAGAGGTGTTTAACACTGTACAGTGTCCAACGATGAGCAGAAAATTTAGATATGGGGGAACGTCCAGTTTTAGCTTGATAAGAGAATTAAAATCAATATACTTGAGGGATAATTAGACCCCAAGAATGTAAAATCTTAGCCTATAAACTATTATGATGAAATTTGCAAATTGTCTCATAAAAATCTAAATTAATAATTTTATTGTATATAATCATACAATTTCAACAGAAGAGAAACAAAAGGAATATAAGTCAATGTGGAGAAGAAGATTAGGAAAATTTGCTGGGCGTGGTGGCACATATCTGTAATCTCAGCACTTCAGCACTTGGGGAACTGGGGCAGGAAGATCACTGTGAGTTCAAGACCAGCCTGAACTGTATATAGCAAGATCCTATCTCAAAAAAAAAAAAAAAAACAAAAAAAAAAAAAAAAAAAAAAAATCAGAAAAATAGAAAAAATTGGCAAGGTAATTTTATTTTGATAAGTACTGTATGTGCATTTGTTTCATGTTTTAAAATACAGCCAATGGTTCTTTTGGTATTTTGAGCACAGCTGATTTTTTTAACATTTTCTTTCATAACACTCAGAAATCATTAACAATTTTTGCATATTCATTTGGGTTTTTTTTGTTGTTCTTTTTTTAGTTTGTTTCCTTTTATGCTTTCTTTTAACATTGGTCATTTCTCACCCTTTTTTTTTCCCCATCCCCCTGTCTGCAATCAACTTCTTCATTCCGCTAAGGCTGGGCACAGAGTAAGTTTCTTCTCTTAGCTCCTACTAACAATGGTGGTTGGGCAGCTGATTTCTGACTGGGTTTCTTACCCTTTTAAGGTCTGTCAAATAAGAAGTAACCAAATTCCCATGCTTTGGGTTTTTTTAAAATATTACTTTAACAAGACTGCCTTGCCAGGATCTTTTGCTGTCTTAAAGAACTATATAATCTATGTCTAACCTGATTTGTCAAAGTGTGGAATTTGGGCAAGACACTATTCAACATACATTATGTGACAGTATTTCACTTATAATTCTGTCACCAGCAGGAAAACAAAGGATTCTGTATAAATATTTTTAATTAATTTGAAATCATTTCTGTATGGTCATTTGTACAATTACAGTTTTAGACTATTAATAGTTTTGGGTACACTTGGAGATAATGCACAGTACTTTGTAGAATCTGTTATCAGACATTATAGAGTACCATGTCTCTCTAATGTTCTTCCTAGTACCTTCTTATTAAACAGCTTATGGAGGTTTTTTTTTTTAAATGTAGAAATCTGTTTTTCTACCTTTTTTCCTCAAATGTTTGCTACACTAACATTAGCTATGTACTTCAATCCATAGCCCTCTCTAAAATGAAGATTGTTCTTTATCAACATACTTTTGTATTGATTAACAATGAGAGTGGAAACTTTAGTCTTACAGATGTTTTGTCTACTAAGATCTATATTGAGACAATTGATAAAAGTTTTTGATCAATTTCAGCTGAAATTATTCTTTATAAAGAGAAACTTATTTTTAAAGTGTGCTGATTTTGCAGCTTTGTGTCACTCTTATGCCCTGATAACAGTTCCTTTCCTTTGCCATAATTTTTATTTTTGTTGCCAGATGAATCAAGTTTGTTTTTATAATCATTTTAATTTCACATATTGTGTTTATTAATTCCAATTTACAAAGTCTGTGGTGACAAAACTAGTTTATTTTGTCCTATTAGGTATTTAATGTTTTCTTTGATAATAGTAAAGATAATATCTTGCCTCTAAAAGCAGTTAAAGAACATATCTATGAGTGAGATGTCTGTAAGACAAACCATCCTGTATAAAATGGGGGTGTTAACTAATCAACATGAAAAAAATTAATTTTGTCATCCTTTAAAGGACTATTTTAAAATAAGCTTTGTAACAATCTTCTGTTACATCTCTGCATTAAAATAATATTACTGTATTTCTAAAATCATGAAATTTCATGGGATGGGAGATTTTATTCTTTTAAATTTAAGAGCAAAATGTATTTTTGTCATCTGAGACTATGTTGCAGCTAAACATTTCTTGCTAAATTCATCACTTATTTAGCTGACTTCTCTGTTAATGCTCAAATGCACATGAAATATTGTGGAAATATTTCTAAGTGTTAACTATACAGAGTGAACATAGACAATTCAGAAGATAAAAATGAGCAAGGAAGCGAGGGGAGGAAACTAAAGATATCAAAGATCATAATTTAAAAGCACATGTTCATGTATTGAAACTCTGAAACACGCTGTTTTTTATACCTCTGTAATATATGGCTAATAGTTTGAAGTAATAAAAATGGTAAATTTTGGCCACTATTCTCTAAATAGTCAATTAGCTTAAGTTCAGAATTATTTTTATCACATTTTTAATAATTCTCTTTAGTGATGTTTCTGGAATTAATGTATAAGTTTTACATTACAGCTGAAGAAACATGAATTACCCTATCAGTCTTCAAAAATCTCTCCCCAGCCCTATAAAACACAAAAATTTTAAGCTGGGCATGGTAGAGCCTGCCTCTCCATATTTAGGAGGCTGAGGCAGGAGGATCTCTTTGGGTTCGAGGCAAGCCTGAGCTAGTGAGTTCAGGACCAGCCTGAACTACGTAATGAGACCCTGTCTCAAAAAAATACCCCCAAATAAATAAAAAAACAAAAATTCTAAATTCCAAAGGGCCCAATACTATACTTTACATTTGTTTTTGTTTTATTCACTATACTTTATAGTTAGCTAAATGAGTCAGCTTATAATGCTTAATTTTATTCTTGGTAAGTAGAATGATTACCTGTATTATATATGCACAATTTTTCATGACCAAAACAAAATAAAATTGATAGAGGACACGTTACCATGTTTGTTTAAATGGCTATGATAGAAACTACACAAATAACGTCTACTATGTTGGGTTCTGGAATCTCTGGTGAATTTAACTTTAAAGGGGAGCTGTGGTGCTCGCTTCGGCAGCACATATACTAAAGGGGAGCTGTGGAAGAAGAATGTCTTGTTTGGACCTCATGTTTAATGTTACTCCTTATCTCACCTTGACACTTTAAAGTTGGTGTTGGTATTAGGAGACCTGCACATCCCACACCGGTGCAACAGTTTGCCAGCTAAATTTAAAAAACTCCTGGTGCCAGGAAAGATTCAGCACATTCTCTGCACTGGAAACCTTTGCACCAAAGAGAGTTATGACTATCTCAAGACCCTGGCTGGTGATGTTCATATTGTGAGAGGAGACTTCGATGAGGTGATGTATTTCTCTTTCCTTTCCCAAGCATTTCCCTTCTTACATAAGCTTTATCCTTTAGATGAGGGGTTCTCAACTGGTTAGGTGTCACTCCCCACCTTTTCTTAAATTTTCCAAATTTAGAATTACAAATAAAATATTTTTGTATCTGAAATGCTTGGAACCAGAGTGTTTTGGATTTCGCAATTTTTCAGATTGTAGATTGACGTTGAGTATTGAACTCAGGGCCTCTGCCCTGAACTACATCCCAAATGCTTTATTTTTGGGATGAGGATTTAGCTCAGTGGTTCCGCCACCTGCCTCGCAAGCACAAGGACCTGAGTTCAATCCCTGTTACAAAAAAAAAAAAAGCTTTATTTTTAATTTTGAGGCCAGGTCTTGCTAAGTTGCCCAGGCTGGGCTCAAGCTTACCATCCTCCTGCCTCAGCCTCCCAGCATATGCTGGATTACAGGCATGCACAGCTATGCCCAGAATATTTGCATATACATGATGAGATATCTTAAGTGCCTACATTTTGATCATGACCTGACACATGATGCCATGTGAAATATCTACTTTTGGTACTGTATAGGCACTAAAAGTTTTCGATTTTGGGGCAAATCCGATTTTTTGATTTTTGGATTAGGGATAGTCAACCTGTACTATTTTGCTCTCCCTTTCTGTTTGAAAAGTACTGATTTAGACTACCCAGTAAGCATATTAAATACTTTTAACTAAACAAATTGGAACTGAGTAAAAATGTTACTCTTTTTTGTAGTGTATCATTTAATGTTTTTGTTGTTAGACCAAAACAGCTCTAGTATCCTATTTCAAGCCACCACATAACTGTCCCATGTTTCAGCTTCCTGGTTCTGAATTTCCTCTTTCCAGTTTCATCACTCCTTTGCTGACAGGCCTGCCCAAAGCTGCCTTTCTGCTTGTCTAAAAGGGCAAGAGGGAGTTTTGAGGGAGCAAGAGAACTGTTGTGTATCTTGAATGTGGTGGTTCTTACATACCTGTTGGCATTTGAAATGTACACTAAAAAGTGATTTTACTATATCTAAATTATACCTTAACAACATTTTTTAAAAGAAAAAAAAAATAGGAGCTATAAAGTCCCAATTTTGCCCACTATTAAGATTTTTGAGAAATTATTTCCCTCTTTGAAATTAGTAATAGTTGATTCAACACTTGCCAGTGCTAACATTGTATGATCTAGAATGATAAACCTGATTCCACTTTGAAAAATTTATTTTTTACTTCTGGGAATATAATCTATTTCATAAATTGTTTAACTCAGTTGTTACTCTTTAACAGTACTCTTTATGCCAAACTGAATGGACATAGTATGTTCTATTTTTTAAAAGTGGGTTTTAAAAATAGTTTGAATAAACTGCAGGTAGTATAGGAGTTTCTGAAAGACCAGGAAAATAAGAAGGAAAGGGACAAACTTCTTATTAATAATTAGGGTATAGGTCTGTTTTATTAAATACATATTAGAACTTCTGTCTGTGTCATGTTAAAGACAGTTTGGGATGGGCATGGTGGTGATGGCACATGCCTGTAGTCCTGGCTACTTGGGAGACTGAGGCAGAAGGATTGAAAGTTTGAACCCAGCAAGATGAGACCCTATCTAAAAAAAAAGCTGGAGGTGTTGGTTAGTCGTAGAGCCTTTACCTAGCATGTGCAAGGCCCTGGCTTCAGTTTCCAGTACTTTAAAAAAAAAAGTCAGTTTGATTAGCAAGAGTTAAATTTTTCTTTCTAATTCACTAAATTCATAAACCCTGGCGCCATGCTATAACGGTTTGGATTGGGCCTGGGATTTAGCTCATTGCCACCGCACCTGCCTCAAAAGCACAAGGTCCTGAGTTAGATCCCCCAGTACCAAAAAAAAAACAGTTTGGACCTAAACTCAACCCACTTACTGCCATGTAACCTTGGGCAGGTTATTTTAATCTTTGTGTCTTAGTTTCCTCATTTGTAAAGCAGGGATCATAACTTATAGTCTGGGGTGTAACTTGAATATACTGTAGTTTACAGGCCATTTGTTTCAGGTAAAGGAAAAATCACAAATTTAGGGGAATAATTATGTTACAACATG
>NW_022900924.1:17209301-17218795 GCF_012274545.1 Fukomys damarensis
CCTTTTTTTTTTTTTTTGCAGTACTGCAGATTAAACTCAGGACTTTGCTCTTGTAAGGCAGGTGTGGTGCCACTGAGCTAAATCCCTAGCCCAAAGAACCCATATTTTATAAACACAATAAAGGGATTGGGTGATAGATTCCAGTTTCCATTTGAATAATTATATTTTAGGAATAAGTATTTTATACTAAAGACATCAAATATGTATAAATGTATTTGTTGTGAGGTGCTTTATCAAGACATCCTTATAATGTTGAGCAAACAGATATTTTGTACCATCTCTAAAATATATATTTTCCTTTTGTCTTTTTCTTATGTTAGAATCTGAATTACCCAGAACAGAAAGTTGTGACTGTGGGACAGTTCAAAATTGGTCTAATCCATGGACATCAAGTTATTCCGTGGGGAGATATGGCCAGCTTAGCCCTGTTGCAGAGGCAGTTTGACGTGGACATTCTTATCTCAGGACATACACACAAATTTGAAGCATTTGAACATGAAAATAAATTCTACATTAATCCAGGTTCTGCCACTGGGGCATATAACGCCTTGGAAACGTAAGTAGTGTACAATTTAGGAATTTGGGGGATTTGGTAAGGTTAGTAACTGCATGGGTAACATCTCATAAAAGAGAAATGTAACCTTTTAAATAATTCTGTACTTTATGGTAATCTTTTGTTAATTGTTCTTTTTAAAATGTAAGTAGTCAGATTTTTCCTTGAGTCCATATTATTATCTTCAGTAGAAATTTATAGTGCTTATGCTTTTTAGTATAAATGATTTTTTTTTCCTTTCCAGAAATATTATTCCGTCATTTGTGTTGATGGATATCCAAGCTTCTACAGTGGTCACTTATGTCTATCAGCTAATTGGAGATGACGTGAAAGTAGAACGAATTGAATACAAAAAATCTTAAAGCCAGGCCTGTCTTCATGATTGTGTTTGTTCTTCATTCCCTTGTTCAAGTAATTAAACATTTAAGAGCCACACAACTGTATCGTTTATAATAGTTTGCAGTAAAATACATCTTCTCTGTTAGTACATATTGCTCTATGCTTCTTGTAAACTATAAGAATATATTTAGTTTACATTATAGTATATGGCTTATGAAAAAACTCACCACACAGTAAATGGTCACATGTTAAGAAAAATTTATCCTTATACTATAGTAGCTTCAAAGTTGGTATTTGGACTTTATTACAAAATAATGCATGAAGAGAAAGAATCTAGACTTTCTGTATACATTTTTCTCTTCTCCAATACTAAATGTTTACCTTTCATTTATAATTTCTTGATAATGTGTGTTTAATTTTTAAAAACAAAAATTTAGAGACCAGATGAAACTGTGTGGATATAAGTATTAAAGTGAAATTGATGAGATGACCTTTCAGAGCTCTCTTTTCTGTGTCATAATGTTAACCTCACATTTTCTAGGTAATATACCATATTGACATGTTAAAATAGCAGTGGTTCTTCATACTGTCGCTACTCCCATTTTTCAAGGTTTAACAAAATACTTTTTAAACCATAAGTTTGGCGTACTGGAGTGAATAAAGAATCTTCTCATTGCCAAGTGTGGAGGCTCACACTTGTAATCTAGGCTACTTGGAGGTTGAGATAGGAAGATCAGAAGTTTGAGTTCAGCCTAGTGAGACCCTATTTCTAAATAAAATAGAGCTAAAGATATTAGGGAAGTTATAGAGTAACATGAGTTCGATCTCCAGTAACACCAAAAAAATCCTCTCATCAGTGCAGCTATTCTCAACTGAATCTAGTTTGAGTGACAATTTTTATGAGGCACATTTGTTTGTTTGTTACATGACTATGGAATAAACCCAGAACTTTTTAATTATTTAATTAAAAAAATTTTTTTGAGTTAGATTCTTCCTGAGTTGCCAGGCTGCACTCAAACTTGCCATTCTCTTGCCTCAGCCTCCCAGAGTTCTGGGATGACAGTAATGTGCCACCACTTTTGACTTGTTTTACATTTCTAAATTATATTCAAGTAGCAAATATTTATTGAACACCTTCTTTGCAAGTCATGATGTTATTACTATCAAATGCTATTCTGTATCTATAGTTCAGCCTAATCAAGAAAATACTTGTAGAATATTCTAATGTTGCCATATTAGCATTTATTGTAAACAGAAAGAACTATACAACGCATTTGTCAGATTTAAAGAAAAATAATTCAACTTTAAGTGACAAGAAAAACTAATTTACCTAGACAGAAATACAAGCATACATTACACATAAATTCTGTTACACAAATGGCACTGGTACATAAACTATATCAGACCAATTACAATTGTGAAAGTTTCTGAACAAACCAAATAGATGACTACTTAATGATGAATAACACTATCCTACACACAGGGCACAATTTACGACCCCTTTGGCATGATATCTGGATATCAGCTGCTGTTTGAAATCAGTAACAAGACTTATCAGGTTAACATTAGATGTTCTCCCTGTTCTTCAATGGACATTGATTGCATACATTTATTTAACTGATCATCTTCCTTTTTTTCTTCATTCATGTATGATCCAGAATCATTTGAAGAAACTGAAGGAAAAGTAGTTTGTCAGTTTTGAAAATAAAATTTGAAATACAACTTACAAAATGACCTGACTATGCCTTTAGCAAAGACAAACTGCCCTTGGTTTTCAGCTTTTAGTCACCTCTGCTTGACCCAAATCAGTTACTCTTTAAATTAAGTTTCTTAGAATTATATTCTCTTTTTTTTTGGTAACTGGGATCGAACTCAGGACTTGGCATTTTCAAGGCAGGTAGCAGCACCACTGAGCTAAATCCCTGGCCCCATAGATTTATATTCTAATCAAGGGTCTGTTTAACAAATTCTCTGAGTATTATATTCCTATAGATTTTCTAAATCTTTTGGTTGGATGTTAAAATGGTTAGTCATAGCCTTCAGTGTCTCTCCACTGTTCTTTAGTTCCTTCTCTTGAGGGCCATAATGACTTTTCCCCTATCTGTCTAGGTTTTCTGTATGTACGTATTCTCTGGAAACCACTTTCTCCCATACATTTTCCCTCCTTCCTTGGATAGGCACAGTATAAATACTGGCATCAGAGCTTGGTGACACTGTCACTGACTGATGTAATGTCAATTCAGTGGCCTAACTTCCCCCTATTCTTTGCCACTATCATGGTGACTAGGAAATTATTCAACTTCCACATAATCCTATGCCCTTTCTAATTCTGAGAAATACTTTTGATTCTTCAGTCTTCCTGTTTTGCCTTTTTAATTTTGTACTATTTTATAGTTGTGACAGAAGGATCCTTTATGCAGTCCTTCCAAAGTCTGGATTTCTCAGTTTTCATCTGTAAAATGTTGATAATCACCTGCTTGGCTTGCGTCTGCTGGTTTGTTGAATATCAAACAAAACTGTGTAAGTGATATTGCCCTTTGTAAAGTACGAGATGCTGTACAAAAGGCTGAGCATCCAAAAATGGCAGTAACTCATAAAAAGAGTGATGACTTGAAAAGGTTATGTTCATGGATCTGGGTTCTGATGGATTCATTCTCTGTGAAGTCTTTGACCTTGATACTGTAAATTTCTTTGCTTAGAATTAGAAATATCTTGAAAGGCTGGGAATAGAGCACCTATCATTTAGCATGTGTAAAGTCCTGGGTTTGAGCCCTAGCTCCACTAAAAGGAGAAAAAGAAATGCCTTGAATCTCACCTCCATGAGCAGTATGTTTTGGGTTTTTTTGTTTGTTCATTTGGTTTTGTTTTAGACAGCGTCTTCCTATATAGTTGAGGCTGCCTTGAGCGCACTATGTAGCTCAGGTCAGCCTTGAACTCTCGGACATCCTTCTGCCTCAGTATCCTGGGTGCTAGGATTCCAGGCATGTGCTACCACACCTAGCAAAGCAGTATGTTCTTGCAAATGAAAGGATAATCTGTTTCATGTTTAGCATTTTTATCTGAAACAGTCAGATCACATTCTAAAACTTTTAATGTCTTCAAAATGAAACTGTTTGGTTTAGTAATTCTTAAAGGTGGGTCAGGGATTTAGCTAATGGCACTGTGCCTGCCTCACAAGCGCAAGATCCTGAGTTTGATACCTAGTACCAAAAAAAACCAATAATAATTCTTAAAGATAGTATCTTCAAAAATGCATGTGTATACCTTTAAATTTCATATTTACCTGATTGCATGAACAGTTTACTCGGTCTTCTAAAAATCTTCAGTGACTTACATCTTATTTTAGATGCATATCCAGTTTTTAACCTGTAATAAGGAGATATCTTAGTTGTAGCCAACATGAACAGCTGCCTAATGGTGTGGAAGACTACACAAATTCTTTTTTTTGGGGGGGGTACTAGGAATTGAACTCAGAGCCTCATGCTTGCCAGACAGACACTATGCTGCTGAGCTATGTCCCTGGCCCACAAATTCTTTTTTTTTTTTTTGGTACTGGGGATCAAACTCAGGATGGCAGAACCACTGAGCTAAATCCCTGGCCCCAGAAATTCTTTTTCTTAGCTTCTGGAATTACAGGAGACCATTTCAGCCCCCAAATTCTCCTATGATTTATTAACTTGGCAATGCAAAACTATTATAGCACAATTTGAATACTAAGGCCTCTTTCCTTTGTTGCCTTATGTTAATTCCCCTATGGAGAAGCAACTTTATATTTCTCCTTTTAGAATTATTTGCATTATTTTGAATTTGAAGGGATCATATTAAAGAGGCAGTCTATATTTCTAGTTAATCAAGCAGTTTTTACATTTCCACAAAATACGTTGTAAAAGTGGCACATCTCATTCAGCTCAGTGAAGTGAAACTAAGATCCTTTTGTGCTTTTTGTCCATCCTATTCTGAGTTCAGTAAAAGTGAACATTTTTTTTTTTTGGTACCAGGGATTGAACTTGGGTCTTTACACTTGTGAGACAAGCAGCAGAACCACTGAGCTAAATCCCCAGTCCTGTAAAAGTGAACATATTAAGGAATACAAATTTTAATATCACTTTGCTAACCTCTAGATAAAATTGGGCAAATTTCCTCCTTAAGTCCTAAGAAACAGGCTGGGCATGGTGGTGCCTGCCTTTAATCTCAGCACTCCGGAGGTAGAGACAGGATTGTGAGTTCAAGGCCAGACTAGGCTGCAGAGTGAGACCGTAGCTCAAGAACCAAATAGCCAGGCACAGTGGTGCATGCCTTTAACCACAGCAGGAAGATCACAAGTTTGAGCCCAGCCTGGACAACTGAGTGACATAGTGAGACCCTGTCTCAAAATTTAAAAAGGACTAGGGATTTAGTTCAGTGTGGGAAAGCCCTGAGTTCATTCCCCAGTGGTGAAAAAAATAAGCCACAACAAACAAATAAGAAACAGACCCTTCTTTGTTTCTCACTGGCTGCCAAAGAGAATGCTGAATGATCATTTCAGATGCAGATGCAGATGCAGCTGCGCTGCTAGAAGAGTCCTCTCTTTCCCGCTGGTGTCGCCATGTAGTGCATGGGTAATGCTGCTTCTGTGAGTAACGAGAGCTGAGGCGACTCCTGTGATGAATGAGGACACCTGCCATACAAATCACTTGTTAGAAGACTCACTGCATGTGAAAAACAGGGAGAAGCTAACTGGAGGTCACCTGCCTGGCTTTAGTGAGCTGCGTTGAATCACATTCATGTACTGTCCCTTCATTAATGTCCTCAGGTAGTTTGCATTATAGATCTTAGCGATGCTGCACAGATAACGCTTCTGGCCCTTGGTGAGATCTGGATGCTAAAAGACAGAATAAGGGCCGGAGATTTAGCTCAGCGGTTCCAGCACCTGCCTTGCAAGCACAAGGTCCCAAGTTCTATCCCCAGTACTAAAAAAAACAAATTTTTTTTGCTGGGCGTGGTGGCGCACACCTGTAATCCCAGCACTCAGAAGGCTGAGGCAGGAGGATTGCTGTGAGTTCAAGACCAGCCTGGAGTACATTGTGAGTCCCAGGTCAATCTCAACTACATAGTGAGACCCTGTCTCAAAATAACCAAAAAAAAGAAAAAGGCAGAATAAGAGGATTTGTAGTCTGTGTTGGGGAACAGAAGTAGCAACCTTCCTTATCCGAAAAGATGGATGTTCAGGAGAGCAGTACCATCTGTACCTTTTACTTAAGCAAATTCAACTATGATAACTTTGCCCAAAGAGAGAAAAATAGCCATTTAAAGACAGCAAGTGAGCTATGTACAGTGGCACACACCTGTAATTATAGCTACTCAGGAGGTTGAGACAGGAGGATCACAAGTTTGAGCCCAGCCTGGGAAACTCAAGACTCTTTCTCAAATATGTGAAAAGGGCTGAGACTATAGCACTTGGCTAGCATGTGTGAGGCCCAACATTCAATCCCCCAAACTCCACTGCCAGGGGAGATGAAAAAAAAGTACAAAAGTTATTTTGCCATTGTACTCAAGTGTCCTATGAGCTTTAAGAACCCACAACCCTAGAGGAACAAGGAAGGAGTAATCTACTGTAACAGCAAATTTTAGTTCCCATGTGCCTCAGTGGGGGCATCTTGCATTCTTAATGTGATCTCAGAGGTATAACATGGTACCTAAAACCCAATTACTCTACTTATTCTCAAATAAAGAAACAGTCTTTTCCAGAAGAATATCTGTGTAGGATATAGGCCATAACATGTTGGTCACCAATCTAAGTAATTTTGATCAGTGTACTTTCTGATGTTGAAGTTACTGTTGAAGATGTGAGACTATGATATATGCATATGTTTATACACATAGGATTTACTGTACTGAATCAGTAACAAATCCAGATAAAAATAAAAATGTTCAGAAAATTTTACCAGTGTACACAAATCATTATTCACATATTAACATTGCTCTAGAGATATACTTTTAACAGCTGTAATATTTTTATTCGTGTGGCCTTTTTTTTGGCTGAGACAGGATCTTGCTGTATAATCCAGGCTCACCTTGAACTTACTATGTAACCCAGGTTAGCTTCAAACTGATGGCAATCCTCTTGCCTCAGCCTCCCAAGTGCTAGGATTACAGGTGTGTACCACCATGCCCAGCTGCAAATATGATCTTTTAACTTTATTGCCATGGCTGGTCCTGAACAGATGGGCTCAATGAATCCTGCTTTAGCCTTCTAAGTAACTGGGACTACAGGCACAAACCACTTTACTTGTTTCCCACAACTATGATCTTTAGTATAAGTCAACAACTGCAAGATCCTATTGCCATTTTCTTTACCTGCTTTCATCTAATTTTGTAGTTCTTAAAATGTTGTGGTTGAGTTTTCAACACTAGAATAAAATTTCCTTAATATCTTTGTAGTTGGAGCCTTGAGCTTCTTGAGTAAAAATACATTAAATATGAAGTATTATAAAGCTCTAAAAGAATTCTTATGATGGGGAACCTATAATCCTTGCATTTATTCGTGAGTTTTCCCAACTGGTATTTATTGACTTCTAGGTAGTATGCTGGGTAAAAATTTGTGATCATCAGTGCCTTAATCTCTACTTAAGTAGTTTAGTAAAAAGTTCAGCTCTAGGGCTGGGAGATTTAGCTCAGTGGTTCTGCCGCCTGCCTTACAAGTGCAAGGTCCTGAGTTTGATCCCTGGTAAAAAAAAAGTTAAGCTCTAAATTTTAAGGATTTTTTTTTTTTGACAGGGTCTCAATGTAGCCCAGGCTGGGCTTAAACTCATGGCAATCCTCCTGCCTCAGCCTCCAAAGTGCTAGGATTATAGGAATGTGCCACCATCCCTGGTAAGAATAATGTTATTTAAATTTTTCCTTGGAAATTAGAATATAACTCTGGTAGAGTCTTTGCCTAATAAGCACAAGACCCTAGTGCATGTGCTCGCGTGCTCGCTCTCTCTCTCTCTCTCTCTCTCTCTCTCTCTCTCTCTCTCTCTCTCTCAGACACACACAAATTCCCTGCTGGCATACCTTTAGAAAGGATGCACCCATCATTGATTTAGAGATGTGAATTGTTTGAATTTGAGGAGTTTTCCATACCTCTTGCAGCTTAGCTATGTGTGAGTTCACTTTGTGTCCATCTTTGATTCTATCTGTAAGCAAGCATATTATTGTGAATTTCAGAGGCAAAGATAAGTTCAAGAAGTTTAATCAATAATATCTAGATATTTACACTGTATCAACCATTATCCTGGAATGGTGATAAGGATTTTAAATCAGATGGTAAACTGGAAGAGACTGTATGGCATGCTCTTTGGTTGTAGAGCACACAAACATCTTGACTAGACACATCTCCAAAGAAGATACAGAAATAGCCAATAAGCACATAAGATGCACAGTATTACTTATTACTAGGAATACACATTTTTTAAAAAATGAGATACCCATAGGGCCAGGGATTTAGCTCAGTGGTTCCACTGCCTGCCTTGCAGGCACACGGACCCGAGTTCAAGCTCCAGTACTTAAAAAAAAAAAAAGAGAGAGAGAGAGAGAGCGCTACCCATCACTTCTCAGCCTTTTGGCCAAGATCAAGTGTAAAAAATGAGATACCCATTAGGATAGCTGTCACAAAGGGGTGGAGGGAAAGTGTGTTGGTTAGGATTTGGAGAAACTAGATAAAACTAATGGATGAAAGTTGGAGGAATTACAATACATACATGGTTTCAAAATATAACCTTGTCAGCTGGGGATTTGGCTCATTAGTTCTGCTGCCTGCTTTGCAAGCGCAGGGACCTGAGTTTGATCCCCAGGTCCCCCTGCAAAAAAACAAACAAACAAACAAACAAAATATAACCTTGTCAAGCACAAGGTCCTCAGTTCGATCCCTGGTACCAAAAAAAAAAAAAAAAAAGACTAAAATTACAAAAATGCACATGAATCAAGTTTTAATATACTGTCCATTGTACCATTTCTTTCTTTGGGTTCTGAGGTAAAGTTTGGCAGTGCAAGAACTCTGTAACATTAGCAAATTCAATGAAAATATGATTCCAGAATATACCTTTACAATGGTTAAAATAGTAATTTTATAATGGATAAAGGCTGCCTGATATCAGCTGGAGCAAATGATCAAAATGTTTACTGACTGATCCAGAGCAGGTGTCAGGACAAATTCAGTACCACGGAACTGTTATGACCTGAATCTTCTCAAGAGGAACCAACCATCAAACAAACTCATATTGAGGTAAAACCTACAGAACTGGCCTGTGTTCTTCATAAATGTCAATGTCATGAAACACAAACACTTAGGAACTGTTCCAGATGGAAAAGCTAAGAAATATGACAACTGAATACCTTGCATGAACTCAGATTTGGGGGAAGGGATGTCATTACTGGAATAGTCAAAAGTTTTTTACTTTGATGATTATTTCATGAAATTGCAAACATAGTTTTTTTCTGTGGTACTGAGGAATGGACCCAGGGCCTTTGCGTTGAGCTACATCCCCATCCCTTTCTAAAAAATTTTCAGGGCCAGGGATTTAGCTCAGTGGCTTTGTGACTGCCTTGCAAGCACAATGTCCTGAGTTCAATCCCTATTACA
>NW_022900924.1:17218808-17223135 GCF_012274545.1 Fukomys damarensis
AAAAAAAAAAAAAAAAAAAAAAAAAAAGATCCATTCTTATAGTAGCTGATATTTCAGTTTGCAGTTTCTTTTTTGGCCAGGGACTTAGCTCAGTGGCAGCATGCCTGCCTCACAAGTACATGTTCCTGAGTTTGATCCCTGGTACCAGAAAAAAAATTTTTTTTCCAGACCTCATTAAGTCAATAAGGCTTCCTTTGAAATTGCGGTCCTCTGCCACACCTAGTACTCTGCCACAGTACTAGGATAGATTACAGGTCTCCACCATCACATCCAGCTATAGTTCTTTTTAAATTATTATTATAAAGGAAAATGTACTTGGCATCTTGCCTGGCCAGGTGTGGTGGCACACATCTGTAATCCCAGCACTCGGGGCGGCGGGGAGACAAGAGGACTTTCTGGGCTACATGGTAGGCCAAGACCAGCCTGAACTACATGTGGACACCCTGTCTCAAAAGGTCAGGGGGCATCCTGTTGGTGACTTGCCCTTAAACAGTTAAGAATAGATATAAGATAGGGAGGTGGGTGGGTGGTGGATGATATAACATTTGGGAGCATCTTAATGAAGGGACCCCAGAACTTCATGTACGAATGCATGTAGTACTGTTCTTAAAACTTTCCTATAAATCTGAAGTCAATTTGGACTTTCAAAAAGTCATTTTAGAAATGTAGTTTATTGTTAGGTGGAATCAAGTGTTAGTAAATAAGTTACTGAAAAATGGGTTTTACTCATTGCCACGAAGCCTGCCAAATTAAAGCAAATATAAAGTAGGACATATGTATGGGAACCGAGAGGATCCTATTAATTATTAGGGACCACTGACCTTTGACTTATTCCACTCACCTTTGTCTGGGCCAAATCTGTCTGTAGAGAATGGGGAAGGTTCTAAAAGGGCACTCACAGTGATTACATTCAACATCCACAGTGATTCCATGTACTGACCACTGGAGCAGAGGGTCATGATGTCACTGGGGGGGCTCCACTACTCACATAAAGAGTTCAGAGGTTTCTAGGACTCAGGTTATGTTTAAAATGAAGGAATCACATCTCCCATTTATAAAACATTAGCTCCTCTTGCATAGGCAAGTGTTTTCAGTTATGTTCTATATTAGTCATTATTGGAACATGATCTATTTCAGTTGATCTGTTTAAAAGGATATAATTAATAGGGATTTCTGTTGCAAAACAATAAAACAAGACACAGGAAAAACTAGATTCTCTGCCAAGAGTTGGCTGTATTATTTATGTTAAATAATAGGATAAGACCTTAAGTCCCAATACAGAGGAAAACAAGCACTTGTTGAATACTAGCCTTTTTTTCCTACAATTATACACATACATTGTCCATTGTGGATATACAGACTAAAGAAATAAAACCTCTAATAACAAGATCTACTAATACTTCAAAGTATTTTGATATTTACCTTTCTGAGTTTTTACTTGAGTGCGATTGTATGTAAACATTTCATTTTTTATATTTAGGAATTTTTGCTTAATTCCCATATACTTATAATTGTTAAAAACTTTTATCTCCTTCCATATCTAGATTTTAATAATTACATCTTTTTGTTGCTATTGTTGTTGTTAAAGACAGGGTCTCACTATGTATTTCAGGCTGGTCTTAGTCCAGTCCAGTCCAGTTCAGTCCAGACACAGCAATCCTCCTGCCTCAGCCTTCTGAGTACTGAGATTACAGGCATGTGCCACCAGGCCCAGCTAATTATATCAATTTTATACCAGTTTGTTTTGTTTTTACATTTAATTATAATTCATTAGACTTTTTTACATGCTTTAAGAATTATAGTGAGGAATCTAAATTAACAAACCTCCAATGAAACACATTATATGTAAACCAAGAGTGAGGGCCGGGGATTTAGTTCAGTGGTTCCACCGCCTGCTTTGTAAGCACAAGGACCCGAGTTCAGTCCCTAGTACCCACCCCCACAAAAAAGAGCGAACCCTAATGTAAACTAAATTCTGGATACAGAGGGTGTGTTAGTATAAGCTCATCAATTATAACCAATATACCATTCTGGTAGGGAATGTTAATAATGGAAGGCTGTGCATGTGGGGAAACAAGGGTCTATGGGAATCTCTACGTCTTTTCTCAATTTTCCTGTGAACTTAAAACTAAAAAATAAACTTCTTTTTAAAAAAAGAAGTACATTATAAAAATGATTAGGTTGCTTGTGAACGTATTTATGCATATCTACATATATATGTGTGTATTTTTCCCTAGGTAGCTTTTCCAAGGGAAAGCAAAGTGAATTCAGGTTTATATCACTAAATTTAAACAAAATATTTTAAAACTGTAACTACACTTAAATACTACTACTACTACTACTACTACTACTACTACTACACACACACACACACACACACACACACACACACACAGACATATACTAAAGTTACTAAACTACTTCCCCTTTCTCCAGAAAAATAAATGAGCAAGAAGCTTTTAAGGGCTTGTTTTTTTCTCCTAACTCCAATAGAGACGAGGAATTTAGCTCTGTCCTTTAAGTGAGAGGAAAGTATTAGCACTGTGATATGTTTTATGATCTCTGAAACTGTTTATCTCAGAATTTCTTCTTTCAATCTGTGTGTAAACCCAAGGCTGTGCTCTGTGGTTTTCAGCCAACAATTGTGAACAATGTTTTTTAAGAATCACTGCTAATTTTTTAAATGGTTGATGTGAGACTTATTTACAAAAGAGAAAGAACCTGCCAAATTTGTTCTTTGAAATCTTGAGAGTAAGCTGGCACAGTGGCACACACATGTAATCTCAGTATTGAGGAGGTGGAGGCAAGAGGACTGCAAATTCAAGCCCACCTTGGGCAATTCATTGAGACTGTCTCAAAATGTTTTTGTAAATTTTTTTTAAAGAACTAGAGATGTAGCTCAGTGGTAGAGTGCTCCTGGGTTCCATTCCCATTACTGGAAAAAATAATAAAAAAGACTACCAAGGATGCTAATAAAGTCTAATTTTAAAACTCCACTGTGTAAATAGTACTGGCAAGTTGGCTTCTCTCAACCCTGTTATTCATAGTGATTACCTACTTTATATGTGCTACTCACCAGTACCTTTGGAATTGTGGAAATAAGAATGTCCAGCTGATCTGTTAAAAAAAGATATAAATAACAGGTAATAATTGACAGCTTTATAAACACTAAACAACATATTTCAAACCAAAAAAAAAAAAGATGGTATTGCATAAGCTTTTTACTTTGCATGATTCTATAAGACAAAATGTCTTGCAAATTTTCTGCTACAATTCTGCTTACATCCTAATGGCTCCACTTTTTTTTAAGTGATTTGAGATTTTTAACACACTAGGAAAGATTTATTTTTAAGCCATATCTGGTTTTACTTTTATAGCTTCCTAATTTCATTACTACTTTGAGCTCAATAAGTAGCTTGGGCTTCTGTGCTATAAGCATTGGAAATACTATCCTTTGAGGAGTAATTAGGATGTGCTGGAATTGATAAATTGGTCTGTTTCTAATTTTGTTCAAATCCTTTTGGGAATAAAACCCACTTCCTCCAACTTATTCAATGACCGTAAGTTCCTTGATCTCCTGACAGGATCCAGGACTGTCAAGCATCACGAAAAACAGAAAACTGTAAACAAATGCAACAAAAGCAAACCAGAACCTCAACTTATTTTTTAAGTCCTCAATAGGACCGGATATAATGGCGCACGCCTGTAATCTCTGCACTCTGGGAGACTGAGGCAAGAGGATGGCACGTTTTTACCCAGTTTGGGCACTTTAGGGAGATCTCTCTCAAAATTGTAAAGGGTTGGGGATGTAGCTCATTGTGAAGACCCCGGGTTCATCCCAGTACTGCAGATAAACAAAAGTCTTCAATGGCACCAGGTATTATAACATGGCATGTTTAGGACAAGGAGCCATGGCTGTGGGTTGAATGGATCGCAAATACCCGGCAGCTCCCGCTGTTCGGAACAAGGGAAGGAGGGAGTAAGGACAATGACTTCGGCAACTAATTTTCTTCCCCATCCAGGAAATCGGCTTCAGGACTCAGGAGCCTCCTTCTGCCCGGGGACGCCTCCCTTTCCGTGCTCCCCGCGTCCCTTATTCGCGTAGAGATGGGGCGGGAAGGCTCTTTCCCCAGGAGGGCCCGCAGCGCCCCCTACAGGGGCGCAGGAGGACGCCCGCCTGCGACTGTCGCAGTCCCGCGTCTCGTCTCTGCACCAAAGCCTCCCGAGCTCCTCTCCGAAGCCCTCCGTGAATAGCGACGGACCACCGCACAGGTCCCTATCGGCTCGCTTCGGAGCGTGCGAGACCCGGCCGCGAGGGCAGCCGCCG
>NW_022900924.1:17223528-17243621 GCF_012274545.1 Fukomys damarensis
GAGGGGCGGGAGTCCTCCGTCGATTGCGCGTGGGAAGAGATTATTTGTGGAAGAAAAGTCATGGAAAGCAAATATACATGCTCCCTAAAACAAAAGGGTCAGTATTCCAGACCCTCAGCAAATTGCATATCTTGAGCGTCAACATATAATTCAAACATCAGTTGCAAACCGAGGGTCAAAGCATCAGGACGAGAACAGTTGAGGGTTGACCGTTATCACCCAGGCAACCAGGCTTAGCCGGTTCCTTCTACTGCGGGTTTCCGGCAACTACTTCTGCGCTTGCTCAAATCCTTCGTGTCAGACCGTAGTCTCTTAAGGACCAGTTTCTCATTTAACTTGGCCCGAGGAACGCTCCGTACTCAGGAGTGTGGGCGAACTGGAGACGTAAAAGGGATTTGGATTGCGATTGGTTCACATTTAATGTTCCCGGAACTCGGTGGGTGTCGCGCGTATGCTGAGGGGAGTTTGACGGCAGCCGGGACCTGGAGGGCAGACATGCCTCGGTATGCGCAGCTGGTCATGGGCCCCGCAGGCAGCGGGAAGGTGAGGAGAGAAAAGTAGCAGTTGGAAACAGGAGTTCAGATCTTGAGAAGGCGATGGGTGTGTGTACTGGGGTCTCAGACTTTGAGCAACTCACTTCTGCGCTCCGTGCCCCGTTTTTGCTTCGAAGAATACCTATTGCTGTTAATGTTTATTGTTACCGCGCTAAACGCCTTATTTATTTACACAACCAACTTGTGAGCTAGGTCTTATTATTCTCACTTTACAGGTAGAGGAAAGCGAGATGCAAAAAGAAAGGTTTAAGGTTTTTGCCCCAAATCACACGCTAGTATGTTACGGCCAGAATTTGAATCCAGTTTTGTCTAACTCCAGAATCTGGCCTTATTTAGCACCCAGGAGGTTAACGTGGAGTCTTGTCCTTTACTGTTCTCAGAGGTTAGGACATAGACTTTTGATATTTGTGGTAATACTAGGTGGTACATGGAGCTGATATTAAAGATCACTGGATCATTTATAGAGAGAGTTGTTTCCTTTTCAATTCTCTTAGTTCTTCACTTGGTAGTGAGGTGAGATTTGTTTGGTTCTAGTGTATCTTCACCATTTAATTCCTAAGTCTTTTCAGAGAGTAGATTTAAGACTTATGGCTTTTAATAGGAAATTCTATTTAAAAAGTTTAGAAATTTCCTATTTCTAAAAGTTTAGAAGTTCCTGCGTGGCACATGTCTTTAATCCCATCTGTTCTGGAAGCTGATGCAGGATTGCAAGTTCAAAGCCAGTCTCAAAACAAAGAAGCTAGGAATTTAGCTCAGCACTCTCTGTTTTAAGGGGTGGGATAGGGTTTTGTGCGCTTGTGCTTTTTTTTTTTTTTTTAAGCAGGGCTTCACTTTGTAGTTTGGGCTGGCCTGGAACTTGCCAAGATCCTCCTGCCTCAGAGTCCTGAGTTCTGGGATTACAGCCATTCACCACCATTCCCAGCCAAATGCTCCCTGGTTTCAATCTCTAGTACCACACACACACAGAAATTCATTTAAAAGTTGTATATAATTTTATTGTTACCTTCATACCGTGATAAATGTAATCATAATTGGTTTCTGTTTACAATAGTGATAGTTTCTCTTGTAAATAAATACTAAAGAAATAATGTTAGAAGCACTCAAATACAGTATAAACAGTGAAGGTAATGATCAAATTATAGACATGTAGGAAACACGAGAGTTTGGGTGTGTTCTGTGGCATCAATCTTTGACAAACATGTTCCGAGTCCCTGACCTATTCTGGATTCAAAGTCACATATACATGTGACTAAATGACCCTCACCTATACAGAGCCTGTGTCTGAAAAGATAGGTGACTTGTCTGTTAAGACATGGAATGATGCCTGGAGATGGCTTCCAAAGTAGAGAGAATGATGTGTGTAAAGGAGAGAATCATGATGGAAGTTATTCTGTATTCTAGATTAATTTGGGGATTGTGTTAAAAAGTATGTATTATAAATTTTTGATGCCCATTATCAAAAATACTCATTGAGCATATTCTTTATGTCAAGCACTGATTTGAGCCCTTGTGATTGTTTCGCAAACAAAATAAAAGTCTTTGTCCTTGTGGAGGTTGTGTTTAAACACAGTAAGTCAGATAGAAATAATTACCAAGCATTTATTATGTAACAGGTATGTGCTGGTCCCAGGGGTTATAAAACTGAGAAGCCTGGCATGGTAGTGCAGGCCTGTAACCAGCACTCGGGAGGCTGAGGCTGGAGCATTCCAAGTTCAAGGCCAGCCTGGACAACTTTGGGACTTAACAAAAAGACCCTGCCTAAAAAAATAAAAAAAAATTTATGAAGGACTAGGAATGTAGCTCAATGCAAAGGTCATTGGTTCAATCCCTGTACTGGAAGAAAAAAAAATGAGGTAACAGCTCTGTCTTTAAACAGGTTGAGTGGAAGAGACAAAAAAGTAGCTTAGAGGCTAGAGATGTAGCTGAGCAGCACTGTGCCCACCTGGCGAGCCCAAGCTCCTGAGTTTGATTGCCACTACCGGAAAAAAAAAAAAAAGTAGCTTAGAATTTTAACATAGTGTGGTAAGGAATACTTTAAGAGTAAAGAGCTTTCTAAAGCAGAAGTGACAAGATGATAACCCGTCTGCAGGCTATTTCTTGACCTTAATGCTTCCTCTTTGGAGTACAGTTCTAGGTTGATAGCCATGCTCCCATGTGCTCAGGTACTACTCTCTACTCGGAGACATCACCGTGGCCCTTCTACTAAAGTATTTGGGCAGTAAGTCCTAGTAGAAGCACTATATGTTGAGCATTACACTGTGTAAGCAGAAATCTTTTCCTTTTTTTTTCTTTTGAGGCTAGGGATCAAATCTAGGGTTTTATGCTTTTAAAGCATGAGCCCTACCTCTGAGCTACATTTTCTTTTTCCTTTTCTTTTTTTTTTTTGTTTTGTTTTGTTTTTTGAGACAGGGTCTCACTATGTAGTTGAGACTGACCTGGAACTCACTATGTAGCCCAGGCTGGTCTCGAAATCACAGTTATCCTCCTGCCTCAGCCTCCCGAGTGCTGGGATTACAGGTGTGAACCACCACGCCTGGCTAGCTAGCTGTTTTCTATTACTGTTTAAATTATTCTAGCCAGAAGTTCAAAACCAGCCTGGGCTACATAGTGAGTTCCAGGTCAATCTCAACTACAAAGTGAGGCCCTTTCTCAAAAAACAAACAACAACAAAATTCCCCTTGTTGTATGTTAGAGCAATAAGTAACCTTAATGATCATAGAGGACAACCCAGTTAGAGACAAAATTGAAGGTCAGAGAGAGGAAGCAGCTTCCTTGGCATTTCCTGTCAGTTTAAGGTAAGTCTTGGAGCTGCAACCCAGGCAGTGTCTTTTGCCTCGATTTCTGCCAGTCTCTTGGTTATGAAAGCAGAGATTTGGCTTTAATGGATACTACTCCAAAGAATGTGGAGATTCCTTCTAAGCGTACAGAGACTATCATCACACTGCTTGTTCTAACTCCTCATGCCTTGTGACATTACAGAGCACCTACTGTGCTACCATGGTCCAGCACTGTGAAGCCCTCAACCGGTCTGTCCAGGTGGTAAATCTAGACCCGGCAGCAGAACATTTCAACTACCCTGTGATGGCTGGTAAGTCCTAGCAGAGCCTTTTCCTTTCAGGAAGGGCAAGGCACAGAAACTGAAAAATTACAAAAACTATTGCACTCTACTTCCTTGGTTCATGGTGAACGTCATGAGGTGAATGTCATTTGATGCTGTATATTCATGGTGATGTGTGTGAAAATACCCTTTCTTGGGTTTTGATGAATGATTTATAATGAGTGGACTCCTCTCCTACCTCTCTTCCCTTCTGCTCCTTTCTTGCTTAGTTATAACTGTCGTAAATCTATACTAAAGCTGATTTGATTGCAGTATACAGAGGGTACTCAAGTTAGTTTAGGTAAAAAAGAATAAGGTTAAGTAGAAACTACTGACATCCCAAAGATACAATATTTGGGTCCTTTGTACCTAGATACATAAAGCCCCAGGTCTAGATGAGCTTATGTAGGAAAGGAGTGTGGTTAGAGAAGAGGGACCCAAAACTGAACCTTGAAGTTGTTTCTTCTTCAGAGGTCTGGTAGAGTGGCATCAGAAAGGAAGGAGGAGCCGGGCGTGGTGGTGCGTGCAAGTAATCCCCGCACTCAAGAGGCTGAGGCAAGAGGAGCACTGTGAGTTTGAGAGCAGCCTGGACTACACAGTGAGTTCCAGGGCAGTCTGAACTACAAAGTGACAGGGCTGGGGATTTAGCTCACTGGTTCTGCTGCTTGCCTTACAAGCACAAGGACTTGAGTTCAATCCCCAGTACCAAAAGAAAAAACAAAAACAAAAAACCAAAGCTGAACTACATAGTAAGACCCTGTATCCAAAAAAAAAAGGAGAAGGAAAATATACCTTCATAGACGCCAGGTGTGGCTCATGCCTGTAGTCTCAGCTCCTAGGAAGGCTGGGGTGGGAGGATCACTTGAGCCCAGGAGTTTGAGACCTGTTAGGTCACATAGACCCTGTTCAATCCCCGATACCAAAAAAAAAGCAAAAACAAAGCAAAACATCATGAGACCCCCTCTTCAAACAAAAAAGAAAATGAAACTGAAGATGTCAAAGGTACTAGAGAAATAATCTTGAGTAAAAAAGGAAAGGAGACCTGAATGGGGAGGGTTTTGTCTGGCTAGGAGTGGAGTGCTTCCTCCTAACAGTGTTGGTAGTGGGAGTATGAAGTGTTCTCTTTGGTTGACTTCTGATTTCTGATAATAATGGGTGTCATTCGTATCTGAGAGTGGGTGGATTTGGGAGAGGCAGGTTGAAAAGAAAGGGGGAGATGTGAAGCAGAAGGCTTATCAGGGCCAAACTATGTGGCACATGCTTATAATCCTAGTACTTGGTAGGCTAGAGCAGAAAGGATTGTGAGTTTGAAACTGGCCTGGAAGGATTTACTGGATGGACTCAGCCTCTCACAAAACCCAAGAACAAGATTTTTATGAGAATCTAGACTCCAAAACATAAAAACTAAAGCCGGACGTGGTGGTGCACACCTATAATCCCAGCACTGGGGAGGCTGAGGCAGGAGGATCGCTGTGAGTTGGAGATGAGCCTGGGCTACATAGCGAGGTCCAGGTCAGTTACAGCTACATAGACCCTGTCTCAAAAACAAAAAAACAACATAAAACTAGCAGGAACCAAAACCTGCCTTCTGTCTGTCTCTGTTCTTTTTTCTCTTTTTTTGCTTCAGGATGTGTGTGGCCTGGCAAGGTACCCAGGTTTACATCATTTTCTGGTTGAGGTGTTTTACTGACTGACTAGTATCCTTGGTTCATCCTTCTAGAAGGCCAGTTTTATTGTCCCTGCCTGGATCATTATTTATCCTTGGAGAAAGGGTAGGAATAAAATGTCAGTGTAAATGAAGCCTGATACTTTATGACGAAGATTATAGATGTGGGCAGAAATATAATGTAAAGCCAGGCATGGGCTGTACTCTCAACTAATCAGGAGGCTGAGGCAAAAGGATCATAAATTTGAGGTCAGTCTATGTAACTTAGTGAGACTCTGTCTCAAAATAAAATTTAAGAAGGCCTGGAGATGTAATTCAGTGGTAGAGTACTTCCCTAGTAGCCATGAGGCCTTGGGTCCATACCCAGTACTAAAAACAAGAGCCTATGTTCGCAGAGTAGTTTACCACAGAGTTCCTTCAGATGCCAAGCCTCCTAGTGTGTTTGTGGTTACATTATTTAACCAGAACTTTTCAGGAATTTCTGTGTTGTTTAAAGCAAGATAGAGCTATACTGGTGTGTCAGTGAATCCGCCTGTTTTAAGCACTTACCAGGGCTTCCACACAGTTATTTATTTTCGCCTTAGTTGATCCTGTTGTTTGCTGCCATTGGCATGAAACGGGCACCTGTGGCAGTTGTTCTTTCATTCAGTTACACCTTGTCAACCAGTGGTTTCCACTCTTTTCAAGTTAAGACACCTTACCGTTGCTTATTTGATTTTAGGAAAGTTGTTCCATTTTTTTCTCCCTAAAGGAAACAAAAGCTTTATGACATATTTATTTTTTTAATAAAACTAAGCAAAAATAAAAGTTACGGTAATTCTTTACAAAAAACAAAAAAAAACAAAAAAAAACAAGAGCCTAATATCTAAATATTGATCCAAAAGTTGGTAAGAGAATAAAATACGTATACCAGAGTTTTTAAGCCCTTCTAATACGTGATTTATATTAATGTTCATCCTTCTATCCCAGGATGTATGATTCCCACCCCACTTCCCATCTTATAAAAGGAAAAGAGAGGCTCAGGAGGTTAAGTAGCTTCTCTAGAATCATTTTAAAGGACAATAGCTTGGGTTGGGTACAAGGACCCGAGTTTGATTCCTGGTGCAAAAAAAAAAAAAAGCTTGCATTGTTTTTCTTTCTTTATTTTGGTACTAGGAATCAAACTCACGACCTTAAACTTGTGAGGCAGGCGGTGGCCGCACTGAGCTAAATCCCTGGCCCTGCACCATAGATTTTTTAGTTCCAGCTTTTTTGGGGTGGGGTATTGAACTCGGGACCTTGCACTTGCGAGGCAGGCAGCAGCACCATTGAGCTAAATCTCCTGCACCAAATTTTTTTTTTTAACTTATTATACACTTAGAAAATTCCCCTTCCTTTTTATGGCCACATATTACTCCAGTATAGTGTCTGGCTATATAATAATTTATTGGTCAGTTCTTCGTTCATTGATACTGCTACAGTCAAAAGTATATAAATGATTTCATACATGTAAGTTTTTGTATAATTGTTATTACTGGAGAAGATAATAATTTTTTTAGTGGATAGTGCTATTCTAGGCCCTGTCTGTCCCTTTCAGATATCCGGGAACTGATTGAAGTGGATGATGTGATGGAGGATGACTCTCTCCGGTTTGGTCCCAATGGAGGATTGGTGTTTTGCATGGAGTACTTTGCCAATAATTTTGACTGGTTAGAGAACTGTCTTGGCCATGTGGAAGATGACTACATCCTTTTTGACTGTCCAGGCAAGTCATCAATGTGAATGTGTGTTGCTTTCCTTGAAGCTGTAATTGTGCTCTCAGCGGAAGAAGGTGTAGCTCTAGACTGTAGTGCAGTAAGGAACCAAAGTCTTAACCTCATCCTCTGAGGGCTTTTTATACCCTGGGAACACCATAGAGAGTAAAGAAGCATGGTCTGTGCCTTCACAGAGCTCACAGTCTGCAGAGTGCATGAGTGTAAATGAAATCTCCCATATGATGATGATGTAATATGCACTTGTGACCAGCATTCCACAGAAGTAACAGACTGTCATGAAGCAGGGAGCTCAGAGAGGAATCAGATCAGGTGGTCATTAAGCTGGGCCATGGGGCAAAAGTGGAAGACAGTGGTCCAGACAGAGGGCACAGCAGGCTGAAGACCTTGATCAGCAAGGAACAGGTGGGCTTGAGGCACTGCACAGGGCAGAGTGGCTGGAGCAAAAAAAAAAGAGGAAGGTGCCATATGGTGAGTCTGGTAATTATGGATGGTTTCTTAAGACCCAAGTCTAACTAACCTGGCTGATCACTTATGGCACTCATTTGTTTCTAATTGAATATACATGTACTTGCAGTAAGTGTGTACATCATAAATGTAGAGTTTGGTATTGCCAAACTGCACAACCCTTTGTAGCACTCTACTAGCCTTTTTTCACTGTAATGCTGTATATTGAGTTTAGGGTGTGCCAGGCAAGCTCTTATCATGTAGCTACATTCCCAGCCTTAGCACTCACTTTTGACTGGCAAGCTATGTAGTATGAGGAGCTTCATTTTCTACATTAGACTGGATAGTTTGCTTGAGATTATTATGGTGGCATTACCTTAGGTTTTGTGATTGCTTTGAGGCTAGAAGGCCCTATACAAATTGAATGTTATTATTAAGAACTGATTTCCCATTCTTTTTCCACCATTTACATGATGTTGTTCATGTAGGTCAGATTGAGTTGTACACTCATCTGCCTGTGATGAAACAGCTGGTCCAGCAGCTGGAACAGTGGGAGTTCCAAGTCTGTGGCGTGTTCCTTGTTGATTCTCAATTCATGGTAGAGTCCTTCAAGGTATGAGGATAAATCTCTTGTTAATTTGTTTGTTTTGTTTTGTTTGTATTGTTTTGTTTTAAGACAGGGTCTCACTATGTAGTTGAGACTGATCTGGAACTCACTATGTAGCCCAGGCTGGTCTCAAACTCACAGCGATCCTCCTGCCTCAGGCTCCCAAGTGCTGGGATTACAGGCGTGCTCCACTATGCCTGCCTGTCTTGTTAATTTTGCAGTGATAGGTAGGTACAAGTAGAAAACAGTCTCCTTTAATTACTGTGTGATTCTGGATGTTTCACCAGACTATTTCAGTGATTTAGTATACCTTGTTATCATGCTAACATGTTTTAACTTGAAAGTAGTAAATGATGATATCATACAGATTTTGAGGACCTGCTCATCAAGAAAATATTGAGGTAGGTAGATATTTTTAAAAATATAGGTGCCAGGAGATCTGACACATGATGGTCATTCTAAACTAATCACCCATCAGCCAGGTGTGGTGGCACATGCCTGTCAAGCCAGCAATTCCAGATTGAGGCAGGATCACCACAAGTTCAAGGCCAGTTTGGACTACTTAGTGAGATCCTGTCTCCAAAAAACAAAACAAAACAAAAAAATATTTTAAAAAAAATCTGTAAGTGGGCTGCCAGGAAGATGGTGAAGTGGTAACAGCAGAGAAACAGCCTCTCCTTGCTATCTAGATACTGGAATATACTAACATGAGAAGAGAAGACTGGGAAGTGGGTCCCCAGGATCCAGCAAGGATGTGAAGCAAGAATTTGAAGCTCACAAGGAGGGCGAAGAGTGAGACCTCAGTGCAGAAGGAGGTGGCAAGCAGTGCTTTCTCCTTGAGCCCTGATTTACTGCATGGGAGGTGCAGCTAAAATCTACAGACACACCTTCACTGCTGGCAATGCCAGAGGTCTCCATAGAGAAACACATCAGTGGAATGTGGCAATTTATGAACAGACTGCAGTGAAGTTTAGATCCCCCCGACACCCAGAGGGCAATTGGTTGGTAGCCATCTTGGACAGGGGCCAACTGACCTCAAAACTCAGAGCAGCTGTGGACTGGCTCCATCTAGTGGCTCCCAGCCTCGGTAAGGTAGAGCTGAGTTCAAGTCAACAGGAGATCACAGAGCCCAGTTCAAGTTGGCAAGCAGCACATGACATGTTGCAGGCTGAACAAATTGGCTTCGGCCTCAGAGCCAGAAATCATCCTGAACTTCAGTGGAACTAAAGTGCAGGCTTGCTGTGATTATCCACTAGCACATCATAAATCTACGGCTGGCTGGTTGGGATTGATCAATACTGGGCTCTGTCTGCCCACTCTGTCTACCAATGACAAGAGAAATACACACTGAAGTGGACATTTTGTTTTCTTCTGCTTTTTTTTTTCTTTTTTGTTTAACCAGGGATCTAACTCAGGACCTTGCACTTGCAAGGCAGGTGCTGTGCCACTGAGCTAAATTCCAGGCCCTGTTTTCTTTTTTCTTAATTGTTTGTTCTTGTGTTATATGTGTGAACATTTTTCTAATTTTTTGTTGTTGTTGTTGCTCTGTTCTGTTCTTTTTATTTCTTTCTTCTCTTTGCCTACTATCTTCACCAGTTTCCCAAAATTTCTGTAATCTTCCTTTGTCCTCCAGCCTCCTAATCTCTTCCTCTTTTTGTTTCTCTTTTTTCCCCCAACTCCTCTAAAATTTTTTTCTCCTGGAGGTAAAATTGTCACATTGAGGGCATATTTACTGTATAGAATTTTGTGGTTCATTTTAGATTTTGTTATATAGCCACAAATATAGTTCATATAATTAAAGGTGGCAAATTAATAGCTACCACAGGGGTGGGGGATTTAGCTCAATGGTTCCACCACCTGCCTCACAAGTACAAGGTCCTAAGTTTGATCCCTGGTACCAGAAAAATGTTACTAGAGTTCAGCACCTGCCTGGCAAGCACAAGGTCCTGAGTTCAATCCCCGGTACCAAAAAAAAAAAAAAGAAAAGAAAATGAGAAGACACTTAAGCAAGATGAACCCCAGACTTCCAGCTTCCCAAGGTAAACCCAGGGGCCAATGAGGGAGAACAGTTTGAAAGCCACCCAGCCAAAATCTCTGAAATGGTAATAGTAGAAGTAACAAAGCAGATAGATAAGGCTCTAGAAAAAAATAATTTCTCAGGTGACTACAGAGATGGTGACCATAATGAAAGACATGGTTAGTAATTCTAGAGTAGATACACATTTAAAAAAAACTAGAAGAGCTTAGGAAAATAATGGAAACCGTGAATGCCCAACATAGGAAACAAATGAAATCCATGAAACAGATTCAAACAGATGTTGAGGAGATTAAAAATTCCATTGAGGGCCAGGAATTTAGCTCAGTGGTTCCACCACCTGCCTGTTCGATCCCCTGGTACAAAAAAAAAAAAAAAATTTTTTTTAAAAAAAAAAAAAAAAAAAAAAAAAAAATCCATTTAAAGTATACCCAGCAGAATGAGCCAGTATGTTAAGAAAATATCAGATATAGAAGACAGGATTATGATATGCAATCATGAAAAGAAAGATTTCTTAAAAATAGAGACCATGAAAAATCAGTCCAATAGCTGCTAGTTGATACAAATATAACATAAGATTGATCAGAGTCAATGAAAGCAGGAGATACTGCAAAGAACTTTAAAAGCCTATTTATAGGAGTAATGGCAGAAAACTTCACAAGCATGGAAAAAGAATTTGATATATAAGTGAGGCATATAGAACTTCAACTAGCCATGATCAAAAATAATCCACATTGTCAGAATAGTTAAGACTCCAGAAATTCAACACAAGAAAAGAATATTGAAAACTTAGAAAAAAAAAAAGCTGGGCATGGTGGCGTACACCTGTAATCCCGACACTCAGGAGGCTGAGGCAGAAGGATTGCTGTGAGTTCAGCACCAGCCTGGGCTAAACAGTGAGTTTCAGAGCAGTCTGAACTACATAGTGAGACCCTATCTCAAAAAACCAAAAACCAAAAAAAAAAAAAAAAGAGAGAGAAAAACAAATCACCTATAAAGGAAAACTCATCAGAATCGCAGGAAATCCCAACACAAACCCCCAAGTCAAGGAGAGCTTGAAGTGAAGTATTTCAAGCCCTAAAAATCCCCAGCTATTCCCCTTGATACCTTCCCAAAAGAATTAAAAGCACCATACCATAGCAGTATATGCACAACTATGTTTATAGCAGCACAGTTTGTAATAGCTAAATCTTAGAAACAGCCCAGATGCCCATCAACCAATGAATGGATAAAGCAGATGTGGTTTTTTTTTAATACAATGGCTTTTTTTATACTCTGCCATAAAGAAGGTTAAGCTTGGGACATTTCTAGCTAAATGGATGGACCTTAAGACCGTACTCTTAAGTAAAATAAATCAGACACAAATGTTTAAATACCTCATTGTTTGTCTGGTGTGAGAAACCAGAAGTGGAACTAGACCAAAATATATAAGATATTGGGAACTGGGAAGAAAATATTCAAATGAGAAGGGGAACAAGGGAGGGGGAACAAGGAAGGAAAAGAAGGGACAAGAAAATATAGACAAAAATGGGAACAGCTTTTGTGAATAATGACGAAGAGTGTTTGAAGGGAAAGGCAAGAAAAAAGCAGGATATATCAGGTACGGATTCCCTATGATGAATATTATCATTATGTATATCTAAAACGTACCAATAAAAATAAGTAAAATATAGAGGCCAGATGTTGGGCATTGTGGCACATTCCTGTAATCCCACTACTCCAAAGGCTATGGCAGGAGGATTGTCACAAGTGCAAGACAAGCCTGGCCTACATAATGAGTTCATAGCCAATCTGAACTACACAATGAGACTGTCTTTAAAAAAAAAAAAAGGCCGGGGATGTAGCTCAGTGGCACTGTGCCTGCCTTATAAGTGCAAGGTCCTGAGTTCTATTCCCAGTACCAGAGGAAAAAAAAAAAAAGAATGCATATAGAAGGGGAGCTGGGGCAGGAGGAAAAGAAGCCAACCAGGCATGGTGGCACATGCCTATAATCCATGTACTCAAGAGGCTAAGGCAGGAGAGGATCACTGAGTTCAAGGCCAACCGGGGCTATGTAGTATGACTCTGTCTCAAACATAAATGAAATATATAGAGTATTCCAATAATAAAAATAAGTATTTTGTCCAGTTTACAAACTATCTGAATCCAATTTCATTTCTCACGAGTAGCTCTTGAGTGTATTCGATGGGAAGAGTGGTTAACAGTGCTGTCTAAATCCAGATATGTAATCACCAGAACTTAAATCTACATCTTCCCTCATCTTTTTCTATAATATCAGCGTTTCTGTTTCTGTCTGTCTGTCTTTCTTTCTTTTTTTAAGACAGGGTCTCGCTTTGTAGTGCAGGCTGGCCTTGAACTTACTATGTAGTCTACTCTGGCCTCAAACTCGAAGCAGTCTTCCTGCCTCAGCCTCCTGAGTTCTAAGATTACAGGCATGGCCACCAGGTCAGCTAGCATTTTTTTTTTCCCCTGGGCCAGTTCTCTTCCAAGGAGGAGTAAAAGCCCTTTATTTGGAGAATTATTTGCCAACAAGTAACTCATCTTCTCTTTTCTGTTTCCTCCTTCAGTTTATTTCTGGCATCCTGACAGCCCTGAGTGCCATGGTCTCTTTAGAAATCCCACAAGTTAACATCATGACGAAAATGGATCTTCTGAGTAAGAAAGCTAAAAAGGAAATTGAGAAGTGAGTTCACTATTCCTTTACCTTCAGTTCTCAGCTGCCAAGATGAACCTTTTGTTTTACTGAGATGTGAGGTTCTGTCAGTCTGTAAATATAGTTTCCTGATTTGTTTTTCCTTTTATCATTAGTCTCTTTTTTTTCCTCACTTTTAAAGGTTTCTAGATCCAGATATGTATTCTTTGTTGGAAGATTCGACCAGTGACATAAGAAGCAAAAAATTCAAAAAATTGAATAAAGCTATATGCGGACTGGTAAGCAGTTTTTTGGTTCTTTTTCCCTAAATAACTCAATGTTTGCCCATGTCCAGTCAGTGGCCACCTTTGCAAGAGGCACAGTACAGTGTGATGTTCTGCAAAGAGGAGGGAGGTGGGCAGGGAATGAGTGGACCATAAGCAGTTTAACTTAGAAGTAGTTGTCACAGCCCTTGATAGTGCACGCCTGTAATCTCAGCATTTGGGAGGCTGAGGCAGGAGGATTTCAGCAAGTTCAAGGCCAGCCTGGGCTACAGAGTGAGTTCAGGGCCAGTCTGAACTACATAGTGAGACCCTATCTCAAAAAAACAAATAAAAAGTGAAGTAGTTATTGGCAGGCCAATAAATTAACATGTTCATTATTTCAAGCCATTTGAACAGCTCTGAGCTGTTTGTTTATACCTTTATGACATTTCTAGTTGGTGTTGAATTCAGATAAATACCAGTGGAACAGTCTCAGAGTAAAGAGCCAGTGAATGTAGTGGAGGATCAGAAGTCAGAAAATCAGTAACGATTTGTTGCTGTTCTATGTCTGGCTACCTCTCCTTCGCCTCTACTCCAGAGATGTTTTTAATCAGAAGTATAAATGGTTATAAAACTCAGATCTACATTGAAAATTATGTATTTTACACAACTTCAGAATGAACTTTTCTTGAAATCCCCAACTCATAGATTGATGACTACAGCATGGTTCGGTTTTTACCTTTTGATCAGTCAGATGAAGAAAGCATGAACATCGTGTTACAGCATATCGATTTTGCCATTCAGTATGGAGAAGACTTGGAATTTAAAGAACCAAAGGTAATTTCTGATTTGAAGTTTTTATTGGCTTTGGGGAAAATATCTGCCAGCGCTCAGCAGCCTCCTTCATAAACCAAGCAACTCCTTAAATTAGTTTTTTGTCATGGTGGCTATTACTTGGGCTTTTCTGTATAATGTCTGTGTCCGACTTCCCTATACCTTGTATTGAGGTGATATCAGCAAGTTAAGTCTCTGGGCTTGCAGCTTGGGGTTCTGTACAAAGAGGAGGTGAAATCCAGCTGAAATTGGGTGCTCTCACACGTCACTGGGGTCACTGATGACAGTCATCAGGAGATCACTAGCAAAGCGAGTCATCAGAGAGTCATTTTCAATGTAAATTTAAGTGCGAAATGCATGAGATGAGATATAAGCACAGCAGTTTGCCATATCCCTGGAAAAAGGCTATCCACTGTGCCGTTCTTAACCATTAGCAGTTACCAAGGAACAGTGCGTGGAGCTGGTACTGGATTTATTAGTTGCATAGAAAGCATTCCCTAATCAGTCTGCAGCACACACTTGTCTCTCTAGGAGAAGTGAATGTATCTTGTTTTCTGTTTCCTTTGTCAGGAGCACGAAGATGAGTCTTCCTCTATGTTTGATGAATATTTCCAAGAAGGCCAGAATGAATGAGATTTTCACTAAATATATGTATGAAGATCTTGTGACGAAATCAGCAGAATATTCTCTTCAAAAGAGGCAGTAGTAGAAAGCTGCTTATTTTAATGAAAAAAGGAGTACTTGGCTGTTTGCCAGGAACATCCCTGGATCAAGTTCTAAGTTACTCTGAAACTGCTTCTGTTGAAGGGGAATCTTTTAGACCTGGAAGAGGAGCCCAGTGGAAGAATACCATGAAGCACATGTAAAGCCCTGGCTTTGATTCCCAGGACATTGTTGGGGGCGGGGGCTGGAATCTTTAGTAGGATTCTAATAGCATAAATTTTTTTTTTTTTGGTGCTGGGGATCCAACTTGGCTCAGGCGGTGGAACCACTGAGCTAAATCCCCAGCCACTAATAGCATCAATTTAATTATTTTTTTCTTTTTAGGTTTTATGTAGTCCTGTCTGACCTGGAAGTCACTGTGTAATCCACCAGGCTAGAACTCACAGCAGTCTTCCTGCCTCAGCCTCCTGAGTGTTAGAATTACAGGTGTGCACCACCACACTTGATTTATCAGTTTAAATTTTTTAAATCAAAGTTCAAATGAGGACCACAGATATAGCTTAGTGGTAGAGGGTGCTTGGCTTGTGGTAAGGCCTTGAGTTTAATCTACCACCAAAAGAAAAATTAAAATGAATGCACACTGATTTGTATATAATATAGGTTATTACCTGTTCTGTATATTAAGGCCTGTCTAACTTCATTTATATGGTTGGATTTTTGTGGGGTTTTTTTTTTGTTTTGTTTTTGAGAGGCACAAAGCATTGTAACAAAATTATATATTATCTCCAAAGGAAAAAAAATTCAGAAAGGTATAGATAAGACCATTGCCTATCTATATCTTTTTATTTTTCTACATTGAAAATGTATCATTTGTATAATTAAAAAAGTAAAATAGCCATGTTTTGAGATACTGTGTGCATACCGGAAAGAAACAGGCAGCACTAAACTTTCATTACATTCTTATTTTCCAGGCAGAATTTGAAATTCACAGCCCAATCAAAGTTTTCAATGTGTAAATTTTCCTAAATGTCAAAATGTAGGCCATGTTATTTTTAAAATGTATTTGTAGTCTCTGAGCATTTAAAATTGTACCCTTTCCTTGAGTAATAAACACCAAAATGCAGAAGAAATACTTAAGTACTGTCAGGCCTTGTGTTAAACATTTTATATCAGTTCTTTCTTTTAATTCTCACACAGGCCTGAGCCTCCAATGTAAATGCCTCTTGCTCACAGAAACCCTGAAACTCAGGTTCAACTTTATTGTTTTTTGGCCTAAATGGCAAAAGTGCACCTGCAGTGTCAAATTAGATCCATTTTAATTGAAGCAAAATAAAGCACCAAGGGCATCACTGGCAGCTTGTGTGGTAACCTGGAGGAGGAGCAGAGCCAGGTGTCCCAAGCACAGAATGGCGGTGCAAGCTGTTCCTTCATGAGTGCCCTTCGGAGAAGAGCATGAGGAGCTGTGCAGGGCTGCTCAGGGTCCTCCTGTGGCCCTCAGAAAAGCTGGGGTCACCCTGATTACTCAGTGTTACTGATTGTTAGGAGAAGAAATAACTTTCTTTTTTGGTACGGGTGATCAAACTCGGACCCTTGTACTTGGGAGGCAGGCAGCAGAACCACCAAGCCAAATCTCCGGCCCAGAAATAATTTCTTTCTTGCTCTCTTCATTTCTCCCTAGGCTATTCCTCCTCGGTTTAGCTTCTGGGGAATCTAGTATGTGCCCCTGGGAGAAAATGAGCCAGATTCTGCTGCCTCTCCCTCTGGACATGGGTTTCAAAGAATCTGACCTTCCAGGCCTCAAGGACTTCACTGTCTGATATGAGAGCCTAAGTAACTTCACAGTAGTTTAATGAGGTTCTGTGGATGCCAGGTACTGGACAGAAGGGAATGCTCACAGCAGACAAAGCCTTCCTCAGATGGGGCTGACTTCCTAGTAAACACTTCACCTATGGAGGGATGGGAGGTGAAAAAGGTAATTAAATGGAGTGACTAAGGGGTACTTTGGGCCTCTTATAGCTGGGTGTGATGGTGCAGACCTGCAGTTCCAGCACTCTGGGAGGCTGAGGAAGGAAGATTACAAGCTGAAGGCTACCCTGTGCAAATTTAGTGACTTAGATTGTGTCTCAAAATTTAGAAAGAGCTGAAGAAACAGCTTTGTGAAGACCCTAGGCTCAACCTCCAGTACCACCAAAAAAAAAAAAAAAAAAAAGCAAGCTGCTTCTTTTAGGTGCTGTTTGCCTAGGGGGCCAAATGCAAGGTCAGATGTGGAAATAGGTTTATTTTGTTCTTTGACACAGGATCTCACTCTAGTCCAGGCTGGCCTTGATTTACAGCATTCCTCCTGCCTCAGACTCCCAAGTACTGGGATTATGGATGTGGAAATATGATCCAGAGTACTTCAGTCTTAAAGACTAGAGGCAGAGATATCACAGAGGCAATAATAAACAGCTTTTCACATGAGGTGTTTCTGTTTTTAATATCCTCCAGGCATGTAAATTCTAAGTACGTTCCATGTAATTCATCTTTACAAAATGAGGTAAATATTGTCTTCATTTTCCGGTGAAGACCGAGGCACAGTGAAATGAATTAACTTGCCCAGAATTACACAGCTAGTGTATGTTGGAAGTAGGATTCAGACCCAATGTCTGCTTCCTCAACCACTGCACAGAATGGCAATACAAGACTGTACAATTTCCTGCTTTCCCGTGCTGCACTATTTTACCGTTTCAAAAAGCAGTGGGTTGGGTTCATTCATTCACTCAGCTATTTACTGATGCTGACTATGCACCATCACTGACACAGGCGTGAGGGACACAACCCTGAAAAAAACGGACAGAAATCCTGCCTTCTTGACATTCACATGGATGGGGAACCGGTTAGAGGAACACCCAGAAGTAAACTAAGAATTCTAAAACAGGAGGAACCGGGAAAGAAGGCAGAGGGCCGAGGTGGGGTAGAATTTGAAACAGTCAAGGAAATGGTTTATTGAAAAGGTGACCTTTAAGGAAAAATAAAGTGATGAATCACCCGCTCTCTAGCTCCACTACACATCTCCCTTCCGCACGCATTTTTACGCATGCGCGAGCCTCACAAATTCAGCTTTGTATCCGTGCGACTCCTGGCGCGCCTTCACATCCGCGCAGCCGCAGCGGACAGCGCCTTGACTGCAAGACCGGAAGGGCCGTCTCCTCCCGTCTCCTCCCCTTCCGGCTCACTTCCGGACCCCTGTGCCCGAGCCCACAGACCGGAAAGTTCGCTTTCTAACCAGGATCTACTCCTCTGTGTTGAAACCCCGGCTCCACCAAAATGCCGGTAAGCGTTTGACCCTGAGGTGTGAGAAGATGGCTGGGACTGGGGAGAGCGCTTGGAAGTTGTGTGTGGGCTGAGAGAAGCGGACTGACGAAGGTGGAAAGGAAGTGGGGAGTCTGAGAAGCGGGGAAGCTAGGGAAGCGGCTGGCTCCTGTAGGATCAGGGCCGCCCTGAGGTGTTGGCTTTGGGAGATGCGGGGCGCGGACAGAATGGACCAGCAGCCGGCGCTAGGGAGGAGGCCGCCGCCGCCCGCCCCCGCCCTTTTCTCCATCCCAACCCCTTGGCTTAACTATCGTCTCCCCCCGAGACCAACAAGGTTCCCAGAACCTCGTTAGAGCCGGAAGTCAAAGGCCGTGCTTTTTATTTCTTATTATTCAAGATGCAGCTTCTCATTTTTTTGTCAGGGCCACTTCCTCCTCCGCCCTTGGGGGCAGGTCCCGCCCCCTGCCTGTCACTGTCAGACCCACTTTCCGGTCGTCTCCCTGGTCCCTTGCAGTGGTGGCCACCCCAGCGGCTTCTGGGTTTAGATCCCTCAGCCCGCCCAGGGTTGGCTGTGGTGTCCAGGGGTCTCCCTTTTGTGAGTGCATCGAGTCAGGGTAAAAATTGCTGACGGCCCCACTGTCCTTAATTTCTGACTTCCAGGCTGTGGGCTTTATCGACATCGTTATCTCCATTTTACAGATTTGGAAGAGTGGCTCAGGAACGCATATTAAATTCAATCATACCTGAGCATCTACTGCAAGCCAGCTCTTAAGGCTCTTGCATTCTAATGGAGAGATAGACCCTAACACAGAAATATGAATAAAAGAGATAATTTCAGTGCCAGATGCTGTGGAGGAAAGAAGTGCATAACAAGGCAGTGACTGGTGAATGGGAGGGTGGAATCTGCTTTAAATAAGGCACACCCACTAAGAAAGGAACAAGCCATAGTTACAGCTATATATTTTATGAATCCTACAGTTATCGTTTTGACTCCTGAGTGCCAGGCAGGCCCAGAACTACACACTTCCTAAATTAGGCCGTTTAATTCTCACAGTAACCCTATGAAGTAGATGCCGTTATTGGTCCTATCTTGCAGAAGACACGGAGATTCAAAGAAATGAAGTGACTTGCACAAGGCTGGGAAAGCAGGAAAAGCCAGATTTTGAGCCAGGACTCTCGAACTCCGCTTATTCCAGTTGCACAGAAAGCACCCTGGACTTACTCTGTGGCTACTTATTTTATTCCTGTTTTCTCCATTAGCCTGAAAGTTCTTCAAGGACAGAAACCACACTGCTCCTATATATCACTATCACTGTGCCAGCACATAGGAAATGCTTGATTATTATTTGGTGAATGAATGAACGAATATTTGAATGGGCATGTTTTCTAAAAAGCCAGACATCTTGAAAAAACAAAACTAGGAACTGGCATACAAACTACTCTCATAAATTACTTTTCCCCTCTCCTTTGTCTCACACAGCTATACACTAAGGGCTATATAAATATTTTACAAATTTGAAAACAGGCTAAGGGAAGAAATAAGGTCTTTGAAAACACAAAGCCAGCTTGGGTGGGGGGTGCCCGCCCACCTGTGATCCCAGCGCAGAGCTGGAGAATTACAACTTCGAGCTCAGCCTGGTCAACTTGATAGCAAGAGCCTGTCTTCAAAAAAAAAGGAGAGGGAGGGGAAATATAGCTACGTGTGTAGGCTTTGATCAGCAATGGCAAGTCTTTTAGAGCTTTCAGTAACAGGGTCGGGAATTTAGCTCAGTGGTTCTGCCTGCCTGGCAAGCGCAAGGTCCTGAGTTTGATTCCCGGTACCAAACAAAATAAACAAAATACTGTTGTTCCAGGGCTGGGGATTTAGCTCAGTGGGGCCCCTACCTGCCTCACAAGCTCAAGGTCCCGAGTTCAATCCCCAGTGCCCCCCAAAACCTCCCCCCTAAAAAATAACAACAAAGATTGTTCCAAATCATATTTCAACCCCCCCCTAAAAAATAACAACAACAAAGATTGTCCCAAATCATATTAGTAAAAAGAGTTTTCAATAACAAGCAGCCACTGCAGCATGTGTGCCATGGGTTTACCCCCTCTGTCCGAGGTTCAGTTCCCAGTACTGGGGGCGAGGGCACTGGGAAATGGCAGCACTGAAAAGCTTGGGTCCTTGTTAGCCCAACCATCTGGAGAGTGGGTAACCTGACCTCTAAAGCATTTGCCTGTTTCTTTTTTCTTTTTCTTTTCTTTTTTTTTTTT
>NW_022900924.1:17243773-17252951 GCF_012274545.1 Fukomys damarensis
AGACAGGGTCTCACTATGTAATTGAGACTGACCTGGAACTCACTATGTAGCCCAGGCTGGTTTCGAACTCACTGCAATCCTGCCTCAGCCTCCTGAGTGCTGTGATTACAGGCGTGCGACACCACACCCAACTACATTTGTCTGTTCCTAGTGGAAATTCTCCCACCATCTGCCTCTTCAGTGTCATAAAAGGGGAATTGAAAGAGGTACACGGTGGCACCCAATCATAGCATATTTCCACTATAAAAGTATAAAAGACAAATAATCGTAAGAAAATAGTAGTAAAAAATCTAGTTTCTAAAAATTGGGAAATGGTGAGTACTTACCTTTGTTTTTAATATATAATTTTTTAAAGTGCAAGTTTATATAATGTAATTTTTGAGAATGGCTGTGATTAATAACCAGCTTGCAGAATTCCTCAAGATTTAACAAAAGGTTTTCTTGCCAGGCATGATGGTACACACCTGTCATCTCAGTATTTGGGAGGCCGAGGCAGAAGGAACAGAGTTCAAAGCTAGCCTGGACTATTTAATAAGACTTTGTCTGAAAAAAACAAAAACAGAGTGGATGAGAGGCACCTCCTGCACATCACTGGTGCCCTCCTTGGTGTCTCTCTGGAGCCTAGTTAATCTTGGGTGGTTACTCTTTATTTCTTTAGAGAAATATCCTTGCCTGCCCTATGACATTTGTCCTCGCTCTGTCTGTGTTCTTTTTTTTTGGTACCGGGGATCGAACTCGGGTCTTTGCGCTTGCAAGGCAGGTGGTGGAACCACTGAGCTAAATCCCCGGCCCTCTGTCTGTATTCTTAATTGGTGCTATTTCAGGCCTACCACTCTTCCCTCATGGACCCTGACACCAAACTCATTGGAAATATGGCGCTGCTACCTATCAGGAGTCAGTTCAAAGGACCCGCCCCTAGAGAGAGTAAGTCTAAACCATTGCTTTCAAATGTTGGTATAAAATGCCTAGCAAAGCTTCTGAGAATATCAGCTCAGGAAATTTCTTCGCTCGGTCCTCTGTCTTGTGTTACTCTTTTACTTTCTGTTTGCTTGGTATGTATTGTATTTTTTGTTGTTTTTTGTTTTTTGTTTTTTTTTTGAGACAGGGTCTCACTATGGAGTTGAGACTGACCTGGAACTCACTATGTAGCCCAGGCTGGTCTCGAACTCACAGCGATCCTCCTGCCTCAGCCTCCCGCGTGCTGAGATTACAGGCATGAGCCACCACGCCTGGCTTGTATTGTATTTTAGACCTCTCTTGATCACAGTTATGCTGGGCATGGTGGTACACACCTGTAATAACAGTGCTCAGGAAGCTGAGGCAGGAGGATTATTGTGAGTTTGAGGGCAGTTTGAATTACATAGCAAGAACCTAACTGAAAAAGATAAAAAATAAAAAGATTATGACTCTATGTTGCATTTAATAGGAAATCATATTGTTACTTCCACTTTCTCTAGGATATTTTGCTGAGAGGAAAGTGGAAATGTACTTAATTCTGGACATGTTCCTATAGTCACTATCTGTTCCTTCAAACTAATCTACTACTGTTACCCCTATAGAATGCCTTGGCTCCATCTTATCTCTGCCATCACATTGGAAAAGACAGACATCAAAAATTATTTTAAGCCAAGTGTGGTAGCAAACACCTGTAACCCCAGCTATTTGGGATGTTGAAGCAGGAGGATCCCAAATTCAAGGCCAGATGGGAAAGCTTGCTAGATCCAGGATTAAAATAAAAATTTTTGAAAAGGAACTGGGATTGCAGCTCAGTGGTAGAGCACCCCTGGATCCAATTCCCAGTACATCAAAAATAGTAATATTTTTTCTTCTCCATCTAAATCTATTTCCTTTGTCCATTCTTCAGAATCTTCATTTTTAGCAATACCCAATTCTAAACCTTAAAGTGTACTACATATAATTACTCATTTCTGCCCTTGGTTTTCTGAATTTTGTTTCTTTGCTTTCTTGGTACTCTCTCTTTTAGGAAGGGGTAGGTAGTGTTGGGGACTGAGCACAGGGCCTTGTGCATGCTAGCCATGCATTCAGCCATTGAGCTAACCCCAGCTCCTCACATTTTCTTTCTGAAACACTTTTACTGTTTGTAAAGCCTCATTCTGTCTCAGACACTGTTGGAGAGACTTCTGACACATTCTGAGATGTTCTGCCAACAGTGTAATTTATTTTTTATTAGGCATGGTTTCCCTGCACCCAGCAAAGTTCTGGACTGAGTTCCATTCATGGGTCTAACACCATGGTTATAATTACCAATTTTGTACAGATCCCATAGTCTGTTGAATCCTGCCAGACTATTTGACTTGACCTCCTCTTAATTTAATTTTGTTTTCAATACTAGTTGAAAGCTCAGTAAACCTAATAAATTTGGTGAGTCACGAGTTTTTATTTGATTTTGAGAAAAAGGAACAGATGGAAAGAGGCAGACTGAAAAAGAAGAGCAATAATGCAAAAGAATTAGAATGCAAAGAAATAAGACACCAAAAAATAAATAAATAAGAATCATTGTTAGCTCAGATTCCTTAAAAACACTTTCATTTGGGCTGGAGGTTTAGCTCAGTGGCACCAGCTCCTGCCTGGCAAACACAAGGTCCCAAGTTTGATCCCCAGTTCTGCACAAAAAAGAAAACTTTCATTCAGTATGCATGTTTGTGCACACACAGACACACCCTTTCATGTGGTTACAGATACCATATGCTGTATCAGAAGAGGCAGCTAGCCAGGTATGGTGGCGCACACCTATAATCCCAGTACTCAGAGGCTGAGGCAGGAGGATTGCCATGAGTTTGAGGCCAATCTGGGCTACACAGTGAGTTCAAGGCCAGCCTGAAATACATAGCAAGACCCTGTCTCAGAAAACCATACACATATAAAGAAGATTCAGTTGACCAGAATGGGGATAAATGTAATTACACTTTTGCAGTTCTTGGGTTCTTAAGGGACAATGAGACCCTGAGAAACCAAATAGAAGAGAGATGACCTTGTTGCTGTTCCTGAAGGAGCTGGGTTAGATCCAATTCAGAGTGGAAGCCTGTGCTGTGAGCTAAATAATTTAACATTAATCACTTCTGAGGCTGATGGTATGTAGCTCAGTGGTAGAGCATGTTATAATTACCAATTTTGTGAATGAGGCCCTAGGTTTGACCCATAGCCCTATACACAAATTTAATTACTTTATATCAGGAAGTAGTTTCTGAATGCTTCTATATACCAAACACCCTTCTAGATTCTAAATTATTTCATCTTCACCACCTCCTGTCATTATGTTAAGGACGAGTTGGTTTTGCCAGGTGTGGTGACCCATGCCTGTAATCTCAGCCCTCGGGAGGCTGAGGCAGGAGGATCACTGTGAGACCAGCCTGGACTACATAGTGAGACCTTGTCTCAAAAAAAAAAAAAAAAAAAAAAAGAGTCAATTTTTGTAAACCCTGTTGAATCCTCTCCTAAGAAAATAGATTGTGGCAAACACAAGTCTAGAATTAGAATTCTGTTGAAATTTTTCAGCAGAATGAGCTAGGATGAAGACATTGAATTATAGTGGATTAAAGCCCAGCCTTTACATTTCTGCTGTGTGAGAGGGATAGCAATCATGGACAAGAAATATAAATAACTTACTGAAGCCAGATGCCAGATATCAAAACCTTGGGATTTTGACCTTTTTAAAATGAAAAAAGGAGGCCAAGAAATTGTGTAACGAAATCTGTTTTTGTCACAGCAGTATTTCCGACTTTTCTTGGTCTGTAGCCACTTAGTACATCTTGTGCAAATGATGTGTGCGTGTGCGTGTGTGTGCGCGCGTTCACTTGTGTATGTATGTGTGTGTGTTTTGGTACTGGGAATCAAACCCAGGGCCTTGCCAAGTGTCTACCATTGAACTACATCCCCAAACCCCAAGGTACTGTACATTTAGGTCATCGGTTTCACAAAAAGAAGGATGTATGTCCAAACTCTAATGTGTTTCTAAATAACTGAGTTTTTTCTCTTGAAACTACAGAATGTAAATCCAGATAAATATATACCTTTTTATTGTTCATCTGTTTGAGATAGAGCCTCGCTATGTAATTCAGGCTGACCTTGAACTCACTGTGTAGCCCAGGCTGATCATGGCAGTCCTGCCTCACCCTCCTGAGTGGTGAGATTACAAGCATACACCATCACACCCAGATAAATCGATACCTTTTATTTTACTTTATTTTATTTTTTTGTACTGGGGATCAAACTTGGGTCCTTGTGCTTGCAAGGTGACACTGCCACTGAGCTAAATCCTCAGCCCTATACTTTTTAGTTTGAAAAAGAACTTTGAAGGAAGGGCAGAGGTTTGCGGAGGGGAAAATGAGAACCAAGATGTGGCATGTAAGGGTACAAGATTCCAATTATGAATGTGACTGTACTGTATACCTAAAATGTACCAATAAACTCAATGAGAAAATAAATGAGTAAAAAAAAAAGAGCTGTGTTAAAGTTAGGCTGTGTTTCAGTCTGTAAATACACTGAGAGAGATCTCAAATGATGTTTACCAAATTTTGATTTGGTTTTTTTTTTTTTTTTTTTGTACCAGGGATCAAACTTGGGACCCTGTGCTTGCAAAACAGGTGGCGGAACCACTGAGCTAAATCCCTGGCCCTTTACCAAATGTTAATAGTAGTTTTTGCTAGATAGTGAGATTTAGTGAAAATTGAAATTTCTTTTTATTTATTAACTTCAATTTTCTAATGAACGTATATAATTTTTACAAAACAATAAAATTGTAAAGATAGGCCATGTATTTATTTTTCCATAAGTATTTTGAAAACTTATTTCAGTAGCCTCATTTTTTTTTGCCATTCCAAGACAGTGAAGCTTGGATTATTTTTCCTTTATGGCTTTTGTAGCTGTTATTCCTTGCATTTGGCTAATGTTTCCTGTCCTCTTTCTCTTTTCCCTTGTGTCCTGTTTAGCAAAAGATACAGATATTGTGGATGAAGCCATCTATTACTTCAAGGCCAATGTATTCTTCAAAAACTATGAAATTAAGGTAAATTACAAATTTGTAATACTTTAGTTTTCTGATGGAGATATCTACCTTGCAGTCTGTGTTGCTGTAAAGCCCTGAGATTGTGATTTTTAAATTTCAGAGTATGCCTAGTGTTAGACTCTGTGCAAATATTAATTTCCCTTTTTCTTCCAAAATATATACCAGAGGTTAGTATATCAGATCTGAGGGGCAACTCTGACTCTCTGCCTCTTTTTCTTTTTTCTGCCTCTTCTTGTAAATAAAGTTTCATTGGAAAACAGCCTTGCACATTTGTTTGTACATTATATGTGGCCGCTTTCCCACCACAACAGCAATAGATGGGCCAGGAATTTAGCTCAGTGATTCCACTGCCTGCCTCGTAAGTGCAAGAACCCAAGTTCCATCGCAAGTACCAAAAAAAAGAAACTAACAGCAGTAGAATAATTATGACAAACACTGTGTTAACCCACAAAGCCTAAAATATTTACTTCCTAGTCTTTACAGAGAAAGCTTGCCAACCCCTTGTCTAAATACATTTTTTATTCAACATTATCTACTACGTGCCAGTCTAATGTACAGAGCTAATCCATAACCAAAACTCTTACATGCTCTCTCTCTATATATATATATACCACTTGAGCTTTGAAAATATGAAGTACTAATCCATAACCAAAACTCTTACATGCTCTCTCTCTATATATATATATACCACTTGAGCTTTGAAAAAATATGAAGTACTCCCAAATCCTAAACTTTTAAAGTTTCAGATTTTGGAGCATTTTAGATTTTCAATTTTCAAAGCAGGAATGTTCACTGGTAAAGTCTATGCCGATATTCCAAAACACTGCTCCCAGTCATTTCAGATATGGGTTACTCAACCTGTACTTTTGTGTCATGGACCTGAGTTGGAGAGTAAAAGACTTGAACAGGGACTTCTAACAGTAGAGAAACTTCCTTGAGTGCTCTTCCCCGTCCTGCTCTTGGTTTCAGGGAGAAGTGTTCAGGAGTGGGAGGAAAGGAGAGGAGAAAATGAAAAACAGTTTCCTGAGCTCCTGCTATGAGCAGGTTACAGAGAATAGCAAGGATATTTTGTGTTTTTGTTGTTGCTTTTTAAGACAGCTCTACTATGCAGTCTGTGTTGAGCTTGAACTCAGAATCTTCTTGCCTCAGCCTCCTGGGTACTGGAATTACAGGGTGTACACCAGCACAACTGGCTATAAATTTCTTACCCCCCCCCTTTTTTTTTTTTTGGTACCAGGGATTGAACTCAGGACCTTGCACTTGAGAGGCAGGTGGTAGCACCATTGAGCTAAATCCCCAGCCCTTATAGACTCTTCATCAGAGATTGTAATCTAAGCATCCTGAGATGTTGAGTGTTTTCTATATCTAATGCATGGTCTAGATTTTGTGTTTATAATAGGTACAAATGAATATAATTCTGCCACATTTCATTTTTCCCCGGTATTGTATGTTAAAAATAGGGAAATGTGTGCTTTTTGGTTGTTTTTCTTTTCTCAACTATGACTTTGTGTAAAATTGGGCATAAACACATGCCACATCTGATCAGTATCCGTGGTCTTCAGATCTTCCTTTTGTCAGGTCAAGATGTTGGGCTTGGGCCAGAGATTTAAGTCAGTGGTGCTGTGCCTGCCTCACAAGCAAAGGTCCTGAGTACAATCCCTGGTACTGGAGAAAGAAAAAAAAAAAAAGATGTTGGGCACATGGAGTTCTTCAAGAACATGTCACACGTGAAGTAATTGCTTCCTCCTTTTGAGTAATGAGTGTTTGTGTTCTTGGCAGAGAGCCTCGAGTGAAAGGGTTTCAAACTGACCTACCATATGGTGCACCTCAGGTTTCCCAGGCTGTTTTGTTCATTCTCCATCCTGCAGAGTCAGGTGCTGTTGACACCGGCAAGGGGAGCTGAGAAAAACAAGAGCAGTTGCACAGCTCAGGGGAAGCTGATGGCTCCCTCTTAGAGGGGGCTTCCGGAGACCATGCATGCAGACATTGGGATTTCGATGCCAGTACAGTAGATAATCAGAAGTCAGAGATCACATTCATTCATTGCACATGATTGTTATGTTCTGGTGAGTTTTTTAATTTCTCTTTTTGCCCCTGTAGAATGAAGCTGACAGGACTTTGATATATATAACTCTGTACATTTCTGAGTGTCTAAAGAAACTCCAAAAGGTAATCATAAACTTAATCATTTATTGGGAAAACAAATCACTGATGTGTATTTACCCTTCCAGCCACCTGGGTTTTTTACTTTATTTTATTTATTTATTTATTTATTTTTGGTACTGGGGATCGAACTCCGGCCTTTGCGCTTGCATGGCAGACATCAGAACCACTGAGCTAAATCCCTGGCCCTGGGTTTTTACTTTAAAGACAAGTGAAAATATTTTCTCTGACTTAGGGCGTGGTGTTAAGAGAAAATGTAATTTTCCACCTAGTTGAGTTGACCAACACAAAATTTAGGATAGTGATTTTTTTTTCCCAAGCGTTACAGACGGAACCCATTGCCTTCTGAGTGCTAGGCAAACATTCTACATATTCCTAGCCCTTTTCTGTTTTATTTTGAAATATGGTCTCACTACGTTGTCCAGGCTGACATCAACTCGGCAATCCTCCTGCCTCAGTCTCCCAAGTAGCAAGGATTACGGGCTTATGCCACCATGCCTGGCCAGAAAAAGATATGACATTTTAAGGCTTTACGTGTATTTTTCAAGACAGAAATCTTGACAGAATTTACCTTGGCTTAGAGGTCCAAGGGTAAAATTTAAGGTTCCATGAAGTTAACTTGGAAAAGATTGCATTTTTCTTACCAATAACCTCTAACTTAAAATATAGCATTTTCTTTTTTGTTTGTTTCATTTTGGTTTCTTTCTTTGTTTTGTTTTGTTTTCGTACTGGGGATTGAACTGGGGACCTCTTGCTTGCAAGTCAGGTGATGGAAGCACTGAGCTACATCCTCAGCCCTGGTTTTTTTTTTTTTTTTGTTTTGTTTTCGTTCTGGGGATTGAACTGGGGGCCTCTTGCTTGCAAGTCAGGTGATGGAAGCCCTGAGCTACATCCTCAGCCCTGGTTTTTTTTTTTTTTTTGTTTTGTTTTCGTTCTGGGGATTGAACTGGGGGCCTCTTGCTTGCAAGTCAGGTGATGGAAGCCCTGAGCTACATCCTCAGCCCTGGTTTTTTTTTTTTTTTTGTTTTGTTTTCGTTCTGGGGATTGAACTGGGGGCCTCTTGCTTGCAAGTCAGGTGATGGAAGCCCTGAGCTACATCCTCAGCCCTGGTTTTTTTTTTTTTTTTGTTTTGTTTTCGTTCTGGGGATTGAACTGGGGGCCTCTTGCTTGCAAGTCAGGTGATGGAAGCCCTGAGCTACATCCTCAGCCCTGGTTTTTTTTTTTTTTTTGTTTTGTTTTCGTTCTGGGGATTGAACTGGGGGCCTCTTGCTTGCAAGTCAGGTGATGGAAGCCCTGAGCTACATCCTCAGCCCTGGTTTTTTTTTTTTTTTTTTTTCTTTTTTGAGATGGGGTCTCACTATGTAGTCCAGCTGGCCTCGATCTTGCTACATAGCTCAGCATGGCCTTGAGCTTGCAATCCTTTTGCCTCAGCCTGAAGAGTACTGAGATCACAGGTGTGAACCACTGCACCCACCAGCAGTAACTCCAATTATGAACACAACTATAGTCGACAGCAGTGTCTGTGACCTTTTCTCCTAAGGAGTCCATGACATTGTCACATTACGTAGAAGTTGAAGATATTTTGAAATTTTTTCACACTCACCACTACTTGAAACTTTAGTTACTACATCTTATTATTGTCAGCATTTATAAAAAGCATATGTATGATTATGTCATATGTTAGGTCTTCATATTTTAATTGTTCTATTTCACTATATTGGTTTCTCTTGTAATTTTATTGTTTATTCATTTAAAGCACTGCTCTGAGAAAGGACTCATGGGGTTTACTTGATTTCAGAAAGGGCACAAAAATTCGTACCTCAAGGGCTGGGGATTTAGCTCAGCGGTTCGTTGGCCTGCCTTGCAAGCACAAGGACCTGAGTTCAATCCCCGCTACCAAAAAAAACAAAAAACAAAAAACATACCTCAGCCTTAGCTGTTTAAACCAAAAAATTGTAATCTGGATTTCTTTCTTTTTTTTTTTTTTTT
>NW_022900924.1:17253148-17259692 GCF_012274545.1 Fukomys damarensis
TTTTTTTTTTTTTTTTTTTTTTTTTTTTTTTCCTTGAAGACAGGTCTTCCTACATAGCCTAGGCTGAATTGAACTCACTATGTGGCCCAGACTGACCTTGAACTCATAATCCTCCTGCCTCAGCCTCCCAAGTATAGGTGTATAAATTTTTTTTTTTCAGTGCAATTCCAAAAGCCAAGGAGAGAAAGAAATGTATACACTGGGAATCACTAATTTTCCCATTCCTGGAGAGCCTGGTTTTCCACTAAATGCAATTTATGCCAAACCTGCAAACAAACAGGAAGATGGTAAGATCAAGATATCTGTCCTCTCTCTCTCAGGCAGAAGGAGGTTTTCTTCATTTGCCGTTCTCCCTGATCCTTTTCTTGCCTCGATTGGTGTGTGCAGATTGAATGTGGAATCATTACGATGTACATGATTGTATCTAAGTCACTTTAATAAGCATTTTGGTAGCAAGTGGGGCATGCACAGAACCTTTGGGACCAGAATGAATCAAGTATTTGATCTATCATTGCTTTTTTCTTATCCTGTTTGAATGTATAAAGATGCTTTGCCAAGGTCAGTGTCCAGACCAGCAGCCAGGCTATTTGAATGAACTCTGAAGTACAGTTTCTTATTTTTAGAGGTGATGAGAGCCTATCTGCAGCAGCTAAGGCAAGAGACTGGACTGAGACTTTGTGAAAAAGTTTTTGATCCTCAGAATGATAAACCCAGCAAGGTAAGAGCCTCTTCTTTGGCTGTTTACTTGGTAATTCACCTTTTAGCTTGTTGGCCACCATTAAACACACTAATATCTTCCATTGCAAGAATACTTTTAGCCTGGCATACTCTGCACACCTGTGATCCCAGCTACTCCGGAAGCTGAGGCAGGAGGATTGCCATTTTGAGGACAACTTAATAAGACTGTATTTCCAAAAGAAAAAAAGGAAAGGGTTGGGTCTGTAGCTCAGTGATAGAACCCTTGCCTAATATGTGAGGCCCTGGGTCTAATCCTCAGTAATGTAAAGAAAAGGAAAGAAACTTTTAATTTCTGCATCTCACTGTTGTTTAACTTGAGTATGTGCCCAGTGGGTAATAATTCACTGGATCACACTGAATGAAGAATTGTATCTAGTAAGGAAATTTTAGTTGTCTTCTTCATTATGTTCTTAGGTCAGGGTGTTAGAAACCAGAGAAGAGGTTTTTTGTAGGTATCTTGGCTGTACTGTGTAATCACCTTTAGTACCCACTAGGGACCCCTGTGTCTGTGGAAGCCCTGTTCCTACATAAAACGGCGTAATATTTGCTTGTGCCCTACCCGCCTCTTCCTGTACACTTCACCTCCTCTCCAGGGTACTCACACTACCTAATACAACGTAAATGCCATGTAAAAACTTGTGCTACTAGATCATTTGGGGAACAGTGATAATCAGAGAAGGCTGTTGAGTGCAGAGTTTTTTCCCCCCAAATATTCTCTACCCCCCCATGGGTTGACTGTAGACATGCAAAATGCACAAATACAAAGAGCTGACTGTATAACATTTACCTACTTTATCATAATTTTGGTTTTTTATTTGTTTGGTTTTTGCTTTTTTTGGTGGGGATGGGGGTTGAGACAGGGTCTCACCATGTAGTTGAGACTGACCTGGAACTCACTATGTAGCCCACGCTGGTCTTGAACTCACAGCAATCCTCCTGCCTCAGCCTCCCGAGTGCTGGGATTACAGGCATGCGCCACCATACCTGGCTGTTTTTTGATTTTTTGAGACAGGGTCTCACTATGCAGTTTGGGCTGGTCTTGAACTCACTATGTAGCCCAGGCTGGCCTTGAACTCATGGCAATCCTCCTGCCTCAGCCTCTGAATGCTGGGGTTATAGTTGTGTGCTACCATGTCCAGCTGTTATAATTTTGAGTAACTTATGCATCTAGAAAATTTTATATGTGCTTCTGAGGAGTTTATAAGGTGAAAGGACCTGAGCTACTATTAATTTTTTTGTTTTTTGGAGGGGGTACTGGGATCAAACTCGGTTCCTTGTGCTTGTGAGGCAGGTGCCAAACCACTAAGCTAAATCCCCAGTCCACTATTAAATTATATTATTAAATAAATTTGAATTCTGCTGGGTACAATGGCACATAACTGTAATCCCAGCCCTCTAGAGTCCAAGGCCAGGAGGAATGCAAGTTCAAGCCCAGCCTGGGCACCTTAGCAACTCAGCAAGACTCTGTCTCAAAGTAAAGAATAAAAAGGGCTGGGGATGTAGCTCAGTATGAAGGCCCTCAGTACCTGAATAAATACATAATGTGAATTCTGACCTTACCCTGAAGATGCATTGTGATTTGACTCCACTATTCATTCCATTTTGTCCCCTTCTGGCAGTGGTGGACCTGTTTTGTGAAGAGACAGTTCATGAATAAGAGTCTGTCAGGACCCGGGCAGTGAAAAGCACCTGGCCGCCACTGTCTCCAGAGTCCGGGCGGCGTTTTACAGCAGGATGTGCACAATCCTTTGCCTTTGTTTCGTAAAGTTTCACACAGAGCAAGATGGGAGCCTGTCTAATGGAAAAGCTCTTGATCAACAGTTCGGGTATGGGAGGGGAAGTGGGTTATCCAAGGGTGATTCAAAAATTTCTGCAGTATTAAGCTGGTGCTTAATAATAATAATAATTAATAAATTTCTAATAACTTTATTGCTTATCTTTGACATTCAATTAAAAAATTTTAGCTAAAATTCAGACTATAGTATATGTAGAGTTTAATGGTTTTAGTATAGTTTTGCAATCATGATCACTATAATTTCTGAACACTTTCATCACCCCAGAAAGATGTACCTCCATCCTCCCCGGCCTCCCTTCCTGCCCCTGTCCCCCAGGATAGGAGAAGTGACCTTATGTGTCTGGCTCCTTTCACTTAAAAGTTTTTAAAACTCACTCTTGCCATAGCATGTATTAGCATTTATTTATTTATTTATTTAAGACAGTGTCTCACTGTTTATAGATCGGGCTGGTCTTGAATTCACTGTGTCGCCCACGCTGCCCTGAACTTGTGGTGATCCTCCTGCCTCAGCCTCCCAAGTGCTGGGATTATAGGTATGAGCCACCATACCAGGCAGCACTTCTTTTTATTTCCTTTTTTTTTTTTTCCTCATTGAGTTTATTGGTACATTTTAGGTATACACTACAGTTACATTCATTATTGGGATCTTGTACCTTTACGTGACAGGTCCTGGTTCTCATTTTTTTCCCCTTGTCCCTGCCCTCCCTTCACCCCCTCCTCCCTTTTCTTGCCTGTTTTAGTTGCTGTGTACATGAGATAAAATATACTACAGCACGTGTGTGTGTGTTCCTTTCTGCAGAGTTTTATTCCACACCAGAGAGTGGCTCCATCTTAGGCAGCTGCGCTCCTGGCGGCACCATCTTGCTCAGCTCCTTGCTCTTCCTCTTGGGTGGCTGTGTCTCCCTACCCTCTCCTCAAGGAACCTGAGGGCCCCCTTGTGCTTGGAGGCCTGTGGCTCCCACTTAGGGTGGTGGAGCCACATATCTCCAGGCCATGTCCTGTGGTTTTGATTTGTATTTCTCTAGTGTTGAGCATCTTTTTTTTATACGGATACTGGCTATTTAACCATCTTCACTGGAGAAATCTTTATTCAAATCCTTCCCCTTTTCTTTTGGTAGTGCTGGTCCTGGGGATTGAACCTTGGGCCTTTGCAGTGAGCTACATCCTCAGCTTTTTTCCTGAGACAGTGGCGAAGGATAAGTTTAAACTGGTGGTCCTCCTGCCTTGACCTCCCAGAGAGCTGAGATTACAAGTGTGCCACACTAGGCCTGACTTGCTTTGTTTTTTATTTTGTTTTGTTTCAGACACAGTCTTGCTCTGTGGTTGAGGCTGTCCTTGAACTCACTGTGTTGCCCAGGCTGGTCTCAAACTCACAGCTATCCTCCTGCCTCAGCCTCCCAAGTGCTGGGATTACAGGTGTGTGCCACTACATCCAGCACTACACCTGGCTTTTTTGTCCATTTGTTACTTGGCTTATTTGTGTAGGAGTTCTTTACATATTCTGAATACTGATTCCTTATCAGATACATAATTTGCAAAATGTTTACTTTCTGTAGATTTTTTAAAACTTTCTTCAAGATGACATTTTTTTTTTTTTTTTTTTGTTTTTTTTTTTTTTTTTTTTTTTTTTTTTTTTTTTTGGTACCAGGGATTAAACTCAGGACCTTGTGCTTATGAAGCAGGCACGGTGCCACTGAGCTAAATCCCCAGCCCAAAGATGTCCTTTTAAGTACAAAAGTTTTTAATTTCATTGAAGTCCTGTTTAGTTCTTTCTTTAGTTGATTTTGTTGATTTATGCCTTTTTAGCATTTTCTGTTTTCAGCTCATGTTTAAGTCTGATACATTTTGAGCCAATTTTTATATACACTGTAAGGTCTCACTTTTTTTCATATACACAGTTGTGGGCATTTGTTTTGTTTTTTGGTACTGGGAATCAAACTTGGGACCTTGCACTTGCAAGGCAGGCAGCAGAATCACTAAGCTAAATCCCCAGCCCAATTGTATAGGAGCAGAACCTACTTTTAGCATCCCATCATCTCCCACACCTCCTACTTGCTTCATTCTTTGCATATGGCTATGCGTTTGTCTCAGAACCATTGTTGAAAAGACCATTCCCATTGAATTGTGTTGGCTTCTTTAAATCAGTTGACCATCTCACTAGGGATTTTACTCAGCGGTAGAGCCCTTGCCTAAGATGCACAAACCCCTGGCTTTATTCTCTTTGTTGCCCAGGCTGGCCTCACACTCTGATCCTCCTGCCTCAGCCTCTTCAAAGCTGGGATTACAGGTGTGCTCCACCACGCCCCGGCAAACCCCCGCCTTTGATCCTTGGCACTGGGAAAAAAAACACTTGCTCATAAAGGCGTGGGTTTAGTTCTGGAGTCTCTGGATTGTCCATCCTTATGTGACACTCGTTTTTATATTTGGCCAGATTTCATTATTTAAGAGGTTTTTGTTATTTGGGTGATAGAAGTAGCTATTACTTGAGTTCTTCCAAAACTATGTGACTATGTATTTCCTGATACGTTAATGTCGTAAACGTGGTGCCTGAGAGAGTGCCTTGAACCCTTGGAACATGAGGCTACTGCACTGCCATCTATGGTGCACCTTTGAATGTTTGAGAGGCTGTTGTTTTAGTATTTGTCGGGGTAATATTTGGCTCAGACACAATTCACTGTGCCTTGGACTTTTGTCTCTCTTTGGAATCAGGAAGTAGTTCCAGGATGGAGCCATTTAAGGACATTGCTGGACCCAGCTCCTCCTGGTTTCCTGCTGCACTTCGTCTTCTGTGACTGTCATCCCCAGGCTCCAGGTGGCCTCCATCTCTAGTTTTGGCAGGAACCAGGGAAGCGGAGCAATAGAACTGAAGGGGACCCAGCTGAGGACACCTTTACCCTTGCTGGAAAATCTGCCCAGAGATGTGAACTTGAGTCTCTCCGCCTCTAGCAACATTTGAATCTGGAAAGGGGAAACTCACTGGGTGGTCACTGCCCAGGTCAAGGAGGGAAACGGAGTTTAAATTTTATTAAAACAAGCTTTACAATGTTCTGGGGCATTCTAGACCATTTCCTTTTTGGTTTTATAGATACATGCTTTATTTTATGCGTGAGTGCAATGCTCTTGAGGACCTGTTCACTGAATGCTTGAATTAGACTGGTTAGTTGAGTAACTACATTCCACATAACTGACAGTATTGTTAGTCCTGTAGGTGCAGTTCAGTGGTAGAACTCGTTCTTAGCACACGCAAGGCTCTGGGTTCAATTCTCAGTGCCAAAAAAAAAAAAAAAGAAGGAAGGAAACAAAAATCTTACTGAATAGTTACTATGTGACCGGACAGGCTTACAGCCGGAAGAGTCAGCCAGATGGAGTCGTGCAAGCCTGTAACCCAACACTCAGGAGGCTGAGGCAGGAGAATGACTAGAAGCTTGAGCCCAACCTGGGCTACATGGTGAGTTCAAGGGCAGCCTGAACAATATAGCAAAACTCTGTCTCAAGAAACAAACTAGCTAGGTGTGGTGGTGCACAACTGTAATCCCAGCCCTCGGAAGGCTGAGGCAGGAGGATCGCTGCAAGTTTGAGACCAGCCTGGGCTACATAGTGAGTTCCAGGTCAGTCTCAACTACATAGTGAGACCCTGTCTCAAAAAAACAAAACAAAACTGAAATACAACAACAACAAGCCAGAAGAGTCCTGTTCTTGTGTTTCTGATGTTTTGCTGAAACCTCCTGTCACAGACCCAGAGATATAAAAAAAAAAAATCAGTGTTTCAAGATTAAAGGTTTGTTTTTAACAATCTGAAAGTGCTGAAGGGAACTTTTTTCTTGTGCTGCCTTTTACTGTGTGCCTGTTGCATATGTGCCAGCAGGGGGTGCACAGATGCTAGGAGCCAGAAGTCAGCTCGCACTCCCCGCTTCCTGCCCAATGATGGCAACTGTTGAGTTATGTTTTGTAAATGTGACAGAACCATTTCCAAAAGATTTACAATAGATATATTTTTTTATCTATTCACAA
>NW_022900924.1:17259709-17261975 GCF_012274545.1 Fukomys damarensis
TTTTGGATTTTTGAAACAGGGTCTCACTGTGTAGTTTAGGCTGGTCTTGAATTCTGTAGCTCAGGCTGGCCTCGAACTCAGTGATCCTCCTGCCTCAGCCTCCCGAGTGCTGGAATTACAGGTGTGTGCCATCACGCCTGGCTTACAATAGATTTTACATGAAGAGTATAATGGATTTTAAAATACAGTTTTAGTGGATTTTAAAATACAGTTTTAAAGCCGGGTGTGGTGGCGCACGCCTGTAATCCCAGCACTTGGGAGGCTGAGGGAGGAGGATCCCTGTGAGTTCAAGACCAGCCTGGGCTATTTAGTGAGTTCCAGGTCATTCTCAACTACATAGTGAGACCCTGTCTCAAAAAACCAAAAAATAAATAAATAAAATAAAATACAGTTTTAAACTGGGCGTAGTGGTGCATACCTATAGTCCCAGCACTTGGAGAGTCTGAGGCAGGAAGATCACCAGGAGTTAAAGATCAGACTGGACTGCATACTGAGACCCTGTTTCAAAAAGAAAAGAAAGTTTTAATTGAAATATCATGTTGATAAGCCAAGTGTGGTGGTGCACACCTATAATCCCAGCGCTCGGAAAGCTGAGGCAGGAGGATTGCTGCAAGTTTGAGGCCACCCAGGACAACATAATAAATTCAAGGTCAGCCTGAATTACACAGTGAGACTCTGTCTTTAAAAATTTAAAAAAAAAAAAAAAAAAAAAAAAAAAAAAGAAAAAAAAAAAGAAGCATGACGAGGCGCAAACCTGTAATCCCAGCACTCTGGAGGCTGAGGCAGGAGGATTGCTGTGAGTTTGAGATCAACCTGGGCTACATACTGAGTTCCAGGTCAGTCTCAACTACGTAGTGAGACACTCTAAAAAAATAAATAAATAAAAGTAATGATGACATTAAAAGAAAATCATTAGAAGATAATATTTTTTAGAGAAAGCAATTTAATTATTTTCGGTACTGTGGACTGAACTCAGGACTTCATCTATGAGGCAGGCGAGGCACCACTGAGCTAAATCCCCAGCTGGGAAAACAGTTTAGTAATAGCTATCAGATATTTTTTTCTGCTACTGAAGACAACCCAGTTCTACCACTAAGCTAAACCCCCCAGCTTCTGTCAGATTTTTACCATTCATTCTTTTTGATCAGCAATTCATCTTCACTATTCAATGCTGGGAAGACATGCACACACTTGAAAATAATTCAATTTGTCCATAAGGAGATGTATAAGTTAGAGTACATCTATAAAGTTAAATACAATACAGCCATTAACCATAATAACGTGTTTTATATGTCCTTTCATGGAAAGATACCTTAGGATACCTTACTGAGTTGTTTTTTGTTGATTTTTTGTTTTTTGGTTTTCTGAGACAGGGTCTCACTTTATATTTCAGGCTGGCCCTGAACTCACCCTGAACTGAGGCTCACCTCAAACTCTCAGCAATCCTCCTTCTGCCTCCTGAGTGCTGGGATTACTGGCGTTATCCAAAACCCCTGGTGCTTATTGAGTTTTGTTTTTTTTTAAATCAAGGCCAGTTTTTTATGCTGTTTGTTTTTTGTTTTGTTGGGGTTTGTTTTGTTTTTTTTTGTTTTTGTTTTTTTTTTTGGTGTAGTTCACTGTGTAGTTCAGGCTGGACTTGAACTTGCTGTGTAACTCACAGCGGCCTTGAACTTGTGGCAATCCTCCTGCCTCAGCCTCCCAAATGCTGGAATTACAGGTATATAACACCATGCCTGGCAAGGCCAGTACTGATTATGCTATCAAATCAGAAATGATGGTGCACACCTGTAATCTTAGCACTTGGAAGTCTGAGGCAGAACGATTATGAATTTGAGACCAGCCTGGGCTACGCAGTAAGTCCAAGGCAAGCCTCAACTATATAATAAGACCCTGTCTCAAAAAAACAAAACATAAGTGAATAAAATTTTAAAAATATTTTTAAAACAGCAAAAAATAATCAGCCTAAAATAGTCTCAAGATGACAGTCACCTTATCCTTTTTCCTGAAGTATCTATTTTCATCATTTTAATATGTCATTAATTACTGTCACGTGTAGAAATGTTGCAGCACCTGGAAATACTTGAACAAGATTTATGTGCATTGTTTTATTCTGAATTTTTCTTGTTTCTAAAATTATTAGTATTGCCGGGCATGGTGGCACACACCTGTAATCCCAGCACTCAGGAGGCTGAGGCAAGAGGATCGCTGTGAGTTCAAGACCAGCCTGGGCTACATAGTGAGTTCCAGGTTAGTCTCAACTACATAG
>NW_022900924.1:17262052-17349202 GCF_012274545.1 Fukomys damarensis
ATGCCTGTAATCCCAGTACTGGGGAGGCTGAGGCAGGAGCGTCTCTGGGAGTTCGAGAACAGCCTGGACTACATAGCGAGTTCCAGGTCAGTCTCAATTACGTAGTGAGACCCTGTCTCAAAAAAACAACAAAAAAAATAAAAATAAAAAATAAAAAATTATTAGTATTGAAGATCATAATAAAAAAAAAATCAGAGCTATATCCAAAAGAGGATGTGATACTATGACACCAAGAGCCATTTGGTTTGTTTCCCCTTGATTTTTGTTTATAGGGGTCAAGACCATTCCGTGAGGACAGTGTCATCTCAGGCCGCATCTGCTTTGTGTTCACGTTGAGATAAATCGTCCATTAGGATTTTCTGCTTAGCTTCAGCTCAGGTGATCTGGCAGTGTGGTAAACACGTTTTTCTTTTTCTTCTTTGCAACGTTTCAGATTCAACCTGGGTCCCTCTGCATGCTAAACAAAGTATCTACCACTAAGCTACAGCCCCAGGCCCAACACTTTTTTTTTTTTAGTCCTTTTAACACTTGCGAGAACCTCGTGTGGCAGATACAAGGCTGTCCCTTTTTCCAGATGAACCCAGGGCCTACAGAAATTAAATAATTCCCGCAAGCTCACACTCATGGAAGTTGGCAGAACTGGCAGTTACACCTGAGTCTGTCTGAACCCAGAACTGACCCTTGCAGTGTGAATAAGATGGTCATTCTGCCACGCTTCAATTTTCAGTGACATATTCATGCGACAAGATGGAGACATTGCTCTGTTTGTTGTGGTTTGCCAGCTATTGGATGGATGTACCGAGGGCTGGAGACGTAGCTCACTGGCAGTGCCGTGCCTGCATAGCAACTCAAGGTCCTGAGTTTGATCGCAGCCTCTGCTCCTTAAAACTTTAGCTGTTGGGTGGAAAATGTCTTTAACAAGATACTTGAAGTCAGGTGTGGTGGCACACACCTGTTATCCCAGCACTCAGGAGGCTGAGGCAGGAGGATCACCATGAGTCTGAGGCCAGCCTGAGCTACATAGTAAATTCAAGGCCAGCCTGAGATACATAATGAGACCCTGTCTTTAAAAACCAAAAAAAAAAAAAAGGGCCGGGGATTTAGCTCAGTGGTTCCGCCACCTGCCTTGCAAGCACAAGGTCCTGAGTTCCATTCCTGGTACCAAAAAAGAAAAAAATAAAGATCAGATATTTTTCACATTATTACGTGATTTTTAGCACCATTTCTCGTGATTCACGTGCACACTGCTTAGGGGCAGATTACTTAGGGAAGAGCAGAGGCTGCGTAGGGAGAGCCACACACCTGCCGTGCGCTAGTGAGACCCACGTCAGACACTGTGTGTGCTTGTGTGACTTGGGCAGCGATTACCAGCGGTGGTATTTCAACCTCCTCCCACACGCGTGTGCCTGTGAAAACAGGCCTTTACAGTTACCAAGCAACATGTAAGTTTTTTTATTTGATTATTGAAATTGGTATTTTGTAAAATTGCTTAATAAATTAAGGTTTTTAAGCCTGGCGTGCATGGGGACACATGCCTGTCATCCCAGCCTGGGCAGTCTGTTGATTTAGTGAGGCCCTCTCTCATAATAAAAAATTTTAAAGGCTGGATGTATAGCTAAGTGGGAAGGCCCTAGCTTCAGTCTCCAATACCACATAAAATAAGATAAAACTAAATAGCATATTCAGTGAGGTTGGCCTGTAGTTCAGTGGTAGAGCACATACCTAGCTAAACCCCAGGCCCTGGGTTCAGTCCTCGGCACTTCCAGGAAAAAAACTTCAATGGTTCTTAACATGTTACATTGTTAATTTTTATGTAAATAACGTAAAATTTGTCATTTTAAGTATAATCCAATGTCGTTAGTTACATATTTAATGTTGCACAACCATCACCACTTTCGATCTTTTCTCATCACCTCAAATAGAATCTGTATTCATGAAAAAACAACTTTCTATTTCTCCTCCACGTAGTCCCAGTAAACTTTCCAATGCGTTGTTTTGTTTTTTTAGCCAAGGCCTCACCATGGAGCCCAGACTGACCTTGAACTCACAGAGATGCTCCTGCCTCAGTCTCCTGAATGCTGGGACTACTGGTGTGTGCCACTACATGTGGCCGGTCCTGTAAATTTTAATCTACTTTCTGTCTCCATGGATCTGTTTATTCTCGGTGTTTCATGGGAGTGAGTCATACGATGTTTGTCCTTTTGGGTCTGGCTTCTTTCCCTGAACACGATGTTTCTGAAGTTCACCCGTGTTGAAACACGTGGAAGACGTCATTCGTTTGTGCTGCTGAATGACTGTTCCACTGTGCAGCTAGACCACGATCTGTGTATCCACGCTTCTGCGGGTGGATGTGTGGGCGTGGCTACTGTGAACAGTGCTGCAGGGAACACAGCTCCACAAGTATTTCTTCAGTTTTTGCTTTCATGGCGTTTTTAAAAAAATCACCTACTGCCATTACAACAGAACTGTCCTTGAGACTTGTCCCTGAGCTATTAGCTAGCTGTTTTCTGTGACTGTTTAAATTATTCTAGCCAGGAGCAGTGGCACACGCCTGTAATCCCAGCAGTCTGGAAGCTGAAGCAGGAGGATCGCTGTCAGTTTGAGATCCCCATAAAATATGTAGTGAGATCAAGGGTAGCCTGAATTGCAAAGTGAGACCCTGTCTAAAAAAACAAACAAACAAAAAGAACCTATTTAAGTGGTTTTATTAGAATATGTTTATGATATGGCATGAAATAGTCATGGTGAGGAATTGGTGTGTATCGCATCTTGACCTTTTTTCCTTCCTTTTTCTGTCCCTCCTGTCTCTCCCATCATCTCCACAAAGTCTATCTCCCTGTTTTCTATCATCTTTTTTTATTTTGCTCTTTAAATTATTTTCCTATAAGAAAAAACATGCAATATTTAACTTTCTGCGTCTAATTTACTTCTAAAGCATAGAACGCTTCATGAATTTTTACATTTAAAAAAATTTTTTGAGACATGCCCTCACTAAGTCATTAAGTTGCTCAGATTGGCTCCAAACTTTCCATCTTCCTGCCTCAGCCTCCCAGAGTGCTAAGATTACAGGTGTTCCCCACCATGCCCAGTTTAAATTTCAATAAGATCTGGCCGAATTGCCCATATTGGCCTTGAGCTTCTGATCCTCCTGCCTCAGCCTCCTGAAGTGCTGGGATTATAGGTTTGTACCACTTTGCCCACCCTCACCCAAACCCTTCAGCATCAAAGGATGTGTTATAGTTAATTCTGCAGGGAGAACAGGCATAAACTGGATTGTCCTAGAGAAACTTCTAGAAATAGTTGGGTTTGAAAGGGAGCGGAAGCTGAGTATACTGTTAAGCACATCGAGATCACAGGGACAGGCACCCTGCACGTGCGTTTGTGTTGAGAACTGCCTTACACACAAGAGGCCAGGCTGAGACGGCACAGTGCACGAGGTGTGTTGTCCTGCAGCCCCTGTCCAGACAGAATCGACTCCCTGAAGTTGAGGCAGATCTTTGTCTTGAAATTGCTTTTCCACTGAGAAGAAGCCAGGAGACACTTAGGGATGGTAAGTGATGTTTTCCTTACAGTGATTCACTAGTGCTGTGTTTTTTCCCCCTGTACAAAAGACAGATCTAAGAAAACTGTGTAATGCGTCTGGGAAAGGTTTCTGTGCTTAGAAGGATGCTGGGCGGTTAGAGGTGAATGGCAGCAGGACGAACACTGAGGTTTATGAATCCCCCACTGTGTCCTGGGCCTCTGTGTCTTCATGCACAAAGATGATCCATGGAATGACCTCTAGAATTGCAGCCCCCACAAAAAAATTATCATTTTAGCAGATGGTTCCGTGGGAGAGACCTTGCCCTCGGGTATTTTGCTGTGTTCAAAGTTAGGTGTTTTTCTCTTAGTACAGGAGATTGAACCAAGAGCCTCTGTGCTGAGCTACATCCCTAACCCTTTTTTCTATTTTGTTTGTTTGTTTGTTTGTTTGAGACAGGGATTCACTATGTAGTTGAGACTACCCTGGAACTCACTATGTATCCCATGCTGGTCTCAAACTCACAGCAATCCTCCTGCCTCAGCCTTCCGAGTGCTGGGATTACAGGCGTGCACCACCACACCTGGCCTATATTTTGTTTTTTGAGACAGGTTTCATTAAATCTCTAAGTTTTCCAGGCTGGCTCAAACTTGGGATCCTCCTGCCTCAGCCTGCCAGTACTGGGACTGTAGGTGACACTACCACCAGCTCCAAATTAGTTTAATGCCATATGTGCCCTTAAATAATTTTTTTTTTTTGTACCAGAGATTGAACTTGGATCCTTGTGCTTGCAAGGCAGGTGGCAGAACCACAGAGCTAAATCCCCTATCTTTTGTATATTCTTGTTTAAAAGGCAGTTGAACCAGGTTTGTCAATCATTGGAGCATGAGCTCATAGTTGATCAAAGAACACTGTCAATTGTTGATTTGTTTGTTTTGAGACAGGGTCTCACTATGTGAGAGTTCCAGACTGCCCTGGAACTCACTGTGTAACCCAGAACTCACAGCGATCCTCCTGCCTCAGCCTCCTGAGTGCTGGGATTACAGGGGTGTGCCACCATACCTGCTTTGTCAGTTTTAACTTTGAAACAACAGATAGTTACAAAAAAAAAAATCTTACACATAAAGGATAAATTTGCAGAGATTTATAAGTTTCCAATTTCACAGCGACTCTGAGACTTTTTTTTTTTTTGAGACAGGGTCTTACTATGTAGTTGAAACTGCCCTGGAACTCACTATGTATCCCAGGCTGGTCTCGAACTCACAGCGATCCTCCTGCCTCATCCTCCCGAGTGCTGGGATTACAGGTGTGCGCCACCACGCCCGGCCTAGTCTGAGACATTTTAAAAGCAAAGATTCTAGCTAGCACACAAAATGACAGAAATGAAATAATTGAAGCTCTGTTTATTTCAAATAGGCTATTTAAAAGCAAAGGTGTGTGATACCACAGGGCTGGAGATAAAAACTAGCTCAGACGGGGACCTGGATCTGAAATGATAAAAAAAGAGTAGTTGGGCTAGGGAGGGTGGCATGTTCCTGAAATTCCGGCTACTCAAGGGACTGAAGCAGGAGGATTGCAAGTTTGAGGCTAGGTTGGCAATTCAGAGAGATCCTGTCTGTCTGAAAATTAAAACAACAACTTGGGATGTAGCTCAGTGGAAGAGCACCCTTGGATTAAATAAATTGTAGCTGAGTGTGTGTGTGTGTGTGTGTGTGTGTGCGGGAGGATACTGTGTAATGATATTCTCCAACTAACTGCCATGCACAGTATACAATATATTGGGTAAACTTAAGTTATAACACTGTGCTAATGCAAAGTTTAAATATATATTAGTTTTGGTACCAGGGATTGAACTCGGGCCCTTGCACTTGCAAGGTAGGTGGGAAACCACTGAGCCAAATCCCTGGCCGATATTAGAACTCAATAGTAACACAGGAACAAAACAAATTTTAGAGGCTGGGTGTCACTTAGGCTGAGGCAGGAGGACAGCTGTGAGTTCAAGGCCAGCCTGGGCTACATAGCGAAGCCCTGTCTCAAGGAAGGAAAAAAAAAAAAGTGGCCTTGGATTTGATCCCCTGCTAGCGTAAAACAAAGAAACAAAAACCATGATTATGAAAATGACTTATCTTGAAAAGTCAAAAGATAGGAAGTTCCATCATGGAACCAAGAGACTGAGTTGTAGCTGCCTGGTTAGAAAGTGCAGTCTCCACTTTGCCCTGTCCCTTTCCTTTGGATCCTAATGTGCTGAGTGCTAGTACTGTACCAGTTGCCGTTTACCAAGATGCTCAGGGCATAGGTTTTTCAGAGCAGTTATATATATTTTTTTTTTGCAAGTTTTTTTTGTTGTTGTTGTTTTTGTTTTGTTTTTCAGTACCAGGGATTGAACTCAAGGCAGGCATAGGGCCACTGAGCTATGTCTGAGGCCCTTGCAAATGTTTAATCAAGTGAGAGGGTGGCTGGAGTGAGCTGTGGGTGGGCTCAGGAGCAGGGCTTGACACTACCTTGGCACCACCAGACCAGCACTGGTGATGGAAGCTTAAGGCCTGGCCAGACTGATGCCTGATGTGGCCCCCAGTGCCATCTGGGAGAATGACATCGTGGCCATTGACACCCCCATGAGTCTATCTACCAGTTTCTGATTGCCATTCGTCAGGGAGGAGAAGCGCCGCAGAACGAGGAGGGGAGACCACCAGCCCCAACGGGCCTGTGGTACCGCACCATCTGCATGACGGACAGCAGTATCCAGCCCAAGTACGTCTTCGACGGCACACAGCTGCGCTCAGTTTAGGAGAGCTGGCCGAGCGCTGGAGCGGCGGGCAAGGAAGAGAAGCAGCTGCAGCAGGCCCGGGCTGCTGAGCTGGAAGAAGAGGTGGAAAAATTCACCAAGCAGCTGGTGATGGTCACGAAACACCACGATGATGAGTGAAAACATCTGCTGAGCCTCTTGGGCATCCCATAGCTCGATGATGCCCCTAGTGAGGTGGAGGCCAGCTGCACTGCCCTGGTGAAGGCTGGCAAAGTCTACACTGCAGCCACCGAGTACAGGGACCGCCTCAGTTTTGGCAACCCCGTGCTCATGCACCACTTGACCACCAGCGAGGCCAGGAAGCTACCCATCCAGGAGTTGCACCATGCTGGGCCTGACCTCAGAGCAGTTTGTGGATCTGTGCATCCTGTTGGGCAGTGACTACTGCGAGAGCATTGGGGTGTCGGCCCCACGCGGCTGTGGACCTCACCCAGAAACACAAGAGCATCGAGGAGATTGTGTGGTGGCTCAGCCCCAGAGAATGTCCAGTGCCGGAGAACTGGCTGCACAGGGAGGTGCAGCAGTTCTCCCTGGAGCCCAAGGTGCTGGACCCCACCGGTCAAGCTCCTGTGTGGAGAGAAGCAGCTCTCCAAGGAGTGAATCTTCAGTGGGGTCCGCCGGCTGAGCAAGAGCTGCTAGGGCAGCACACAGCCGCTGGATGGCTTCTTCAAGGTGACCAGTCTTGGTCTTCAGCCACGCACAAGGAGCCAGAGCCCAAGGGTTCCACGAAGAAGGCAAAGCTGGGGGTGCTGGGGAAGTTAAAAAGGGGGAAGTAAACTGCTGTACCCCTTGTCCCCAAAGCACCTGCCTCTGGTCCCTTCAGAAGCCTAAGCTAGGAAAGGCCACAGGGCTGGGGAGGGCTCCACCCTTCTCAGTAGTGCTTTCCTTTGCCTTGGTGTTGTGGCAGGAAGGTCACAGAGCTGCTGCTTTCTCTTGTAGCTCAGGAAAGTGTCATGCTCAAACCTGGGCTCAGGCAGGGTAAAGGACAGTGGATACATTGTGACCTGACAGTGATAGCCATGTGTTATAAAGCAGGAAGACAGAGGGGAGTGGTAGGGCAGTGGTTTCTTGGCTGGCCTGCTGGGGGCCCATGGGAGGCCAAGGTAGAACCACACTGTACTCTCTCTGGTTCAGCCTCCATCCCCTCTAGAAGGAGGGAAGAACTTCTGAGAGCAGGAAGCCCTGCGTTTGGCAACAAAGGTTTAACCACTGGCTGCATCTTGAGGTGGGTGGGAACTTGAACTCGCTATGTGATGTGTTAAGGTGTTATTCAGAGGAGTAAGTCGGTGAGCTCTTGCAGCCTTTCTGGGCAGTTGACCGAGTTGAGCCTGGGATTAGACACTGGTTTCTTATGCTGTTTTTGTTGTAAAGATATGTACAGGAAAAACAATAAAGTGGTAAAATTGTCCTGAAAATAAACAATCAAGTGAAATAAAATGTAAAGCAAGATGTAATTCTGCAAGAAAAGAGCGACAGACCCTATGAGAGGGCAGTGACAGTGGAAAATATTCATTGAAACCCTGAAGCAGCTTCAGTCAGTTACCTACTTGGCCCCTGTATGCATTTCAGTTTCCGGTCCAATAGTTTTGTTTCGAGACAGGGTCTCACTATGCAGTTCTAGTTGGTCTTGGATTCACTACGTAGCGAACTTGTAATGATCCTCCTGCCTTAGCCTCTTTGGTGGGATTACTGGCATGCGCCCAAGGAATTGGAAGAACATCTCATCCCAAGTAGACTATGTGCAAGCTGAGTCCCAAATATAAGCAAATAGCTTCAGTTTCTTCATCTGTGATAAGAGAAAGGCAATTTCAACTTTATAGGTTGGTCTGTGAGCTTCCAGTGCAGTAATTCACGTTAACTTTTTTGAAATATTAATTGTGCGAGACAAATGCTGGTTCATTCAGGCACAGCCTCATTTAAAATTTTATCCTTTATTCACACTGATCTAGGGAGTCATTTCGCAGGGTAAAATATGACCATTGTACCTGTTAAACCAAAGTGACTCCATTTTGTCTAACATCCCCGTTTTGTCTACTAGAGCTTCTTGTCTGTGAGAATCTGTCCTCTGATTAACCTTGTAAAACTACCCCTGGTGACAGTTCATATTTAAAAAAAAAAAAATGTTCCGAGAAAAACTGCAAAATATATCCTGACATCGTCCCCACCCATTAACCGCTAATCTGCTTCTGTAACATGAGCTTTGCCTCCCTGCCAAGTTCCTGCTCGCAGCTCTGTAAAAACCCCTGAGTTTGAATGCCCAGGACACTTCTCTGAACAGAGTTGGGTCCCGGCCGGTTTGAATAAAATTTTGTCCTTCTTGGCTTGCACTTTCTCCTCTGGTTGATACAAGTGTACCAAGGAATCTATTCAAGATGAGACACCTGAATCTGTCAGGAACACAAAATACATGAGGGGGTGTGGCGCCTTCAGCCTAGTACGCATGTGCAGCTATGAAAGCTGTTAGGTCTGCCCTCGGCGCCTGATTAAAATATTTAATTTGGGCTGACAAAAGTCTCATAGCGTACTATAGGTATTTTTACTTTTATTATAAATGCCCTTACATTATTATTAATTTCTGGGGCAGGCTAAAGCATGTATTCCTATTGAGGTGCCTTTTGTCCCATTGTAAACTCATTGCAGTTAAGGAGGATGATGTAATTTCTGCGCCAAAACAACAAATCTTCCCACCTCACAGGGCCGTGGGGACCGTAGAAGACCACTTAAACTCAGGCACTTCCATAGTTACCTATTTTCTTGGGGGCGGTGCCACGTGTGGACCCCACGGACCCCGGCGACACCGCCATGTTGAATCTTTCCTAAAGGGTTTTGTACTGGCTTTTCGCGCTTCTGCGGCCGTCGCTCCGCGCGGTGTTGCCGGACAGGATGAATGTGATAGACCATGTGCGGGACATGGCAGCCGCGGGGCTGCACTCCAACGTGCGGCTTCTCAGCAGCTTGTTACTGACAATGAGTAATAATAACCCGTGAGTTGAGTCGGGGAGCGCCCTGGGGCAGAGGAGAGAGCGGCGGCGATTTGGGAGCGGGGGGCTGAGGTGGTGCGGGCGGAGCCGACTTGGGGCGCGCGTTGAGCTCCCCCGAGCCGGCGCCTTTTTTGCCGGCGCCTTGAGGGGACGCGGCCTACGCGGAGGCTCCGAGGTCCCAGGCCCCGGGTTCGGGCTGCTTCCTGAGGCACCCGTCGCCGGCGCAGCGACTGTTATCTCGCTGGGCTGAGTCTTCCCCCTCTCCTGGCTTCTTCCCGAAGGACATTTCCTTGCTGCCGCTCATTGAAACCTGGTCCCTTGGTTTTTTTGTGCCTTCATCCTACATTTGGGATTGGTGTTTACCACTGAGTGCCTCGCGAGGTGGTTGAGAGCTGCACCTGAGACGGATTCTCACGAGCTGTAGGAGCAGTGCTACTGCCTTGCATTGAGGCTGCCGTGCTTTGAGGCTTAGACCGAACACAGGCCTTCTTCCATTAAGTGGCTTGAAATCTTCCATTACCCTACCATTCTTTCTCGGGGCTCTTGAAGCCAAGCCTTCGCTTTACTAGCTGAGTGATTCCATCACCTGGCTCTGTCCAGGGTACTCCAGCCTCCCTGGCCAGAGCTTGTTCTCACCTGTGGGAGTTTTGCCCTTGCTGCTCCTGATGCTTCATTCAGATTTCACCTCAGATATCCCTCGCAGGGATCCTTCTTTGACTAAAATGGTCCTGTTCTCCCACTTTCTTGTTCCATGCCCCTGTTTTGTTCTTTGTGTCATCTATTCAAGAAGCGCAGTGCCTGTGTGTAGTCCCTGAAAGTGCCTAAGAAATGTGTACAACCTCAGGGAGATGAAGTACTTTAACCAAGTTCACATGTCTAGTAAGTCTCCTTGGGCTTCAGAATCTTCCTTCTGTGGAGTGGAGTAGACAGTGCCTCCAAATGGCGTGGTGGGATCTTCTGCTCTGTGTGTTCCCATTTGCATTTGGCGGGCTTCACCAGCTGCTGTAGGTCAGAAAGGAAAGGCCTGTGAATGCCTGAATGCAGCTTCTGCTCCCAGTTTCATTTTTATCACTATGCTCTGGACTCAGCAAGATGCATCATTTTACCACCATCCACTTGGTGTTGACAGTAAGGAGCACTGGTCTCTGTCAGCCTTCTTTTGTTTATTCTGGAGCCTTCTTTTGGTTCTGAATGATCTGTCAAAGCGTACAGTTTCCATTATTGGGGATTAACACGGTAGTCATTACTCTTGGTTCTTGAAGATGTTACGAGATAGCTTGAAGCGGTTTGATTCTCTGGCTAGACTTCGTTAGTTGGTATATACCTTTTCATATTTAGTTAGATTAGCGGTTTCTTTGCTTCCAGAGGCATTCTGACCTTTATTATTTTGAAACTTTTTTTCAGTAGTTTTGCCTTTGTGGTTTTTTTTTGTTTGTTTGTTTTTTGTTTTTGAGATGAGGTCTTGCTGTGCAGTTCAGGCTTGCCTTGAACTCATGATGTAGCCCAGGCTGACCTTGAACTTTAAGTGATCCTTCAGCTTCCTAAGGGCTGGGTATTGGAATTGAACCTTGCATTTGCAAGGCAGGCAGCGGAATCACTGAGCTAAATACCCACCCCATTCTATTCTTTCATTGACATTTTCTTTAGTATTTGAGGAGTTTTGGGGTTCATAATTCAAAGTGATGAAGTTTTTCTTTTCCAGGTCTTCAGCCCTTCTTTGGTAATATTAAATTATTGTGGTCACTTCTCTTTGTAACTGTTTCTTTCTTTCTTTCTTTCTTTTTTTTTTTTTTTTTTTTTTTTTTGAAACAGGGTCTCACTCTGAAGTTGAGACTGACCTGGAACTCACTATGTAGCCCAGGCTGGTCTCGAACTCACAGCGATCCTCCTGCCTCAGCCTCCACCGTGCTGGGATTACAGGCATTCTTTGTAACTGTTATCCTTTACATTTGTTATTAGCTGGGGATGGTGGCATATACCTATAATACCAGCTGATTGTGAGGCAATAGGATTGATAGTTTGAGGCCAGTTTGGGCAATTTAGTGAGAACCTGTCTCCAAATAAAATTTAAAGCTAGGCATGGTAACTCATGCCTGTTATCTCAGCATTCTGGGAGGCTGAGGCAGGAGGATTACAAGTTTGATCCCAGCCTGGATAAGCAATTTAGTGAGACCCTGCCTCAAAATGAAATAAAGGAAAAAGAAGGGCTGGGGATGTAGTTTATTATGAAGACCCTGGGTTCTGCCCCTAGTACAAACAAACAGTAAATGGAGTTAGAGCCTGGTGTGCTATAATCTCAGCACTGGGAGGCTGGGGCAGGAGAATTGTAGTCTAGGCTACATAGCAAGTTCACCTGAAACTACTTAGAACTGTCTTTAAAAAAACAGAAGGGCTGGGCCAGGGATTTAGCTCAGTGCCTCTGTTCCTGCCTTGTAAGTACAAGGTCCTGAGTTCAATAAAAAAAAAAAAAAAAAAAAAAATGTTGGAGATGCAGCTTAGTATAGAGTGGTTCAGGTGCTTGTGTTCAATCCCAAGTATCAGAACACACGTGAAACAACCTTTGAATGGGTAATATATCAGACTGTTAAGATGGCTTGGATTAGAGAAGGTGAGGAAAAGATGTATCATGTTTTCTTTATATAGTTCTGTATTACTGGATTTTGTTTATAGGTATCATTGCTTTTTTTTTTTCCAGTACTGGATATCAAACTCAGGACCTTGAGCTTGTGAGGCAGGAGCAGTGCCACTGAGCTAAATCCCTGACCCTATATCATTGCTTTTTTAGGAAGTAAGAAAACTATTTAAGTCTGTTATTTAATATAGTGTCCTAAGATGTGTTCACCATTGTTTGACTTTCATGCATATCCTTTTAGGGACTAGTGCTTAAGGAATTTAATATTTTGTGAACTTGTTATACAAGGCTTTGCGCTAGGTTTCTGTGAACACTAAGGAGCTGTTTTCTGACATTGCAAAATAACCCATGTAGGGGTATGCTTTCTTTGTTTTCTAGTGAGTTGTTCTCCCCATCTCAGAAGTACCAGCTTTTGGTATATCATGCAGATTCTCTCTTTCATGATAAGGAATATCGGAATGCTGTGAGTAAGTATATCATGGCTTTACAGCAGAAGAAAGCCCTAAGTAAAACTTCAAAAGTGAGACCTTCAACTGGAAATTCTGCATCGACTCCACAAAGTCAGGTAATTGAAAATAGAATTGATTTTTGTTTTTTGGAGAAAGACCAAAACATTTTCTTTTCTTTCCTGTTCTGGGCTTGAACCCAGGGTCTTGTGCATGCTAAGACAAGTGTTCTAATGGACCAGGGATTTAGCTCAGTGATACCCCCACCTGCCTTGCCAGTGCAAGCCCCTGGTACCAAAAAAAAAAAAAAAAAAGACAAGTGTTTTACCGTTGAGCTGTACTCTTAAGCTCCAAGACTGAACTGATTTAGAAGATGGCTAAGATTAGTTATAGCAGATGGTAAAATATGTAACTTAAAGGGCAAAAATTTAGATACAAGACTGTGTTCAGTGATTAATCTTCATCTTGTATTTCTCCTTATGTAAAAACCTTTGCTTTCTTTTTTCTTTTTTGGTACCAGGGATCGAACTTGGGACCTTATGCTTGTGAGAGAGGTGGCAGAACCTCTGAGCTAAATCCCCGGTCCTAACCTTTGCTTTCTGAATTCAGGAATGGAAGTCATGTATATCATCCAGATAGGATCATTCATAAAAATAATTAACATTAGCAAGGTGTGGTGGGACATGACTATAATCTCAGCACTTGGGAGGCTGAAGCAGGAGGATCTCTCAGAGTTTGAGGCTAGCCTGGACTACATAGTGAATTCAAGGCCAGCCTGAACTATATAGCAATACCGTCTCAAAAAATAGGAAAAAAAAATAGCTTACATTTAGTATTCAGTGTATCAAGCAACATGCAAAACTTTTCATGAATGCATTGAATCATCATGGATTTATTTGGGTTTTTTGTTTGTTTTGATTTTTTGAGACATTGTCTTGCTATGTAATCCAGTCTCGCTTGAATTTGTGATGACCCTACTGCCTCAGCCACCTAAATGCTGGTATTATAAGCATGCACCACTATGCCTGGTGTACACTTTTTGTGTTTTGAGACAGGGTCTTGCTATGTAGTTCAGGCTGGTCTTGAACTCATTATAGTATATCTTAAACTGGCCTCAAACTTGCTGCAATCCTCCTGCCTCAGCTTCCCAAGTGCTGAGATTATAGGCATGTGCTACCACATCCAGCTTATTCTGTTTTTTTAATGTGTGTGTGTGTGTGTGTGTGTGTTTGCTGGGGGTACCAGAGAGCAAACTTGGGTCCTTCTGCTTGCAAGGCAGGTGGCAGAACCACTGAGCTAAATCCCCCCCGGCCCTGTTTTATATTTTTTTGTAACAGAGTCTTCTAGTTTAGGCTGGCCTGGGATTCCTTATGAAGCACAGGCTGACTTTGAACTTGGGATTCTCATATCTCATCCCCCTGAGTGCTAGAAGTACAGGCTTATGACACCATGCTCTGCTACAATTTTGTAATAATTTGAAATATATAGTTTATGTGCCTTTAAAGTGCAATTTAATGGGCATAGATTGTGCAACCATCAGTGCTGTCTAATTTCTGAAAAATGTAATTGCCCTAGAGAGAATCCCATGTTTTTTAACAGTCTACATTTCCACTCATCTTTCCACCTCCGACAGTCACTAACCTTTGTCTTTTTATGTGCTGACTATTCTGAATGTTCTGTATGAATGTAATTGTACAATATGTGGCCTTCTGTGTATGTGTCTGGCTGCCTTCACTTAGCATGTTATTTTTAAGGTTGATCTGTTATGGCATGAATCAGCTTTTTATTCCTTGTTAGTGCCAAATACTCCCTTTTACTGGATATGCCACATTTTGTTTACCTATTGATGAGTTGAGGGACATTGATTATTTCCACTTTTTGGCTATGAACAATGCTGCTCTGAACATTTGTGTATAAGTTTTGTCCTGGATAGCTGTTTTCAGTTCTCTTGACTATATTCCCGGGGGCAGAACTGCTAGATGATATAATAGCTCTGTATTTAATGTTTTGAAGAACTGCCATTCTGAAGAGATATAGAATGAATGCCACACATTTTGAAGAGTTGTGTTCCTTGTCTCCTAGTGTCTTCCATCTGAAATTGAAGTGAAGTACAAAATGTCTGAATGTTACACAATGTTAAAACAAGATAAAGATGCCATTGCTATACTTGATGGGATCCCCTCAAGACAGAGAACTCCCAAAGTAAGTTGAATTAATAGATTGTTATGAATTTTTCTCCTTCCCAGCCCTCCCAACCCTGCTTTTCCCATGTCTTCTCTCTGTTAGGAGGTCCGTCTGAGCATTTTACTCATGACTCTAGCTCTCACTTTCTTCCTCTATGAATAGGTTAGGGATTGAGAGAGGTGGATGAATTATATTCTTAAGAGACTTTTAAAACTCAGCTGATGCAGATGATAGCTGGACAGTACTACAAGTGCATATTCTTTTTTTATTTCTTGCTATAGGGCATAGTGATTTGCAGAACCCATCCACAGCCAGATGCACTCAGAGGCTGAGGCAAAAGGATTACAACTTTAAACCCAATCTGGACAACTTAGCAAGAAAGACCCTGTCTCAAAATAAGTAAAAAATGACTGGGCTGGGGATTTAGCTCAGTGGTTCCGCCTGCTGCCTCACAAGTGCAAAGTCCCAAGTTTGATCCCTAGTACCAAAAAAAAAAAAAGCTGGGGATATAGCTCAGTATGAAGGCCCCGGGTTCAATTCTTAGTACCACAAGAACTTCCAGGTAGCAAAAACACTTTTTTAGAGCTTAATTTTTTGCATTATCAAATTGTGTTTGAGTTGACATCATATTATAGTGAAAAATGTACCTTTAACTGAAATCAGAAAATCTAGGGTCTTTTGAGTTTAGGGCATATGACCTATGTGCGTGTGAACTTGACAAGTTACCAATCTCTGAGAATCCCCACCCCCTCTTATTTTAAAGCAAGGATAAGTGTTTTTTCTATATGTATTTCTGTATGTGTGTTTTTCTTTGTGTAAAAATAACCTTTCTCTTTTTCTTTGCATGCTATGGATCAAACCCATGAGTTAGTGTACACTAGGAAAATGCTCTACCAGTGTAGCTCTACCAGTGAGCTACATTCCTAGCCACACAGCCACCTCATGTATACACAAGGGCTTGTACATACTGGTCAGTTTTTAGTAGAAGGGTCTTGCTGTGTAGTGCTGGCTGGCCTTGAACTCACAATCATCCTACCTCAGCCTTGCCATTGCTGGGACTGCAGCAATGTATCATCACACTTGGCTGCCATGAAAATACATTCTAAGTACTATTCTAAGTAGACTGGCTGGCTGTCAAAACTTTTTCTCAAGGGCAATTTGAATCTTTGCTGTTAGGGTTAAATGCATATCAGTAGTTACTATTCTGACATACTCTCATGTCACTTATCATTTTCATTTTTTGAAAAACTGTTGTGAGCCGGGCATGGTGGCACATGCCTATAATCCCGGCACTCAGGAGGCTGAGGCAGGAGGATCGCTGTGAGTTCGAGACCAGCCAAGGCTACATAGTGAGTTCCACGTCAGTCTCAACTACATAGTGACAACCTGTCTCAAAGAAAAAAAAACAAAAACAAAAAGAAAAAGAAAACCTGTGTGCAACTTGTTTAACAGTAGGGAATTTTATTGGTAAGATGTCTGTGTATATCCTCTTATCCATAAAACATAAGGAAACTAAGCAATAGGGAGCTCATGCATTTTAGTACTTCATCTAAATGTTGATAAGTTTTAAAGGTTTCAAACTTGATGAGAACATATTTAAGTACTTCCTTATATTAAGAAACTGTTTATTGAATATTGGGGTGCATGTGTGTGTGCCTACATGTTTGCATGTGCATCGAGGCTGGAACCCAGGGCCTCAAGCATGCTACAGTCATGCTGTACCACTGGGCTGCGGCCCCAGCCTTATTTTCTGAGTTTTAAAACTAAGATGTTTCCTTAGTATATTTTATGATGGTGCCTTCTGTTAAAAACACTTGGAAATTTATCATGAACTAACCTGTCTCATAATTAACTTGAATGCTAGGGTTTTTGTTTTTGTTTTGTTTTTTGAGACAGAGTCTTATTAAGTTGCTCATGCAGGACTCAAATTCTCCTGTCTTAGCTTCCCTCTATGCTGGGATTACAGGCATGTGTTACCATGTGTGCATAGTTGGATGCTACATATTAAATTGTGTTCTAGTATCCTGGGAAAGTCTTCTTACCGTAAGAATAATTTTTTTGTGTGTATGAAGAATATCTGCTGCTGTACTCTTTTTTTTTTTTGGTACTGGGGCCCATCCTTGCCCTTGCAAGGCAGGCGGCGGAACCACTGAGCTAAATCCCTGGCCCACGTCTTTCCTTTAGAAGAAGCCTTTTTTGCAGTACTGAAAGTTGAACCCAAGGGCTTGTACACATTAGGCAACTCTGTACCACTGAGCTATTATCTCTGCCCCTTTTTATTTACTCTTTACTTTGAGATAGTGTCTTAGTAAGTTGCCCAGGCTGGGTCAAACTCCCCTTCTTCCTCAGCCTCCCAAGTATCTGGGATTACATATATGTGCCATCCCATCTGACTTTTGAAGCTGTTTTTGTTATAGGCTGGGTGTTTTGGTTTTGTTTTTTGTTTTGTTTTTTTTGAGACAAGGTCTCACTATGTAGTTGAGTCTGACCTGGAACTCACTATGTAGCCCAGGCTGGTCTCGAACTCCCAGCGATCCTCCTGCCTCAGCCTCCCGAGTGCTGGGATTACAGACATGCGCCACCACTCCCGGCTGGGTGTTTTTGGTTTTGTACTGGGGATCGAACAAGCCATTTTTATTATAAACATTGACTAATACTGTTACATGTTTTACTAGAAACACCATGATTTCCTTCATAATGACTTGCAGGTATTTGGGGACATATTTTTGGAAAATGAGAAATGCAGAGAAGTTTGGCTTTGGGGCATCCAATGCTTGATGCTTTCAGTCCTCATTCTTAGAGGGACTTGAGTGTTTGTTAGTGTATGTATCTTTCTCACATTAGAGCTCGTGTAGACAGGAATAAGCAAATGTGTGTATCTCCAAAGTAAACCTATAACATTTACAGTTTTCTTTCTTGCCTGTTAGGTAGTTAGCTGGCTTCTCAGTCTGTGTAAAGGACAAGGAAATGAGTCAGAACACATCTAATTGAACATCTGTTGATATATAGTAAACACCACACACATTCCCTCACATTTTAAATGAAAATTCCAGTGTTTGATTATATTTTGGGGCTGAGGATTTAGCTCAGGTGGTGCTGCTGCCTGCCTCACAAGTGCAAGTCCTGAGTTCGATCCCTGGTACATCCCCCACAAAAAGAAAGAGAGACTTCATGTCTAAAGAGTTGAAGATTTACCCAAATATAGCAGTCTTTTTTTTGGTACTGGAGATGGAACTTGGGACCTTATGCTTACGAGGCAGGCATTGGAACCACTGAGCTAAATCCCTGGCCCTCAACTTTTTGGAAGTAAAACATACCAACTTAAAATTTCAACTGCTTCTCTTTGTAACTGTTTTAAGAAGAATTGACCTTTTTACTAGATAGTACTTGAAACTCATTCTTTCAGAGTGACAGTCAAGTAGCTTAAAGGAAACTTGGTATTTGTTGAAATTTATTTCTCTCTCTCTCTTTTTTGAGTCATGGTCTCCCTATGTAGTTCAGGCTGGCCTTGAACTTACTATGTGGCCTATGCTGGCTTCGAATTTATAGCAGTTCTCCTGCCTCAGCCTTCTGGGTCCTGAGATTACAGGTTGTTGAGATTTCATCAATTTGTTGTTAATAAGCAGTAAAATTTTATACACTTTGAAATGTTGATACCCTGAAATTTCCCTTTGCATTTTCAAAATAGGCTAAAACGGATATCTGAGGCCACATGAAAAATTTTATTTCTAGTATTTTATTATTTCACTGCTTGAAGTAGTATGGATTAATGATACACTAAACTTGTATAATGTAGCTGTATTATTGGAACTGATGTTGTTTTTCAGAGCCATTCTTTCCTTTTTTTTTTGCAGTACTGAGGATGGGAACCCAGGGTCTTGCACATGATAGGCACGCACTGTACCACTGAACTATGTTCCTGGCTCTTTTTAAAAACTTGAGTTGAATCTAGCTAAGCTGCCCAGCTGGCCTCAAGCCTCAGCCTCCCAAGTAGCTGGGATAACAGGCATGGGGCCCTGCACCTGTCTCAGAGCAACTCTCTTTTTTTTTTTTAGTGTTTGTAATACAGAGCAGTGATGTTTGTTTTGGGGAATAAGTACATGTATATAGCATAGTTTGATCATTTGCAAGAGCTGTTCTTTTTTTTGGTACCGGGGATTGAACTTGGGTCATTGCGCTTGCAAGGCAGGCCACCGAACCGCTGAGCTAAATCCCTGGCCCTGCAAGAGCTGTTCTTAGTAAATACCTGGCATGCCAAGTCACAGATAATTGAAGATATGGTATATGGCACCTCAGTTCATGAACACTTTTGTTTGTAGTTTGGTTCTCAAAAAAAATTTTTTTTTTTTGAGACATGGTCTCACTATGTAGTTGAGACTGACCTGGAACTCACTGTGTAGTCCAGGCTGGTCTAAAACTCACAGCGACCCTCCTGCCTCAGCCTCCCAAGTGCTGGGATTACAGGCCTGCACCACCAGGCCCGGCTTCAAACAGAAATGTTTAGCAAAATTGTTTTTGTTTGCATTGGGTGACAAACATGACTGCAGCCATCTTTCCTCCATAAATACAAACATGGCCATCTTTTCCAAAATCACAAAACAAATTAATTTAGTGAACTAAGATAGCGATGTATTGAGGACTCTTGTGTGTGTGTATGTGTGCCCATGTGTTGACTGCTCCTGTTATGTTAATTGGCCCAATCACTGTGTTGTGTTTAAGATCTATAGAATTTATTTTATTTTAAAATTTTATTTATTTTTGAGACAGGGTCTCACCGTATAATTCAGGCTGGCCTTGAACTCACTGTGTAGCCCAGACTGGCTTTGACTTTGCAGTGATCCACCTGCCTCAGCCTCCAAGTGCTGGGATTTGCAGGTGTGTGCGCCCACCCTGGGCAAGAACTTTTAGTTTTAAATTGGAACATTGTGCTTTTTTCTCTTTGTACTGTTAAGAAGATCATTTATCCCTCCCGTCATTTCTAATTTTTCCTGTTGTATATTTAGGAAGAATTGTTTTAAGATTTCTGCTGGGCGTGGTGGCACATGCCTATAATCCCAGCACTCGGGAGGCTGAGGCAGGAGGATCGCTGTGAGTTCGAGACCAACCTGGGCTACATAGTGAGTTCCAGGTCAGTCTCAACTACATAGTGAGACACTGTCTCAACCAAAAAAAAGAAGAAGAAGAAAAAAGATTGCTTTACTAAGTTACATCTTTAAATTGTGTTAAAATGCAGATGTCTGCACTCACTGGATTTAAATGTAGCTAATCTCTGGATCATTGTCTTTCTGGAGGTGAATTTGAGTTTGATTTTTGTAGTATTACTTTGGTGAGTCAGACAGTACATCTGGATCAAAGCTTTAGATGTTAGAGGAGAATCTAATCACTAATCTGATTGCCAAGTATTTTACCTCTGTGTGTATCAGTTCTTTTTGGGGGAGAATCTGTCTGATCTTCTTAACTGGCCATGTCAAGAATTTCTCACTTTATTATGCTTTAATGTTAATTGAATTTAAATATGTAAAATTGAGCACTTTTAGAATAGTTTATCTGCTCTCTTAAGATGAAGAAAGAATCGGGCCGGGGATTTAGCCTAGTGGTTCCGCCGCCTGCCTCACAGGTGCAAGGACGTGAATTCAATCCCCGGTACCAAAAATAAAAAAATAAAAAAAAGATCAAGAAAACATCAAGGTAACTAGAATTTTGGAGTGTTTCTCTCATGAATATATATTTTGGTTAAATGAGAGGGTAATGTGACTTTCCTTTTAGCATTGGGAGGACCTAGGAAAAGCAAAGATAGTAATTCTTTATTTTGAAGAATAGGGTTTATCTTTTTTATTATTATTATTATTGGCACAGGGCTATTGGTAGATTTTTCCAGTAAAAGTAGAATAGTAGCTGGTAATAAAAACCAGGACATTTTTATGATGAGATATTTTCTTTGCATATGTGCTTACTTTATTTTTCTTTGTTTTTATTTATATAGATAAACATGATGCTGGCAAACCTATATAAGAAGGCTGGTCAGGAGCGCCCATCAGTCACCAGCTACAAGGAAGTATTGAGGCAGTGCCCGCTAGCCCTGGATGCCATTCTAGGTATAGATAATTTTCTACCATTTTCCTGGAGTGTTTACTGTCAGAGAGAGTATTTCTCAATTCATGGGTGTACATTAGTTTTTTTCCAAAAGTTTCCTGCAGACCAGGCATGGTGGTACATGCCTGATTGCCAGTTTGAGGCCTGCCTGGACAGCTTAATGAAGTTCTGTTTCAAAATAAATAGCTGGGCATCGTGGCACACACCTATAGTCCTAGCACTCGGGAGGCTGAGACAGGAGGATCACTGAGATCTCAAGGCCAGGCTGAACAACATAGCCTGTCTCAAAAATTCATAAATAGATGAATGGGCTATACATATAGCTCAGTGGTAAAGGATTCCTGGGTTCAATCCCCCGTACCACCAAAAAAAAAAAAAAAAAAATCTGCATTGTCTCATATTGAATGAAGAAATATTAAATAATTTTTTTTTTTTTCCTTTTTGGTACTGGGGATAGAGCTTAGGACCTTGCGCTTGCGAGACAGTCAGTGGAACCACTGAACTAAATCCCCAGCCCTTAAATAATCTTTTGCTGCTAAGGGTGTAGCTCATGGTAGAGGATATGCTTATCTTGCTGGAGAACATGGGTTCCATCCGCACCACCAAAAATTAATAATTAGGGGCCGGGGATTTAGCTCAGTGGCACCACACCTGCCTCACAAGCACAAGGTCCTGAGTTTGATCCCTGGTACAAAAAAATTGTAATAATAATTAAATTGTTTTTTCTGTTGTGTGCATGTTAATCAGAATAGGGCAGGGACTGCCTTGCAGTCTGTGAAAGTATAGTTTGTTTTTGCACTGTGGAAGAGGGATGATGTTCCTCACCTTCTTTTCCCTGCTTTCTGTTGGGTTAGGTTTGTTGTCCCTTTCTGTAAAAGGTGCAGAGGTGGCATCAATGACAATGAACGTGATCCAGACCGTGCCTAACTTGGACTGGCTCTCTGTGTGGATCAAGGCATATGCTTTTGTGCACACTGGTGACAACTCAAGGGCAATCAACACCATCTGGTGAGAGGCACAGCATTGGTTCAGTATTCTTGAGGCTTCTGTCTGGATGGCTTGTGCTTACAATAGTAGTACAGAAAAGTGTGACCCTTACACAGTGGTGCAGTCAGTTATCTTTGGGTTGTGTTACTCTCATGAAGTCCTGAGTGACTGAGGACATAATCATCTCTTCTGGGAATGCATAAAATGGAAAGCTGGACTGAACTTAGTTTTGGACATGCAAAGGTCAACCCCCTCCCAGAGTAGCCTGAAGCCAAAAAGAATTTAGCAACTTAATGAGACTGTCTGCTTTTTGTTACGTTTTTAAATAAAGAGTTGAGGATGTTGTAGTTCAGTGTAAAATTTTGGGTTCAATCCCGAGTACTACCAAAAAAAAAAAAAAACATATTGGCATGTGCTGTGGAAGAAACCTTTCTAGTCTCCTCACAAAAATAGTTTATTGTGGTACCTGGGCTTTATTTTTATTCAGATAATAAAGTCCTAGGACAAGAGGCTGGGGTTTTTTGGGGTACAGAGTCAACAGTTGAGTAATAAGTAGCTGTCATTTATGAATGACATCTCATTCAATACTATGTAGTTTATTTGGCCCTCTGAAAAACTATAACTAAAAAGTTTTTAGGTAGCGAACAGTATCTGATTTATTTACTATCCTAGCAGTATAACTTTTTAAAAACCATAAGCTCAGAATTTTAAAAAATCTAATGTAAACAGCTTAAAAGTTTTTTTAGCCCGACATGGTGGTGCATACATCTAATCCCAGCACTCAGGAGGCTGAGACAGAAGGGTCACCACAAGCCAACTTGAACTACGTAGCAAGTTCAAGGCCAGTCGAGAACATACAGTAAGACCCCATCTCCAAAAAAAATTTTATTACGAAAAACAGAAAATAGTATCTATATCGTAGTCTCCCAAATTCAACAACTAAGTATTTAATAATAGGTTTTAAAGTTTATTGTTTAATATCTTAAGTTCACTAGAGAAAAAGTCCCTGTTGCGAGATAATGTGGACTTGCTGGGAAGCTTAGCAGATCTGTACTTCAGAGCTGGAGACAACAAGAACTCTGTCCTCAAGTTTGAGCAGGCTCAGATGCTGGACCCTTATCTAATAAAAGGTGAGTCATTCCTGGGGCAGGGCAGGAGGGGCTGGAGGGGCAGGTCAGAGAAGGCAGCAGGAAATACAGTGTGAACTGATAGTGTTTTTCAGAGCGGGGTTTTAAGATTTATTATAGTAGTCTTTTACTATTTTTAAGTCCTGGCACACGTCTCTAACACTGGTAATTCCATTTTAAGCAGTTATTTTTGCTTGAATTTAAGTGTCATCTCCTTGCACATCATTATTTGGCAGTTTTTCTTTTGGTGGGAATCATAACTCTTCCTTATGAATTATAAATTTATGATGTGCCAGACTGAGTATTTGTATGACAACCCCAGAACCATAATATCCTTTTAGGGAGTTTCACGTCTTTTTCCCCCATGATTAAGAGGGGTAATAGAACACTTATTAAAAGGATAAGTTGCCGGGGTATGCCTGTAATCCTAGCACTTGGGAGGCTGTGGCAGGAGGATTGCCCTGAGTTTGAGGTCAGCCTGGACTACATAGTGAGACCCTGTCTCAAAAAAAAAAAAAAAAAAAAAAAAAAAAAAAAAAACCCACAAAAGCAAAACCAGAAAAAGGTGTGTGTCAGGGGGAGGTGAGGGTGTGGGGTAGGGTAATTAAAGGCAATAATTAATAGCAAACAAAAGATTGCTCTGATGGAGTAAGGACAGGGACTTTACAAGCTGGCTGCTGGGTGTGAGTGCTCAGGAACAGTGGGAGCTGAGATCAAATAAGCTGATACCTGTTTGTAAAGGCCCAAAAAAGGCCAAGAAAAATATGCATCCTGACAATGAATAGTTTTGTAGACTGTAGAGAGACCAAGCAGAGAGTGGACCTTCACAAGCACGTAGATGAGAACAGATACAGGATCATGAATTTGTTTGTAAGGCCACTCTCTTGCCTGGTGCTTGTGCCTCTTCTCCATGCGTCTGTGTCCATGATGAAAGTGTTTTAGAAATGCTCTTCTGGTGGCAGTGGCAGCTTGGAGTCCAGGGCCCAGCAGGAATATTGCTGTAATCTTGGCTTGAGAGAAGTTTTTATGGGAGTCTTAAGGAACAGCAAGGAATGGAGGATGGTGATAAGAGGGGGTGACAGGCCTTTCTATAGACCATGAGGGACAGCGGCTGGAGATGTGGGTGTGGAGGAACTGCAGTGGACCCTTGACTTACCAACTTGATCGGTTCCTGAGGGTTTGTTGTAACTACAGTTGGTTGTAAGTCAGTACAGCTGAGATCTGGATGTTTACCTGGGTACATGCTATAGATAACGAGAGGCAGATGAACCTTCCATTAACCTAATTAACCCAGGTTCTTCATGTCTTCTCCTGGACTCAGCCCACTTGTGAGAATAACCTGGCCTTTTCACCAGAGCAAGTGTGCGTTCTCACTGCAAAGAGCTCCTGGGAGACAGCACTTGATGCCTTTTTGGGGCCTTTTCTGATTATAAGTTTAGGACAGCTGTGTATATCGCACTACAGATACAGGGACAGCAGTTCATGAAAAAACAACTTTTCAGATTGTTAGGTCGGTCTTTCTGCTCTTTTGCTTTATTTTGGGTGGGCTTCGCTTTTTAATAGTCATTTTGTAGCAAAGTGGCAACACTGGTGGGAGGAGCCCATGATGATGGAAAGGCTTGAACCCTGCAGCCGCTGGGGATTCAACTTGAGCTCTGCTTGGTGTTTCCTGCTCCTTTGTTAAGGAGCCCGCTGTTGTAATGAAAGATCCTCCTCTGTCATGTCCTTCCTTTTAGGAATGGATGTGTATGGCTACCTCCTGGCACGAGAAGGGCGGCTGGAGGATGTGGAGAACCTCGGCTGCCGCCTCTTCAATATTTCTGATCAACATGCAGAGCCCTGGGTGGTCTCTGGGTATGTCGTGTTTTCTTTCATTTGATGCTTTAAGCAGTGGTGGTTTTTCTAAAGAGGTTTAAGAGGTAATGAGAAATGGATCAAATCATGCCCTGTGACTTTAGGTGCACACACACCTCTCTGAATCGGTTTCTTTGTTGTTAGTGTTGTTTTTGGTACTGGGGATCGATCTCAGGACCTTGTGCTTGTGAGACAGGCAGTGGAACCACTGAGATAAATCCCCAGCCCTCTGAAGCTGTTTCTTATTTGGAGAAGGGGTTACTAACCCTTGCTTCTGGAGGTGACACTAATGGGGATGGTGAACACCACCCAGTGATAGGGTTAGAGGCGCTCCTTATTGTCTTCAGGGCTGGGTGCAGCTCACTAGTAGTGGTTCGTTCACCTAGAATGTGCAGGGCCCTGGGTTTGATCCACAAAATAAAAGCAAATAAACCTATGTTGTAATTGAGCTGGTTTTACAAATCCTTCAAATGTCTTTCAGCTCATAACTTACCTAGATTGGCAGGCTATTTTTCATAATTTTTCCCTTCCATGTCAAGCTTTCTGCTTTAAAGCTAAATATTTAGCCATGCATGGTGGCGTATGCCTGTAATCCCAGCACTCGGGAAGCTGAAGCAGTAGGAATGCTGCAAGTTCAAGGCCAGCATGGGCTACATATACCCTGTCTTAAAACTAATAAACAGGGTGAATATTTTTAGTAGATTTTGGTTTATTTTGCTTTTTCACTAACAGGTTATAGCTGTGAGTATGGTTTGTAATAATCATGTATAAGACCACCTCTTTGATTTGTGGATGAAGCTTCTTCATAGTCCTGTCAAATAACTTCTGATGCTACCCCCCACCCTCAGGTGTCATAGCTTCTATAGCAAACGCTACTCCCGGGCCCTCTACTTAGGAGCCAAAGCCATTCAGCTGAACAGTAACAGTGTTCAAGCCTTGCTACTGAAAGGAGCAGCACTTAGGAACATGGGCAGAGTCCAAGAAGCAATAATCCATTTTCGAGAGGCCATAAGGCTTGCTCCTTGTCGCTTAGATTGTTATGAAGGTAAGTGTGTAGTGTGAATGAACCCTCAAGCACCTGCACTCAGGTGAAAGGTGCCACTAGGCCAGCATCTCCCAGCTGTTGTGTATTAGAACCATCAGGCTGATCTAGCTGCCAAGTGACTGGGTGGAGATGGAGCATAGGGACTGTAGGTTTCTGAAGATTCTCCCTTGTGCTTGTATGCAGATAAACTTTGGAAGTTACTGAATTAGGGCTTTCACTAGAATTTCTCCCCATCCTTTTTAGAATCTTTTATTTGTTTATTTTTGGTAGTTTTGGGGGATAGTTGGGGTAGACACTTGGTCTTTTTTTTTTCCACTTCAAATGTGGCCAGGTGATTAATGAGAATCTGTCAGGCACTGTGCTAGATTTCTTGATTATGTCTTTGTTCTTTTTACAGTTGTCTTATTTGGTTGAGAGATAGTACTCAAAGGGTAACTGCCAGAAGACAGTGTGGGCTGTGGGAACCTGTCTGTCCATTGTGACCCTCAGTGGCACGATTGGGGTTCAGCTTTGTTTTGTTACATAATGTTTTAAGTTCATGTGAACTGACCCTAGGAGTTCAAAGGAGCTGTGCCAGCTTCAGCAACATTTGATGACTCAGTCACAGACATTAAAATAGATCTTAGAAGATGCAGTTCCTCTAAAACATATTTTTATAAGAATTTAAAAATAAACATCAGAATCTAGGAGTGATTTGCTCTTAACAGGAAGATAAGTTCAAATTTGAGAAACAAAATTTGGATGTTGGGGGAGGAACAAATCTGCTTATATAGACAGAGAGCTATGCCTGTTGTGGATTTGTATGGGGAAAGGAGATTGACTTTGTTCTTAAAATAACTCTAGGGGACCAAGGCTTTGGTTTGAGGTTACCTTTTCTTTCTTTCTTTTTTTTTGAGACAGTCTCACTATGTAGTTGAGGCTGGCCTTAAACTCAGTGGTGGTCCTCCTGCTGGGATCACAGGTGTGCGCCACCACACGGGACAGAGGTTAACTTCTTGATGTTGAAAGTGTAGCTTCCCAGCAGCACTGATCGTGCTAACTCCTTTCTGCCACATACCTGTTTCACCTGAGTTAGGGATGCCGATGGTAGCTCTGCTACTGCAGTGCTTGGTTGAGGGGTTTTGGAGCATTTAGGGCAGAAGACGTTCCCCAGTTGGCCAGGGAGGCCTCATGGGCTGCCTTCTCTCTGGCTGTCATGTGGAGGTTGGATCGGATGACTCTGGTTTGCCCTTTGGTGGTCTCCAGTAGTGCTCCCTTCTTTTGCTTGTGGAAACCCTTCATTTGTGAGGGACAGTGTGTATGGTGGGTGAGTGTTTATGTGCCACTGGGCCTTGGCGTGCTAAGCACATGTTCTGCCACTGGGCTGTACCCTAAACCATTCTTTTAGTTTCTGTCCAGAATTGCTGTGGAGCTCTAGCAGGGAAGTAAAACTACAGAGTAAGTACTTGCAAACAACTGTGTCTGGAATCTCACGTGTTGCCCTTAAGAGTTAGGTAATGTCTGGTTAAGTAACCAAAGTATGTGGAAGAGCATGCACAAATGTTATAAATGCTGCTGGATGGAGGAGTATGCAGAGAAAATCTGCTAGGGATTGTGTGGGTTTGGGTTTAAGCTGTATTTCTGTTTTGATGAGTGCATTGTGCCAAAAAGTTCTTCCTCTGTTCTCAGTTTCTTGGCATGAAAAGTTGAGTTGACTTTTCTTAAAGTGACCCTGTAGAGCCTTTCGCTGTTGGGATGAATAGAGAGGTTGGACGTGCCAGTCTCATATTGGGTCCATCTGCTTTAAGTGCTTTCCTTCCAGTGTAGGGAATCCTTCAGCAAGTGCCTTTGAGATAGTGTTTTGGTTTCAGATGGAGGAGTCTGCCTTTCTTCCTACAGGGCCTGTTAGTAGGTTCTTTAGTTTGTAGAATTAAAGCTTTTGGCCCTCCCTTGGTCTGTGGGTGACTGAACACAGCTGGAAATAATGGCTGAAGAGGTAGTGGAACCTTGGTTTCATCTCTCACTGCTTTAATCTTCTCACCATACAGCAGAGTAATGATTTAGTGTCACATTTGTTGTTTAGCCTTCAGATGGGCTGCACATAGGCTGCCATTTCCTTCCTTAATGGGAGGTGCAGTTGTAGGACAGGTGCTCTGAGGCGCTGTTCCATCAGTGTGGCCTCCAGTCCAGTCTCACCATCACTCTTCTCCCGGGCCTGCCCTTGGTCTGAAACATTGCAGTTGGGGGCACTCAGCATGGAAGCGCAGCTTGGGACAGTATCGTGACTGAACTTTGTTTTGATTTTTTTCAGGTCTCATCGAGTGTTACTTAGCATCTAATAGTATCCGAGAAGCAATGGTAATGGCAAACAATGTTTACAAAACTCTAGGTGCCAATGCACAGACTCTTACCCTTCTAGCCACTGTTTGTCTGGAAGACCCAGTCACACAAGAAAAAGCCAAAACTCTGTTAGATAAAGCCCTGACCCAGAGGCCGGACTACATTAAGGCTGTGGTGAAAAAAGCAGAACTACTTAGTAAGTATTTATTTTCTGCCCAATCATTCATCATTGATATTTCTAAAACCAAATTTTAGTTGGACCCCTAGCCCCAGCTTGTTACTGAAGACCAGACAAGTGTATGTCTTTTGCAGCCGTTATGAGCCTACTGCCGTTGTTTATATTTAGCACAACTAAAATGTAGCTAGACCTGCTTAGACTAGCTGAAACCATTTAAAATTGATTGGTTCATAATTAGCTCTGTCTGGTGTTAGTTGTCCTGAACTAGTGTAGCTAACTGATTTTAGCCAGTTTTAACTGTTTTTTTGAGCTATCTGGATTTTCTAGCTACTTTACTTTTTTAGTATCTGTCTTTGTGGCACCAGGGATTGAACCAAGGGCCTTTGCACTACCACCAAGCTCTTTATTTTTTATATTTTTAATTTTTTCTTTTTTTGGTACTAGAGATTGAACTCAGGACCTTGCACTTGCAAAGCAGGCAGTGGAACCACTGAGCTAAATACTCGGCCCCACCAGCCCTCTATTTGAAATTTTGAGACAGTATGTCATTAAGTTACCCAGGCTGGGCTCATTCTTATGACCCTCCTGCTTCAGTTTCCCAGAGTACTAGGATTGGTGTGTATGTGTGTGGTAATTTTTTAAGAGTTGGAAAAAATTATTGAAAGATAGCTTCTGTCTAAGAGAGACAGAAGGGTAACCAGAAAATGGATTCTTGCCATCTCTACTTCTCAAAGGTGTTTTATGGGACAAAGCCACAAGGTGAGGTGGGTTCAAGGTGGAAAAAACTATAGTCAACTAGTAAGATTGCAAGTACAGTTGCTTAGGTGGTATTGATCAATGAGAAATCACAAGGTGGACAAAACTATGATCAACCAATAAGATTATAGTCGCTTAGGTAATATTGATTAGATGGAGATGCAGTGGGAAAGCAATTCACATAGCAGGCATACAAGGATTTTCAGTTAGGGACCTTTCCTGGAGGGGGTGAATAAGATCTTGGGCCCCACCCAGGTGATTGATACCTATTTAGAATGTCAATCACTGCTTTTCATCCTTAGGGGAAGCATGTGCCTGTGATAATTTCTCTTCTTTTTCAATGCTGGCCTTCAATGAATGTGTCTTGATTGTCCATGTTGGCTCCTTGCATCCTGGCCCTGTCTACAAGACATCTAATTAACTCAACCTATCTGTAACATTCCTTCTCTGAAGAAGTACTGCTAACTGCCCTGAGGGGTCAAAGAGTGAGACCTTTCTGGCTACTTCCTATTTTTTTTTTTTTCAATTATAAAGAAAAGTTTTATTTTCGCTCATGGTTCTTGTCCAGGAGGCCACGTCTGATGAAGGTTCTCTTGCTGTCGGAGTCCCAAGGCAGCAAGGCAGCCCATGATGTACTATGGTGAGAGATGAAGAGTGTACCTTATGTCCTGACATAGGAGATTTATGGTGATCTGGATTTAGGCTCATTGGCAGATAAAGTGCATTTGGCTTTTTCTCTGAAGCAGGGTTGAGAATACATTTAACAGGCTCCCACGGGCTTGGACCACTGGTGATACGTGTGTGACTGTTCTGCCAGGTGGCTGTGCATGGTGCAGTCACACACGCACTCCTGCTGGTTCAAGCTGCCTGGCAGTGAGACACATTACAGCCCCATTGCAAACATGTTAAAAAATTAGATCTCAAGCTGTAGATTTCCTAGCAAAATAAGATTCAGATGCACTTGCTCGTGCTGTGTTGTACCGTCATTCACTTCAGGATATCTGCTAAAAATCGTCAGATTGTGGTGGTTATGGTTTTATGTATATGAGCTGAGCTGGGAATATATTTTCAAAATGTTGTTGAGATAGGGCAATGAGGGTCTTTTTCTTTTCAGGTAGAGAACAGAAATATGAAGATGGAATTGCTTTGCTGAGGAACGCACTGGCTAACCAGAGTGACTGCATCCTGCACCGCATCCTGGGAGATTTCCTCGTAGCTGTCAATGAGTATCAGGAAGCAATGGACCAATATAGTATAGCACTAAGGTAGGCACTGCACCGCCCACGGGAGGTCACGAGGAGGGTTGAGGTGTCGGCCAATGCATGGCAAGACTTCCAGCAGTGCACACACACTTTGTGCCCCAGCTGAAAACAGAACAGTAATAGCAATAGCAGAAAGATTATGGAAGTCATAACCCACACCTTCACAGCATCTCTGTTCATTTGTGTAGATCTTCCTTTCCTTGCCCACACACATGCATATTTTTGTAGGGTTATACTGCATATATATTTTCTATTCTACTTTTTTCAAATCAGAGTATTGTAAGTACTTTGCCTTGTTTCTAATTACTGTAGCAGTTGAGAACTTGTGTTCCAAGTTGGAATGCTACCATCACTCTTATTGGGTATGTTACTGAGACTTCCTTGTCTCTGACCACTTCATGGGATATTCAGTAATCGAGGATTAAATGATTATTCCATGTAAAGCTCTTGGCGCTATGCCTGGTACATAGTAAATAAGAAATAAACAGCAGTATTTGTACTGTTGGGTACAGCAGTGCTTTCTTCGAGGGTTGTCTGTGTCTGAAGTCACGGTGAGAGGCTGTGTTATCAGATCTGGTCACATGGGCCCACCCGATAGTTGCAGACAGCTGAGCAGCACCATGTGCCTGGTGTCTCAGTGACCACTGGGGCTGCTGTGATGCCCGGAGCTCTCGGGGGGCGCGGGCGCCTGGCCACAGCAGTGTAGAAGGCACAGGGGTCCAGAGGAGCAGACCTCCGGGTGCCAGTGAGAGCTGCACGAAACATCTCTGAGGAGAGAAGATGTGACAGATGAACCTGTGTGTATGTAAATAGGAACGGGAGTCCAGCATGGGTTTTAGCTGCTTTGGGGAAGTCCAGAAATAAGTGAAAAAATTTTAAAAAGCAAACTTTGAGTAGAGGTGGGATTTGCTGAGGATGGGACACTTGCTGGGGTGGGTGGTCATAAAGCCAAAGAGGAGAATGCTTGCAGGCCAAATAAATGAATGCTCTGGAGGCAGTGATCCTGGCAGGGTTCGGCACATGTGATGCACATTCCTGGGCAAGGGCAGCCTCGGGTTCTGGGTTGGAGCTGGGAGTTGAGAAGTCAGTTCCGTGGTGCAGCACGTTTCTGGGTGACAGCTGAGATCTCCTGCAGGTTTCATTGCATCAGGAACACGGACAGTTGATGCACAGAAGAGTAACTTTTTATAATGCTGTAGCTCAAAACTCCCCTAATTTTAAAAAATTACATTTGAATATTTCAGTGTTTACTGGTAACCTTCTTTAGTGGGATGCTAGGGACAGTAGGTGTGAAAAAGCTTAAGAAATTTGTGAAAGAAAAACTCAAATTGAGAACTCAAAAAATTAGGAAAAGATGCCTTTTTTTCACTTGTGGCATGGATTGCCTCGGCCCAGCCTCACAGACTGGCCAGGAGTTAGCGTGTCCTCTGTGATCGTACTCATTTTACTGCCGGCTGTCTAGATGATGAACAGATCAGCCCACAAGAAGCAAGGCAGAGATTCAGGCCTCTCCTCTGTTTTGTTGTCCCCTAGTTTGGACCCCAATGACCAGAAGTCTCTAGAGGGGATGCAGAAGATGGAAAAGGAGGAGAGTCCCACAGATGCCACTCAGGAGGAGGATGTGGACGACATGGAAGGGAGTGGGGAAGAAGGGGACCTGGAGGGCAGCGACAGTGAGGCGGCCCAGTGGGCTGACCAGGAGCAGTGGTTCGGCATGCAGTGAGGGGCGCAGCCACCTCTCCCAGCACTTCCTGGACCAGAGCAGCCGCTTGGAGGACAGTGACTGTGTGTGAGCGTACAGCAGGGGCCCTGCCTGTCTCCGAGCTCTGGCTGGGACCTTATGTGACCCCTGAGTGAGCCGAGCCAGCTGTCCATGTACCTCCATCCTCCCCTGCTTCCCAGAGAGGAGACCCCAAACCAGAAGCCTTTCGGGGCCCCAGGAAAGGGCCTTTGGTACGCCAGCTGCCACATCTGAAAGCTCAAGGACTAGATGGGGGTTTGTCCATGACCTGGATGGGTTTGAGGGAATGGCCCACTCTCCCAAAGCGAGAGGTCTCCCCACGGGACGGAGGCTGACCTGTTCCCAGAAATCATCTTTCTGGGATGCCCCCTACTGACCGGCCTCCTTCTATGCTGGTAACAATGCCTTAAGCCAACGAAGTTTTCCTCTCTGCCTTGCTGGCACCTTGCCTCGGTCTGGGCCAGCCTGAGAAGCAGTGATGAGTGTGACCAGGGTACATGGGCAGCTACTAATAAACCGGTTTGTGCAGTCACTGTGTGTTTGGGGAGCCTTTTAGAAATATTTTCTGTCTTAGGATGCAGTGTTATGGCCCCAGAATTGTTTGCCCTAGATTCCCTTTCTTCTCTGAGTGTTGGGAGCCCAGGGGATTGAGAACCTCAGCTAGCTGTGCGCTGGTTCATCTGTTTGGTTTCGGTGGTGAATTTCCTTGGGCTTCTAGCAGCTCATGTGGCTGCTTGGCTTCTTCCCCAGGCCAGTCCTGGGCACCCCCTGCAGTGAGTGCTGCAAATGTAGTAGGTGTCGGGAGACTCACTTGAAGTAAAAGGATGTCAAAGCCAATCCCAAGTTTTCCTTAAACAGAATGAGTCACAGGTGCTGTAAAATGTGAATTTGATGGTAAGGGAAAATGATGCCCAGTGAGCAGCACCTTAGGACCTTAGAACATCCCATAACTGTATCTTCTGATGGCAAAGTTACGTGAGTGTTCCCGTGTGAGGCCCAAAGCCTCTGCAGCATTGCTCGGTCTGAGCCAGTTGTGAGAAGCCCAGCAGGTGACCATGTCGTGCCAAGTGCAGTGTGGCTGGGAGATTTCCCATCGGCCGGGTTGCCTCACAGGCTTCCTCAGCTCTGCCGCAGGCCTTGCTTTGAGAGAAGGTGAAACCACTTCCCAGCCTCTGGAGGGACTCTGACCTGCAGGTCAGGATGCATCCCTGGCCTCCGTTTCCTCAGGTTATCCCTCCACTCTGCTGCTGGAACCCTTGGGTCCTTGTGGCCTGTGTCCCTGAAGCTCTGGGCTGGGGTCCCCAGGCCCCTTCCTCCTTGCACAGTCTCCTGAGGACCAGGAAGCACCACCCTCCGGCTGTTCCTCAAGCAGCTACTGGGAAACCAGGCTGCCCGAGTCGTGGGTCACTGGGATACCTGGTATTTGTCATCCATCACCTCCCACCAGACCAGAGTGCCGCCAGATACTTGGCTATGCAGCCTGCTGGGCCTACAATTCTGTGGGCCGAGGAAACCTTACTCTGCAGGCTGCCCTCTGAGCACCATCCCAACTGGAGACCCCAGCAGTGGTTGCTCCTCCTGGGGGCTGGGGCTGGCAGTCCCTGAAGTCCTTTCTGCCGGGGTCCCAGCCAAGCTGGAAGGCAGACCCAGAGTCAGGGTGCTTCCTGCCTTTTGGTGTGGGCTTCCCGATCCCCATGCTGAGCCCATGCTGGGCCAGGGACCTGCCCCTTAATGACAGCTATAGGAAGGTTTCACTCCTGCTTCTAGATTCTTCCTCCGGATGAGGCCAGCTTCTGCCCAGATCTGTAATTGTTAAACTTGAGAGCACTACTCAAGTGATGCCACTTGCTAGCACCAAACCCTAATTTCAATCTAGGTTCAGGACTTGGGACACTGAGATCTGCAGCTTCAGTCATGCCCCATCCTGACTTCCTGTTCTCTGCAGGTCTTTCTGGACCAGATACTGAGATGCCTGCAGGGTGGGCCAAAGGTCCCAGGAGCCATAGGCCTGATGTTGGAGGCCCCCGGCTGCTCCACCCTGCAGCCGCCTGTGGGTGGGAGGCCTCGCCTGCGGCTCCTGGCTCTCTGCCTGCGCTGGCTCATCCGAGGCAGGCCAGGGCCTGTGTGCAGCCACTTCTCGAGCTCAGGTGGCCCTCTCTACCCGTGACCGGCCTTGGGGCTCCTGCTCAGGCCTGCCAGGCCGGGGCTGCATTGCCCACCGATGACAGGCAGCGAGGCCAGACTGGACACGCACAGGAAGGCTTCTGAGGTGAGTGTCTCAAGTTCTCCAGTCCGTTAGTGCCTCAGGTGCCTCCAGGCCTGGGGGAGCTCTGCAGACCTGGCTGGCCTCATGGGCCCTCAGCCAGAGCCAGGGCAGAGTTGTCCCAGGTAGCCTGGGAGGATGGTGATTGCTGGCAGAGCAAAGCTTGTCATCAGTTATTTCATAAACCACACAGCACAACAACGCCAGGAATAACCCAAGACCCCACAAGTCAGCTTCCTTAGACATTGAAACATTAATTTAAAAATCAGAACACCTTGTTCATTGCCGGTGGGGATGTAGAATGGTGTAGCCATTGTGGGACAGTCTGCCATCGGTCCAGCAGGCCTCTCCCGGGGAGATGGCAAGGGGAAGGGGGGGATTCGGACAGAGATGGGCGCACCATGTCCTTGGGAGTCTCAGCAGCGCTGTTGACACCGTCCCGAAGGCAGCCGCGCCCACTGTCCATGGAGTGAGCGCTCAGACAGCAGACTGTTACAGATACTCATTTAGCAACCTGCAGCTTAATGACTGTCTTCAGACTGATGACTCAAATTTTTCTTGTACAGTTCTGTACATCTTGTGTATAGAGCCTTGGTGTCTTTTGAGCAGTACCCCTTGTTTATGCGGTGCGGTAGTGTGTGTAAGAGTTCTGCAGATAGAAGCAAAGTCATCAAGTTGGGGTTTCCTCTGACCATTTCTTTGTTTTGAATATTGTGTACACACCATATACAGTTCTTCATTTGGCGACCTCGCCTCAGAAACGGAGCTCTCGGTAGTTAAATAAGGAATGTCTGTATTCAGCCTGAAAAGGGAATTCAGACATTGCAACTCGGGCAGACCTTGAGGACATTAGGCTGAGTGGGAGAAGCTGCATGTAACGTATCTGAGACTCTTAGAGCAGTCAGATTCGGAGACGAGATTGCAAGGGGAGGGAGTGAGGTCTTAGTGGCCCAGAGTTTCAGCTGGAGTGCCCCAGGGGTGGTACAGTGTGGATCTACTTAATGCCTCTGAGCTGGACTCTTAAAAACAGTTCAGTATCAAATCTTGTATTTTAACACAAGTCAAGAAATTGCCTATAATCTGGCCATTAGATAACTCATTACAATATCTTGATTTATGTGAAGTGCAGCACATGTTTGTAAGGTAAAAGAATATGTGGCTAAAAAATTCACACAGAACCTGAGCGTGGTGGCACACACTTAAAAATCCCAGCATTTGGGAGGCTGAGGCAGGAAGATCAGCCTGTATCATGATGGCGCCGTGGCGTTCTGCGAGTGAAGCTGTGTCTGCTCCCTTGCGCCATTTGCTGAACACTTGTCTCTGCTCTGGTGCTTGTTGCTCAGTCAGTGCTGTTACATCTGGCACAGCGTGTGTGGCCTCTCCGTCCCTGCCCGTGTACTCAGAGCTCCTGTGTGCTGCGGTGTTGGTCTGCAGCGTCGGGGGGGGCTCTGATTCCCTGTGCCCAGAGGCGCTGTGGGCTTTGTTTCCTGTCTCAGGTGGGAAGAGCCAGCCTCAGCCTGCCTCACCTTTAGCCTCCTGGCTTACCCTGGCTCTACTGGGCCAGTCTCCTCCCCAGGAACTTGTAATTTGTTTTAACTGCTATTTCTTTTTTCAGTTCTGGAGATTGAACTCAGGGACTCAAGCTACTCTCCAGTGCTGCCTTCCCTTTATTTTGAGACAGGGTTTTGTTAAGTTGCCCAGGCTGGCCTTGAACTGGTAATCGTCCTGCCTCAGCCTCCTCATTGGTTAGAATGACAGGCATGTGCCAGTGGCTGCTGCGTCTTGACTGCCTGGGGCCAGGCCATGACCAGCCTTGCCTAGTGATCACCTCAGCCTCACGGCCCTCGAGGTAGGAGAGGTGGACTCAGCGCTGGTCACCGTGGACCAAGCTGAGGCCGGGTGGGACCTGTTGGCAGTTTTGTTCTATCTAGGGCCTCACTCCGTGGAGCTGTGATCTCCACCCACCCTTGCGTTCTGTTCAGATAAAAGGGTCCTCTGTCCCCTCTCTCCCTGCAGCCCTCAGCCCCCCGGGTTCAAAGGCTACAGATGTCTGGCCAGCAGCGTCATCACGGTACAGATTTCACAGCCACTTAAATCTTCCGGGTCTGTCTCTCTGTAAACAAGCCTCTGGTGACCTCCTCTGCGCTCACAACTTTTTCCTTCTTTGGGTAAATTCCCAGCAGGGGGATTTCAGAAGGAGCAGCCTGTGTGCTCTGGGAACTCTGCAGGGGGCTGGCTGGCCTCTCTGTGGCTCCCTCTTTCTGGCCTCCCCCACCTCCAGGCTGAACCAGGGCTCCCAGCTCCCCGGGGTCCACTGCTGCTCACCCTGACTTTTCTCCCGCTTGGCCAGCTCTGGCTGGGGCGCTCCTGGAGCTGATGAGACTGCTTGGTGGGGTCTGTGGGCTGCAGTTCTGGGGTCCCCTCCTTCAGTGTCCCTCAGAAGTGTCCCCACTACCACGAGAGGGATGCCACACGCCATGGAGTGACACTATTTGTGAGGCCCTTGGCCTCTGTCGGCCTCCAGTCCCCTGTGCCTGTCACTGGGTGTGGGTGGGATACAGCAGGGACATCAGCACCCAGAGCCCTGGGGTGGTGAATGTGGCAGGGTCTTTTGTTCTGGTGTCCCTGTGGCTGGAACCTTGTCCTGCTGCCCTTGGCCTGGGCCAAGTTCCAAGCCTGCTCCTGTGTGGCCTGTGGCCTGGGTGAACTTAGTTCTGCTCTGCAGCTTGGTCTCCCCAGCCTCAGGGATTAGGGCCACGAGTGGGAATCTCAGTGACGGTGTTGTGTCCTGACGCGCCCCTATCCCAAGTGGCTGACTTGAGTGACCCACAGTGCCCTCTGGCCAGCTGGCTCTGCACTGTCCCCGCAGTGGCTGCCACCACCTCTTGCTGTGTCTTGATGGCATGTGCTGGGCACAGGTGACCTGTGCATAAACGCAGCTCTTCCCAGAATGGGGGGCGCAGTGCGAGTTGACATCTGGGGGTAGCCACCATCATCCTGGGGAAGTCAAGGCCATGCGTGTGGATTGCCCGCGGTGCCCCAGGCCAGGCCTGTCCTGGTATTTCTTTATTCAGAATGTAAGACTCACAGCAGGGTGTGTGCTTAGCATGTGCGCAGCCTGGGCTCAGTGCCCAGATCACACACGAGAAAGCAGCATGTGAAACACAGCACAGAGAAGCACACGAAACGTGTACCTAGAGATCCCGGGTGAGCGCTTGCACAGTGCTCAGTCAACATCCCCCAGAAGCTCAGCCTGTCCTTTCTCACCCCTCTGTCCCTCCCTTCATCCCTCCTCTACTCTCTACCCCTGCCGGAGGTAGCCACTATCCTGAATTGTGTTGGTATGGATGCCTGTATTTATTTATTTGGAGTTTTTGAGACAGGGTCTTGCTATGTAGTCCAAGTTGGCATCAAACTCAAATCCTCCTGCCTCAACCTCCTGAGTGCTGGGATTTCAGGTGTGAACTGTCACACCCAGCTTTGAATTTTATTTTTTTACTACTTTGTTTTCTGACCCTAAACTTGAGTAAATGATGACCTCATTTTCCTCACTTGTAACATAATTGTTGTTCCCTTGTCTCGTTTTTAGTGTGCCTGTAATTTTATCCTAAACACTTGTTTTCTGAACTTGTAAGTGGAGCCATGTTTTCTGCTTAACATTTTAAAAATTGGTTCAGATTAAGTTATTCATTTTTTATTAAAAGACTTTTTGCTTTTTTAAAAATTTTATTTTTTTGTACCAGGGATTAAACTCAGGATCTTGTGCTTAGGAGGCAGGTATGGTGCCAGGTGCGCACCAGTGTGCTTGCCTTAAATTTAAAGTGTTTCGGCTTGGATTTTTGGTGATACTAGGAGTGGAACCCAGGGTGCTCTACCACAGAGGTACTTTTCAAGTCTTATTTTCATATTTTTTATGGGTACTGGGGATTCACACAGAAGCTCATCCGCAGCCCTTTTTATTTTGAGGCAGGGTCTTGCTTAAGTCACTGGGCTCAAACTTGGGAGTCATCCTGCCTCAGCCTCCCTCCCCCAGTACCACTGGTGATTTGGGGTTTTGTGTGTGCTGGGGATTGACCTCAGCGTCTTGCGTACATGCACACTTTACCACAGGCTGTACCACTAGCCCTCGGTTTCGTAAAGATTCACATATAAGACGTGTTTACAGGTAATGAACTTTAAGCCGCTGTGAATTGCCCGTCCTGCCTTTCGTCCCCTCATGTCTTCTCCAGAAGCAGCCGTATCTACTGGCTTCTTTTTGCACAGTCCTGAGGACTGAACCAGGGGCCTCATGCATACTAAGCAAGAGCTGTGCCACCGAGCTCCACCCACAGCCCTGTTTCTGGTATATTTTTTCAGAAGTAAGCTGAAGTCTGGTCAGTTTATGAGTATAGCCCACCGCTCTGGTATTTGCAGAGTTCGTCAGTTTCTTGTTTCCATTTTTTGGTGAGATCTGCTCCTAACAACAGGTTAAGATTTATAAATAAGAAATACAAAGGTTACACGTATATCGAAAGTCCCCAACCAATATATTTGTGTAGCTTCCAAACTTAGCCATTTTAGAATTTCTCCCAATTTTGACGGGAAGCTTCCAGCTCAAGTTGGCCAGCAGGCGCCAGCCAAGCACTGGCCTTGTTTCCCTCCTTTGGCCTTGCTGCAAGTGCAAGTGGCACTGAAACAGAGCAACAGGAAGAACGTGCTTCAGGGACTGTTTTTTTGCTTGAGATAGTCTCTCTCTAACCCAGGTGATCCGCCCGCCGGTCGTGTGGGTTCTTGACTGTGCTGATGCGGCAGCGTTTGGGGTCGTATCTCGTCCTTCCTGCCATTTATTCCCTCAGTCCCTACTGATGTCTCCTGATGCTCTGCTCATTTGCTGTGTATCTGAGCTCTTTGGTTTCTTGCATGCGGACAGCAGTGAGCTCATCGTGCCCACAGCTGACAATCACTTAAGTCTCCTCTGTCCTCCTGTCACCTCAGCTCCACTCCTGTCCCCATCTGGTATTTCCCTTATGTGGGATCTGCAGGAAAGAACTAGCTCCGCTCATCTGAAAATGCCTGTTTCACCGGAGTCTTTAAATCCCGAGGCTGCCCTCAGCTCAATTCTGGCTCCTGCAGTCACTTAGTGGCTGGTATCCTACCGTCCCCACCTTGGGCCCTCCTGCCTGAGCTGCCCTGTGCTAGAATGGCTGGCCTGGTCGCGGATGGCTTTAGGGATCTGGCAGGTGTTCCCTGTAATTAGGCGGGCAGGGTGACGTGGTTGGGAGGACCCTGGGTGAAACAGCCCTCGCCACCTCCCAAAGGGGCACCGCTTGTAGGATGGCGTCACCGGCTCAGGCGGGTTTGCTGACCTGGACCGCCTGGCTGAGGTAGTGTCTGTCAGCTTCCTCCCCTCCAGCCACACTGTTCCCTTTTGGCACAAGTACGTCTGAGAGGACTCCTCCTCCTGGGCCCTGCTCTCTCCCATTTACCAGCTCATGGGTGTGACAACACTCCAGCTCCCCTGTGCGCTGCTCTGCTGTGTGGCTCAGGATGCCCAGCACAAGTAGTGGGCACCTTTCTTGTCTGACCCAATCCTCCCTGGCCCGTCTCGCCAGCACAGGAGCCCTAGCTTGGGGGTGAATCTGGGGGCTGCAGGGGTCCTGCGAAGAACCAGGTGTGTACAGAGCAGTGGGTACACTTCACCGCCAGCATTGTGTGTGGTGCCCTCCACGTCCACAGATGGGCTCATCCGGGAGCCTCCTCCCTGAGTCAGAGCAAGTCACCATGTGCCTCACTCTGCCTCCTGCCACCTAGAGCCCAGCATTTTCTTATTCGAGAGCAACTGTGAATGTCCCCATTTTAAAAAATGGATGGTAGAGGCTGGTTGTGGTGCACACCTGTAATCCCAGCACTCAGGAGGCCAAGGCAGGAAGATCCCTGCAGGGTCAGCCTGAACCTTGAGACCCTCAAAAAAAAAAAACCACCAAAAGAATGGTAGCGTATTACACCAAGTGCTCTGCACTCAGGCATTTCCTAGGCAGGCAGTGCATCCTGGACATTGTCCTTTTCAGGGGCATTGCTGTACTCCATGGCTCGGTGGTTGTCCTTTACTCAGCACCCTGCCTACAGTGGCTCCCAGGCCACTCCCAGGCTCTTGCTAAGTGCGTTCTCTGAAAGGTGACTTCATGTGAATGAAGGCCTTGTTTAGAACCCTGCAACTGGGCGTCGTTTTGCTGCTGTCCACAAGAGATAAGATTCAGGCCATACTTTGTGATCTTTGCCAGCTGCAAATTTAGGAAATTAATTTCTCAAATGCAGCACAAGCATCTTCTCTGAACTCCCAAGAGGGTGAGCATTGTTCAGAAGCTGCATTTTCTATCGCCAGTGCCTCCCCACCTATGCTATGGGGCTGTGGGGGCCTGGGCTTGATCCTCCACACTGCAACCGCCCCCCACCTGCCCCAGACCCCCGGTTTACACCGAGGCCGGTCCCGACTGCCCCTGGAGCTGCACACTTGTGTCCTGGCTGCTGGGAACCCGAACCTCAAGCTGCAGCTCGCACCTCACCCTGTGCTGCGTCACCAGATGCTGCGTCCACACCAGGCCGGGACAAGGCTTCATCTTTCAGTCGATGACACCAGATGACCCTTGGTGTTCTGCCAGTGGGGTAAGCACCTTTCCATAGTTATAAACTACTCAGAATTTTTATTTAATGGTCTTTTAGGGCATCAAACTTACTTTCTTTTATTTGGTACCAGGGATCGAACTCAGGTCCTTGCACTTTCAAGGAAGGCGGTGGAAGCACTAAGCTAAATCCCCAGCCCTCAAACTTATTTTCAAAGCCTGTTGACCCACATGAATTTTATTGGTTGTAAGCGATATGGTACTATTACTTCCGAGTTGCCTACTCACACAGTAACTTTCACCTGGTAACAAACGCCCCTTTCTTGGGCCACACATTCCATTTCTACAGCTTCATTGAGGTGTGGCATGCATCCCTGTCACCTCTTCTGTCCCCATTGTCAGAATGGCCTCAGCCCTTGCTAGAGATAGGGAGAAGTTGCCCAGCCTGGCCCCAAGCTTGCTTCCTCCTGCCTTAGCCTCTCAAGTGGCTGGAATATCGAGGTGTACACTGCCATACCTGGCCCACCCTAACGAAGTGACCAAAGCAAAGAACCATCTTAGGAAACTCGGGTACACACCTGGTAAGCAAGCCCCTGTACTTCACCTCTTTCCCAAGTTTGTCAGCAACAGGTGTCAAATTTTATACTTCACATTTGAACGGTATCAGAAGCCTCTAGGTTGCTGGTATCCACATTTTTCAGTCTGTTGACAACTCTGACAGCTGATCTTGGCCTTCTCAAACTGACAAACTGAACAACTCTAATCTCAGCACTTGGAAGGCTGAGGCAGGAGGATCACCATGAGTTCAAGGCCAGCCTGTGTACAGTGTGAGAACTGTGTACAGTGAGAACTCTTGTCTCACCCCCCCACCCCCAAAAGAGCCCAGGAGAGTCCATACCACACGGATATTTTTATCATAGAATAAATTTATTTACTGGAAACCACATCTGTGCAACGCCTGTTGTTACCAGCACAGAAGAGGGAAAAACCGACCTTTATTTACAGTCTAGTCAAACATGCATTGTGATAAACTGACGCTTAGCATCTGATTAAGATAAATGCATCACAATGTTTGTATTGCACCAACGTCTGTCTACTGCTTCAGATTTCATTAAATAAGTTACATTTAATACAGTGCGAAATAGCTGTCTATGCACACCCAAAAACAACAGGTTATGAACTGGAGGCCTACATTTTAACCACTAAACACCTGTGTTTTTAATAAATTTGTAAATAAGCAAACTGTACAGGGCCAATTGAAAAGTAGCAGGTCTCAATGTCACCGCAGAGGAATCTGACTAACACTGGAAGGCATGCATTACAGCTCAGTATTGTACATTCAGAGAAGCTATGGCATTTGCAGAGAAAGGTGGAGACTCGGCTGATGCTTCTAGGCTCCTGGATAAGGTTTCAGAACCTCATTCTTCTTGCAGCAAAGAAACCAAACTTCTCTGGAGAGGCTGATTTCGTTAAATTGTACATTTGTAAGCATTATTTTGATTTTAAAGGCTAAAAACCGCAGTTGTAATACACATTTCCTCCACATTACACACAATGAGCTGGGAACTTTTTCTACTTTTCTTTTTCCCCAACATCAGTCATGCAGAGGCTAGTAGATGTGTTGCTAAAAACGTACATGCACGCAACCAAACACCCTTACGTTTCTGCAAAATGGTTTAGGAAGCGGTTACTCCAGTATTGCTGCAAAGGAAAGAGAGAGGAAATCAGCTTCATGAACCATGGGAGGAAATGGCAGAGTAACTACCTAGGACCCGGACGGACAGTGACAGACGAGAAGGGACGCTCAGCTCAATCTCAGAGATGTCGAGACCAGCATTTCGGACCGACTGTCCCTGAGGTGCCACCTACACAGGCTGCATCAAGAAGCAGTGGCTCGGTGACCGTGTCCTTGTGCCGTCGGCCTGCTTGCAAAGCTGCCCTGACCCCCCACACACACCAGGTGCCGAGCAGTGAGGCGGGAGGCGGGTGGCACAGGAGTGAGCATTGTGGCGCCAGCACCCCAGCTGCCCTGGGAAAGGGCTGAGCCCTGGCTGTGGCCCACCTTCTCCCCTTCCTGCTAACTGCAAGGCGCAGGCCTGGTTCTAAGAGGCCGAGGGCAACCTGACCTTGCTGTGCGCAATGGGGTGGGCTGTGGTCCACCATGTGGTGCGGGCAGAGACTGAGCTAATCAATGCTCCGGGGATGGCTCTTCCCTGGGCAGGGTGGGTGTGCCAGGCCGCTCATCTCTGGTGCTGCGCTGGCAGCTGCTGTGAGGCTGGCCCGGAGCCCCACCTGTCCTGGCAGTGCTTTGCTCCCTCCTGCACTGTGCGGAGCTCCACTGAGCAGGCCCTACCTGGGGCTCAGGGTGTGGTGGCTGACAGACAACCCCCATTCGGGCAGTGTTGTCCCTTCCCAACGGCCCTGGGGCCGAGACCTTGTGGCGGTGGCCCTGGGCTCCCCAGGCTGACTACAGCCACGCCTCCTACAGAAGGGACCAGGAGGGCTGCCCAGTGGCTGAGCAACTACAGCAGCAGCTGGCCGGGCACGTGTGTGTGCCTGGCTAATGCAGGGGCCTCCCCACTCCGCTTTTGTAAAGGCTGCTAAATCAAGGAACGGAGTCAGGAAAAGCTATTTGGTTGGTTTGGTTTCCACCACACAGTGCCCCACCTAGAAGCCCAGACATCTGGTTCTGGCCTGCAGCTCAGAGGCACTGCTTGCACTTGATCCACTCACCCCACTTCCTTTTGTGCCTCATGACTCCCTGAGAGAACGCCATGGGCAGGCCCTGAGGCCTCGTGCCTGCTGCACACGACCACACCTTCAGCCAATCGCCTGTGCACCGTGGGCCTAGGAACCTCAGATGAAGGCTCCAGCACCTGCAGCACACCCGGCCACCCCAGCACCAGAGCCTGAGGACCTCGCTACTCGGCCACCTCAGGACACTTAACAGCTGAGCCAGGGGAACGAGCAGTGCCCTGCCTGGCACTGTGGGAACGCCCCTGGGAGATAGGACTGCGACCCGGAAAGGTAAGGGAGCCGGTGCTATCAGACCTCACTGGTGCAGTGACCTGTGCTGCTGGCTCAGAGGTGTCTGGGGTGACTCTGCTGCTACAGAGGTCAGAAGCCCCACCTCGTGGCTTTGTGAGGTCTCCCTCAGCACCAGAGGCAGCCAGGCGCCCCCGCCTCCAGTATGAGCGGGCAGCAGCCCTCACGGCTGGTGTGCAGCATCCCGCAGAGCTGCCGGCCAGGCACCATGCAGAGCCCGAGAGCTGCCTCTGAAGCCAGTGAACACTGCAAGGAGGCTCCTGTGTCACCCTGCAGCTGCCACTTCCTAACCCTGCCAGGGCAGCGGCCACACAGCAGACCAGAGGGCTGCCTCACTGGTGGCGTCACCTTGGGTAAAGCATGCCAATTCCAGGGGAGAAAATACTCACGTTAGTTGATGGATGATGGAAGGCATTGGAGGAAAACACCACAGTTAGGACTGTTAATGACTCACGCTGTTGTAAGACTGAGCTCGAACATGCACAAACATTTCTCAGATGTGGTGGTTAGTGCCACATTCAAATAAAAATAGTTCTATACAATATGTTCATCTGGTCATGTGCTATTTACAGATTTTACAAAACACATACACGCACAGACACACATACACACACTTCCCTTACATTCCAGGCTACACGCAGGCCAGCAGAGACTTGCATAAAATGTGTATCACAGATGACAATGCGCACCCACACATTAAGTAAAATTTCCACAACTACCTATGCAGCAGAACAGGACCCTCTTGCCCTCAAGCACAGTAAACTAAAGTTCTTAAACAACTTAAAAGAAAGGTGGACTATCTATAAGATAGTTCAAGATAAGCCACTTAAGAACAAGACAGTTATTTTTCGCTGTCCATTTAAAATGTTTTATTTTTCTTTTAAAACTAGATTGTGAAGTGCCACTGAAATAGGCGATGTTGGCAAAACAATGTCTGTTACAATAAAGTACATTAGGCATTTAAATAAATAATCTTAAAAACTATGTGGGACACGACCCCAGTTGACTGAATCTGAAACAATGTTTTCTGCACAGGCGAGACAGGCATACCTCTGAAGACGGTGTAAACAGAACTGAGACCCTAAGAAGCCGGGCGGGGCAGGCAGCAGGGGTGTATGGAGGCGGGTGGTGAGGGAGTGGCCAACCAAAAAATACTGACTGAGGTAGCAGACTCTGCTCAGTGCAGAAAAATTGGCTTAGGAGTAAAAATTAGACTGTGATATGAAATTAAATCCAGGTAATCATGCAAAAGATAATACATGCTATTTAATTTTTTTTTAAAAAACCACACACATTCATTTCCTAAGTCTGCTGCCAATTAATTTGTTGCCAATGTCTGCTGGCTCAACTATTTTTTATACAAGGATGAGTATTAAACAGAACACTGTACATGCTTTTTCATCTACAAAAAAATATTTGCATAAAATAGTTAGTTCTCTGTACATGTCAATGGACACTTTAATTATGTGTATAAAAAAGGAAAATCTTGAGCCCCACTGGAGTCAGAAAAAGCAAAACAAAATCTAGAGTATGAAACCTCCTTCACCAGCCAATATGTTCATGTGAAAATTCAGCAGAAATAGACAGTTGCTTTAAACAATAAAAAATTAAGTTAGACATCTTCTGCATGGAGAGCTGTCAGTCAAGACCAGAACATATCACTAAAGTTAGTGTCTGTGCTATAGACCCAGACCACCAGGGGCATTATGAGCAGCACAAACGGCCAGGAAATCCCATCGGTGCATGCCGAGAACGAGCAGGATTTGGTGGGAGGCTGCACACACTCTTTACCAGGTTCCAGGTAGTTGCGGGCCACAAACTTGAGCGTCTCATCCATGAGAATCACAGGCAGGGAGATTTTCAGCACCATCAGCCACTGGGTCAGGTTCAGCGGTGTGATCTGGAAGATGAGCTGAAGCACAGAGGCTGCGTCAGGCACCACCCTCACAGAAGGGGGCCCAGGCCCCACCCGGCTCCCGCCTCACTCACTGGCAAGGGCTCCACGTAGAGGATCAGGAAGTGGAGGGACATGGACAGGCAGATGGACCCCACGAGCCAGATGTTCTCCCATGGGGGCATCCTCAGCAAGGACTGGTTTTCAGACAGGCTGAGGACAGGGAAGGGCAGTGAGTTCAGTGCTGCTGCGCACTCCAACACCCACTGACCTCATTCTCATCCTAGGCACTCAAGTTTCCTTCTGCCTCGGCAAAGTTAAGGCAGATGTAGGACAAACTCAGATCCCCTCTCAGCCGGCCCAAAGCTGCCCGACTGTCCCGGACACCTGGGCTATTTAGAAATTTCCATTTTTGTCACTGGCTTCATTGGTGGTACCATTTGTTTCAACACTGAAGGGCATGAACCCTGCCCCTCAGGACTCACACAGAGGTACCATTGTCCCTACTCTTGCCTCTGCAGTTTCTGTTTCTTAAACATATGGCTGAGCGCTCCCACTGACAAGGTGATGACAGCTTGGGCTTTGCAAACTGGTGCAAAGGACTTTCCTGTAACCCTCACTTAGTCCCTATGACCCCGTGTTAAGCCCACTGCAGACTCACCTGTTGAGGGCATTACACATCTCTATGGTTACTAGAACCGAGAGTGCCATTGTCATTGGGTATGGGGACTCAAAGATGGCACAATCTACTCCTTCAAAGTCTGGGTTGTCCTCTTTACATTGTAGGAAATGACTCTGCAACAGAAGTTCATGGTTAGTCCCAGGCAGCTGTTTTTTTTCCTTTCATTTTTGGTGGTACTGGGGGCTGAACACCCAGGGGCCTTCACAGTGAGCTACATTCCCTAGACCTTTATTTTGGGAGAAGGTCACCAAGTCACTAAGCTGCCCGGGCAGTGATGAAACTTTTGGTCCTTCTGCCTCAGCCTTCCTCCCAGAGCACTGGAATCACAAACAGCACCATACCATACCTGACCCAAACCTATTTCTGAAGCCCTGGCACCAATTCCACCTCAAGGCCAGACCTCAGCCCCAGACAAGTGTGGAATGGCCATGGATTTCATTCTAGCTCTCTGGTCCCTGAGATTCATCTCAGGTGCAATGCCTATTGTTTGAATGTTAGGATGATTCAACAGACACCTAAGCCACAGAAAGATCAAGGTTTTGAGACACTTCACATCCAAGGTACAGAAAGGAAGGGGTTAAATACCAGCTGGTAGAAGGACACTCTGGGACCACCGTCAGCAGCGATGAACCACCATGCAGCAGCACCCACAGTCGCGGCACCGACATAACCTGGGAACAAACATGACGCTGCTGATGTACTTGGGGCTGCGGCCGGCACTACTCAGGTGACACCCTGTGGGCCAATCCCCGGAGCACAAAAGTGAGCCGCAGGAGGACACTGGCGCTACTGCTGCTCCTACAACTGCTTTTGCCCAGTAGCCACCATGGGGGTTCAGGTTTAGGTCTGAAACGTCCTCAAGCCTTGTCGTGTTCAGAGGTGGGGCCTTCGGCAGGGACTGCTTGTGCGAGCCCTGTACACAGTGTATTAATTCACTGAGTTCCCAGCTCACAGCGCTGCTAAAGAAGTCGATCACTGAGACCCAGATGGGAGCCTCTCATCCCCAGCCCCTTCTGGCTCTACTTCTGGCCCTGATGAGGCCAACAGCTTTTCTGTGCCAAGTTGCTCCACTCTGCTGTTTTTGCCTTGGAGCTAGTCCAAAATGGACTGAAACAGCTGAAATCATAACCCAAAATAAACATCTCTTCCTTCGAGTTGCGGGTGTCATGTATTTTGTCCCAGCAACAGGAAAGTGACTAAGACAAGGTTCCAGAAGGACGGAACATTTCTGGTACTGAAGAACCAGGAACCTTTCCTGAAGAGCCCATCACCCCCTCCATCGCCCTCTAACTAGGGAGCCCTCTCTATCAGAGAGGGAAGGCAGACCTGTGTCCTACACAGGAAGCCAAACTCCTGGGAGCCAGGCCCGATGCGACCTCCAGGCAAGTGGAGAATCCACCTGGAGAGATAGGAACCGGTCTGTCCATTCAGAGGACCAGCCCTACGGAAGCCTTAGAGCAGCTGGTGCAGCACTAAGAGCAGCACTAAGCAGTACAACAGTGCCCAATGTAGATTCTGGGACTCCTTCCTCATGGGCTTGAATTTGGGAAGGTGATCACAAAGCAAAGACAGAACAGACACTGAGACTGTCCCCACATGGCAGAGTCCTCTCAAAACCACAAGTGCACACACTGCTAACCCAGAGATTGTAACAAGCATTAAGGCAGCTGGTCACGAGGAAGAGGCTGCCTCTATGTGTACTGCTTTGAAACCTCCTAACAGACAGGAAAAATAAAGACAAGACTGAGCACTATCACCTTTACAGTAGAAAAACAAACTAGATCTGTCTGCAGGGACCTCAGGGAGGGGACACAGTCCAGAAGACGCTGAGTACCAGCCGTTCTATACCACTGTACGCTTTTTGCATTTGAAGCTGTGAGGAATTCCAGGAATGCTCGCACCTCTCTGACCCTCAAATCCCTGACATATGAAATGGGAAAGAGAATCAGCCCTTGGTCAGGAAGTGAGGGTCTCTAGGTTTAGATGACATGGCCTATGCATGCTCAGTGGCATGTGAGCAATCTGTTTCTCAAGGAATAGGAATTCATTTTTTACCTTGGTGATAATTATCTATTCACTTCTCACCTATGAATCCTTAAAAGACAAGACCTGGCCCGAATTATCCTGGTATCCCTTTGTATACAAAGCATAGTCTGAAAAGTTTGCCATCTAACTGCTCATTTACAGCCCCAGGAAGGGTAGAATGCTTAACAGAGTAACTACAAAGCAACTTTAGGTAATCTAAGGGTTCAGTTCCTGGACCTGGGAGAGTATCTTCAATCTTTCATTAACCCAGTATGAGGAAAGAAGAAGAACATGCTTTTTATTTTGGTTTTCTGAGACAGGGTCTCACTATGTAGTTGAGACTGACCTGGAGCTCACTATGTAGCCCAGGCTGGTCTCGAACTCACCACGATCCTCCTGCCTCAGCCTCCCGAGTGCTGGGATTACAGGCGTGCGTTACCAAACCTGGCAGAAAAATGTGCTTTTAAGGAATAAATTTACAGAATTCTGTAAATTCTCATAAACATTATGTTTAAAAAGTCAGCAACAGTTAAAAAACAACCACCACCAGAAAAACAAAACAAAACTACTCACAGCCAATAGCCAGGTAACGGAAAAAAAGCCACCCGCTGATCAGTGGTTCCTTCGGATTCCGGGGTGGTTTGTTCATGATGTCCAGGTCAGGAGGGTTGAAGCCCAGTGCAGTGGCAGGAAGGCCATCTGTGACTAGATTGACCCAGAGCAGCTGGACAGGAATTAAAGCCTCAGGAAACCCAAGGGCTGCTGTCAGGAAAATACTGTTTCCACCCAGGGAAAGAAGAGAAAGATCCTCAATGACTTCTGAGAACTATTTAAACAGCACCACTGCCCCTCCTCCTCCTCCACACAACCCCTTCGAGCAGCTATGATTACTTGGAATAACTTGAGGGAATCACAGACCATCTATTATACCCGTTGGAATTAGTTCTTTTTTTTGGTACCGGGGATTGAACTCGGGTCCTTGCACTTGCAAGGCAGGTGGTGCAAGCACTGAGCTAAATCCCCTGCCCTAGTATTTTTAGAGACAAGAATTTCTGACTGTTTCATGTAAATTTATTGCTGTGTCACAGAAGTCTTTGCACATCTGCACAGCTGTAGACAACCCTTGCCCACCACAAGGTCCCACTGTCTCTGTAAGGACCCTTGTCCCCCACAACAACCCAACCCAGGCACAAGGACAAAAGTGGTGCCATGGTTAAAATAGTAAAGCAGGACCATGGTATACCCACCAGACCACCTCCCCCACATTAGACGAGATGAGGTAGCGGATGAACTGCTTCATGTTGTTGTAGATGGCCCGTCCCTCCTCCACAGCAGCCACGATGGTGGAGAAGTTGTCATCTGCCAGGACCATCTCGGAGGCAGTTTTAGCCACTGCAGTGCCAGAACCCATAGCAATGCCAATCTCAGCTTTCTTCAGAGCAGGAGCATCATTCACACCGTCGCCAGTCTGAAAGGGAAGGCACAGTTGGCTCAGACACCTGCCATGTGACATTCTGGGCAAAAGCTTGGTGACTGACAGGAGAGGAAAAACAGAGCTATGGGTCTTGGGTGAGGGCCTACAGAACTGTTTTATAGAATTAAATGTATTTTCCCTGGCAAGTGCAAAACTGCCAAAAGAGTTTACCAGAGACTTCAGAGAAAGTGAGCAAAGGGATCTATCTGTATCATACTTTGTATCAAAATTAAAAACACAACCTACTAAAACAAAACACAACTTACTGGAGGTCAAGATGTACTCATATAAATCAATCTCAGACAGAAAAAGTACAGAATTGAAAAGTATGTAAGTCTTATGACTTACAAAAACTGCAAAAAAAAAATTTTTGTTCAGTACCAGGAATCCAACTCAGGACCCTGCACTTGCCAGGCAGGTGCACCGCCACGAGCTACATCCCCAGCCCATAAATTGCAAAATTTCTAAACATTATCTACAGCTACAAAAATACCATTCCCATTTATATTTTTTATACTTTTTCTAAATTCCAACATTGGCATGTTGGTTACCCTGAGGGTGGGAGGTCTGAGACCACAACCGTCTGGTTTCAAAAGCAAAATTAGCTAGCTAGCCGGGTGTGGTGGCGCACGCCTGTAATCCCAGCACTCGGGAGGCTGAGGCAGGAGGATCGCTGTGAGTTGGAGAGCAGCCTGGGCTACATAGTGAGTTCCAGGTCAGTCCAACTACACAGTGAGACCGTCTCAAAACAACAACAAAAACAAAAAACAAAAACAAAATTAGTCTTTAAAAAGTTAAATTATATAGACAAGTAACAGAAAGCAAATATAACAGCAATACATCTGGATAAAAGTAAGATTAAGGGAAGAATGCTGCCAATGGTGTGTAAACAGCTTGGGGGTGTAACGTGGTGGAGGTTCAAACACCCCCCCCCACGGGTCTTAACAGCTGATTTACAGGGGAGTCACCTGGCACTGAGGAACCGATAGTCACTGTTTCCACCCCAGTAGAAGCATGTGTGTAAGATGTACACACATCTACTATAAGACAAGACACTAGATTATACCATCAAACTGTTCCTGTGACTGATCCACAAGGCTCTTGGGTTTTAAACTGTTAGGATCTCGCACCACATCAACTACTTACTGATAACCCTAGAGAAAAATAAATGAGAACATGACAAAAGAAGGTCCAAATTAGGGGGCTAATACTAAAAAAGCTTAATGATCAAAATTAGAATCTGCCAAGGGCCGGGGATTTAGCTCAGTGGTTCCACCACCTGCCTCAAATACATAAGGTCCCAAATTCGAATCCCAGTACCAAAAAACAACAAAAACAAAAAAAACAAAAACAAAATTAGCATCTGCTGCTTGTGACATTGGAGGCACCTGCCCTACCCAAACACTCACCATAGCTGTGATCTCATCGAAGGACTGAAGGAACTCCACAATCTTAGACTTGTGGGAAGGCTCAACTCGAGCGAAACAGCGGGCATTCAAGCAGGCATCTCTCTGAGCTGGGGGACTAAGTTCATCAAACTCCCGACCTGTAAAAGCCTTTGACGTCACATCTTCTTCCTGGCCAAAGATACCAATGCGGCGACAGATGGCCACAGCGGTGCCCTTGTTGTCCCCAGTGATCATGATGACTCGAATGCCTGCCTGCCGACACAGCTTCACAGAAGAGGCCACTTCAGTCCTGGGAGGGTCCAGCATGCCCACACAGCCAACGAAAGTCAGGTTGGTCTGAAGCAGAGAATCACTGAGCTCAAACAGCGAACTGTTTTGAAAAACTGGCCAGATATACAGCATAAGCATAAGTTTATTTATTGTCTCCTCTAGTTTGTGTTGCTGGGGATTGAACCCAGGGCCTTACAAACACTAAGCAGGAACTCCACTGAGCTATACTATCAAGTCCTATTATTATTTTTATGAGTGAGGAAGTCACTGTATCTTGTTCTCAAATCATTCTGGTTGTTTCTGCAGAACTGAGGTCTGGAACCAGGGCCTTCACACTAACCCTCCATACCTCTTTGTTTTTTATTTTGACACAGGGTCTTGGCTAAGCTGCCAATGGGCTTGAATTTGGAATCCTTCAGCCTCAGCCACTGAGAACACTAGGATTATAGGCAGCCCACCTGCCTTCCATATCATCCTTTAATCTCATAGCAATGATCTAAAATGAGGAAAACGAGCATTTTGTGACTGGCTATTTCAGTGGTCCACAGTACCAAAGCTCTTTCCTTCTGTCTTAAGCTTTTGCATATCTTAACCTGGATATGGGAATCCTCTGGAGAAGAAAATGGAAAAACAGGGCTGGGGATTTAGCTCAGTGGTTCCAGCACATGCCTCGCAAGCACAAGGACCCTTTGATCCCTTATCAAAAACAAAACAAAACAAAAACAAAAAAGGAAAAAAAAAAGACTCAATTTGAATTTTCTCACCTTTTTTTTTTTTGGTACCAGGGATTGAACTCAGATCCTTCCATTTGCGAGGCAAGCGGCGGAACCACTGGGCTAAATCCCCCACCTGATTTTCTCACCTTTAAAACTTGAGTATTTTTAGAAAATTTACATTGAGAGCTGTAAAGCAGGTTTGATAAGGTTTTTTTAAAATCTAGTTTGACATTTTAACTGTGAAAGCACTAGAATTTTATGACATCATTAACTACGTACGTTTGAAGCAGCAACCTCAACTGTAAGTGACGCGTGTGGCCTGTGGAAAACCACTGGCCGCCTCCCTATCTACTTGCAGCAGCGCGGAACACTGACCGCGAGGGTGAGGAGACTCCTCAGCTACCTCATATTTGATGAAGTTGGCAGAGTCCTCCAGACGCATCTCTTCTCTGCGCAGTGGGTTGTCATGAGTGGCCAGGGCCAGGCACCGCAGCGTGTCACTGCCACTGCCCCACTCTCGAATGACAGACATGATCTTCTGTTTCACTCCAGGGGTCATGGGGACCTTGGTACTCCCAACTCGAATGTGGGTACACCTGTCGATGACACCTTCTGGAGCACCCTGGGAACGGACATTAGATTCAGATCAGTTTTATTTGCCCCGGGGACCTTAGCCCTGGTTGAGAAGAGCTCAGCTGCAGCCTACTATACTGTACTTGCCTTCACAAACATCTTGCTCATGGATGTCCGGCTTGGTTTATTTGGTGTGCAGTAGACAGACATTGATTTCCTATCACGTGAAAACTCTAAAGTAAATTCCTTTTTCATCAGCTGTTTAATGACCTGTAAAGAGAATATATGGTTAGGCAGCCCCATTTTTGTATATTTCCCAGCATTCAGCAAATACGCATAAGGCACCTATTCCATAACAGACACTGAGGATACAGCAATACAAAACGAGTTCTTTCCCTCAAGAAATCTGTCCTCTCCTTTTGGAGAAAGGACTATAAAGCAAAATGCACTATGGTGCTATGGAGGAAGAAAAAGCCAGTGAAGGGGACAGAAAACTTGCATAAGCACAGGCTGCAATGTCTCATTCAGCAGTTGGCAGGTGGCAACACAGGATCAAGCCCTACAAGGTGTGACTGGCGCCTGGTGGATGGGTGGAGCATGTTCCAGGAGGCCGGGACACACAGAGTGTTCACATTCTGGCACATTTGAGGGGCCACCAGTGAGCCGACATGACTGAACAGTTTATGAGAAAGGGTGAGTGAAGACAGGTTATGGGCTCTCCAGTCACTGTAGGACACTTGAAACAAGCGAAACTGGAAGACAATGGAGGGCTTCAAACTCTCAGGAGACAAAGCAGCACCACATACTAGTGATGGCAGCGCAACCAGATGGCCAGAGCAGTGGTGTGCATGTAGCTGTCACAGGAGGCTGCTAGGCTTCTATAAAACCAGGCTAAGGCATTGTAGGAATAATCTATAATAATTCTAAGAGCTTTAAGAAACCAGCAGCTACTCTTAAGACTCTAGGACACTGGCAGTGTTTAAATCCATGAGACCAGAGAGGATGGTGGGAGCAGAAAGAGAAATGGTCAAGGACTAGGCATGGGACCTCCAGTTCCTGGTGGCCCTTGAAAGAGCTGGCTGGTGAGATTTGAAGAGAATGCAAGGAGGGAGAACAAGCCTGGAATCCTGGGAGTCAAGTGAGTTTCAAAGGGGGAAGTCAGCCGACAGTACCAAGTGATGGGTCAAGTAGGCGAGCACTGAGAACCTTTAGCCTAAGGCTATTACCTACAAATAAACAGGTATTTTTCCTTTCCAATTTTTCTTACATTACTGCATGGACCAGGACCGCAAGGAGAACCCCAAGCACAGTTCTGTTGCTAGAAGTATGGCAGCATGGAATGTTAAGTACCCAAATCAGTTTGAAGACACACCTTCTTTTCTGTCTGTGGAGATGGTCCCATGGCTTTCTGCTGTTACTTACTTACTTACTTACTTCTAGGAAGCTGAGGTTTGGGGGCACACAGTTGGTCAGCCAGGCCAGGCACCCTAAAGTATCTGCCAGCCACTAAGCTGAATCAGGCATAACGGAGTACGAACACTGCCACAATCTGTACTTAGACCTGCTGCCGAGTTCCCATCAAACACTACCACCACCCACAGCTCCACAGCTTGAGGAGCTCTGAGGAAAGTGCTCTGACTCTTAAGGGATGAACTGTACAGGACAGGCATCCCCTAGGAGGGAACCAGATCTATCAGGAGTAGCAGGCTCAGCCACATGGGCAAAGAGCTGGGCCACACTCTCTTGCCCTGACTATGGTTCTTGCTCTGAGGTGGGAATGGCAGTGAAAAGTTTCCTTTAGGGACTTTGCAGTCACTTCTGATGCTTTCACAAAGCTAATATGAAATGGATGAGGCCAAGACAGCCTGATCTGTAAGAGGGACAGCTCTTCCCATAATTGTGCTGGTCCCAGCAAAGGCTCCGTCTTTTAGGCTACACAGTATTGTTTCCCTTCACCGAATATAGTTACAGGTCTCTCAAACAATTGCAAACCTGTCTGTGAAGTGAGTTTTCAGGTCACCTCTGTGATACTGAGGTATACAAAGTAACAGAGCTGCCACACAGTACGGTTTTGAAAGGATTTCCCTCCTTGCTTACTGCCTATCAGAGAGGGTGCCTTAACATTACTTGCCTGCTGGCTTGAACCTAGGCATGATGGTCCCATCTGGCAACTTACGCCATTACAAATTTCAACAGATCTAACCACTTTTATCCATTTTTTTTTAACCAAAAACATAAAAAGCTCCCCAATGGGAGTATGCATATACTACCAGAGGCTCCAGTTGCTCAGCAGCAAGACATAAAATTCCACCCCATCATGAATGTGGATGGTGGTAGCGGACCTGCATGGTTCTTGCTTCATAGCAGCCACATCACCAGGGGCAGAATGCCAAGAAGCTGCCCAAGGCCTACACTGCCTAAGACTATTTGTGAATTAAGTACAGGTTCCCCGGGAAGTCTACATTCAGCTGAGGTGCTCTCCTCATCCTGTCGGGAGCAGGCAAACTGATGGAAATGGAAGGCACTGGAGTGAGAAGCCAGTTCTGCCTCACACCAGGCAAGGCAGGCTTTAGTGTCGCTCTCCGCAAGTGCCAAAAGTAGGTAGGAAAGGGGCCAGATTTAGCTCAGTGGTGCGGCCCAGCCTGCCTTGCAAGCACAAGGAAGGTCCTGAGTTCAATTCCCAGTACCCGACCCCCAAAAGCAGAAGGATGAGCTCTGAGTCTTTTCACACAGCTCAATTCTGTGTGGGCAGGAAGGCTTTATTACCTGCCCTCCCCCAGCCTGGGGTGACTTCCTTGCTCACGGTGGTGGAGCCCTTCTTCCTAGTAACACTTCTTCCCAATCTGCCCTGGAGCTCCATGGACACAAAAAGGGTTTGCAACAAAGGCATAAACATCATAGCTGACCATTTAAGAGAGAAGGGACCTTTGCCTTTGCAGTGCCTGTGGAACTAAAAGAGCCTGTTCTTAGCTCTCCAACTGCAAGGTTGTTCTTTAAACATACAGACAAGTGCTTCTCTCTCATTTCTCTAAATTCTACCAGGAAGCCCTACGCAATGAGGGAAGTCCTACAAAGAAGTCTCAGGGGCAAACTGGTGATGACTGATGGCTCTAGTACACTGAAATCAAGCTTGTACAGGCAGGGGACAGCATTTTGCTGACAATGGGTCTGGAGGACTCAATGGAGAACTGTGGTTGTGCATAGACTGGAAGTGGATGGGGCTGAGCGTTCTAGATTGGCTTATTGGGGTGTTTGGGGGTAGGGAGATGTAGCTCAAGGGCCTGACTTGTAGCCTGAAGTTTCTGCTGCTCCTGTTTGGAAAAGGAAATTTGATGCCTTCCACATCCAATCTTATCTTCTCCAGCTTCTGTGGCTCCATTTCCAAGTTCCCTTAGCTTACTGCTTGCCTTTTGCAACCTTACTGCTACTGCCCTACCACCTGCTCCTGGTGCTCTTGTGCACTGGACCTGTATGGCGTCCTGCTACTCAAAACTTAGGTCTTCACAGTGCTTTTCACCTAAGCCATGCCCCAACACTTTGGCCAGGACAAGCCAGCCACTTTCGGTTTTTCAGGGGAACAAACTGACAGGATCACCAGTCTTGTGGTTGAGGAGATTCCAGGGCTGGTAACTACTGCTGGCTGCTCTCTCACTCAGGTGAGGCCACAGGAAGCTAGGTATAGTGTGCCAAGACAGTCTCATGCTCTGGGGAGGCACAGAGAGCAGGAATCCTCCACAGGGACCTTTTTCATGCTGATGGGGCTCAGGTCCGACTCACTGAGGCTCCAACCTTAGAACTGGCTGTGGCCACAGTGACTTGGCAGGACTGGGGCCTGGAGAGCACTCATCTGACTGCTGTCAGGATCATGCTGACCTTATCAAATGAAGTGAGTGTTTTCTGATCTTCCTTTCATCATCAAGGTCTGTGAAAAGTGGAATTATTTCCTCTTTAAATGTTCAGCAGCTTTGGGCTAGCAAGTTTTGGTAGGGATGAATTTTAAATTATAGTTTCCTTTACAAAGGATTATTACAATTTTGTGTTGATTGAGAAAGCTGCATTCCTAAAGGGATTTGGGATTTGTCAAATTCTTCTAAACTGCTGAATATGTTGCCATAAGGCTGTTCATAAGGATTTCCGGGGTGTGGTGCTGCAGCCCGGGCTCAGGGCATTGTGCATGCTGGGCACACACTGTCATTAAACTATACCTCCAGTCCCCATAACTGGTTGTTTCCATTCCTTTCCTTTCTTCAAATGGAAGTGTTATCATTGACCTTTAACCTTTTTCTATTGTGTACTTAAAGACACAGATTTCCTTTAATGCTGTACATCACATTTTTATTGTTTGGTGCCAAATATACTCTAATTCTCACTATGGCTTTTCTTTTCTAACACACAGACTATCAAAAAGATTAGCTCCCAACTATTTGGGGGACTTGCTGGTTACCAATGTCTAATTCCATTGGGCTTAGCGACACAGCCTGTCTGATTTCAATTCCTGGCAATCCAGTGCGTCCTGCTTCACAGACCGGCAGTATTGTCTGTCTACTACGGTGAATGATCTGTATGTATCAGAAAGCACAAGTAGAGTACCAGAAATACAGATTTAGCTATGGACACTATGGTTCAAATCTTTGGAATTACTAATTTTCCTCTGTTTATTAGTTACTAAGCATATCAAAAATCTGCAACTGTAATTGTAAACTTGTGTCCTTTCTGATCTTATCAATCTCTGCTTCATGTACTTTATATATGTTCGTAGGTACATATATAAATAATGTGCCACTGGACATAGCACAAGGTCACAGGGGACTCTGACAAGGTTTGTTTGGTTTTGTTTTTTGAGACTGGGTCTCACTATGTAGTTCAGACTGCTCTAGAACTCACTGTGTAGCCCAGGCTGGTCTTGAACTCACAATGATCCTCCTGCCTCAGCCTCCCAAAGTGCTGGGATTACAGGCATGTGCCACCACGCCCGGCTCTCTGACAAAGTTTGAATGGGCTGATGGATGCAAGAGCTTGACTGGAAAGGCTTCAAGAAAACAGGAATGGAACAAGTTAATATGCTAAAAGCAGGCCTTTCAAGAAATTTTGTTATACCAGAAGAGAGAGAAGTAGAGTGCTGAATGGAAAAATGAAGTCAAAGCAAAGTTTAAGATAAAAATACTAGTATCTTCCGTGGGCTGATGAAGGATCCATCAGAGATAGAAACTAAAATGCAAGAGAAATGCCTAGCTTTTGCTAGAAGGACAGTCCAGTCACAACCCTGTGGACACACTTGGTTACTTACGAAAATTATCTAATTTTGTCTGGAAATTATCTACTGACTGCCTTTATTTTTCTTGGTCAAATAGATACCAAGAACATTTTGCTTGAGCAGAAATGTAAGGAAGTAGGTACTGCAAGCTTGAGAGAGAAGATACACTTAGTTGTCCAACAGAGTGAGAAAGGGAATAGACTGTGTACATACAGGATGACTTATGACTGCATGAACAACACACCAAAGGCAAGTACTGACCGAGTTGCAGGCGTTTGCGCGTTCTATTTTAGAAAGAGCCTTCAATTCAGTATCAAATACATTCATCTTCTCTACCAGGCAAGTGAGAGCAGTCTCTGTAGCTTCTCCAACTTTTTCATACACACCTTTCGCCTGTATTGATGAAAAGCATATAAAATGGGTAAGTCAACAAGCAGATCTCTCTTTAAAAAAATTTTTTTTCACAGATTATTCTACTTTACACTATAGCAGATCACCCAGACAATTAAAAATGTACTCAGAGTTCAGGAATACATATTATCTTATCTATGAAATAGTTTTGTAACGGTATTTTATTAAGTAGGTTTTTCATTTCCCTTCCACTAATCACAGTATATATTACTTCACTTAAGGGTAGGTAAAAAGCCACTGATCGTAGTATTCTTTCAGGGAACTTCCAAACAGTAGGTTTCAAATTCCAGATCAGTGATTATTTGAAGAGTTAGTATTTTGAGTGACTGGGCCTAGCTTGCCTTGAAACAGAAAGCAAAACATCTATTTCCATTATTAAAAAGAAAGCTAGCTTCAGACGTGTGATTATGTGATCCCTCTGCCTGTCTCCCAAACAGCTTGGATTACAGGTGTACACTGCATTGGCTGGCTGGTTTATATTATCATATTTATTGTAAGCATCATCAAAACAATCTTCTAAGTTTGTCCAAAAATACACTGCTAGCCATCTCAAAAGAAAATCAGTACCTTAATCCCTTTGGGAAACATTTTCCAACCTGGATTTTACTCATTTGTGTAATAACCATGATGTCAACAGTTGAGGATGTAACATACAATTCTTAGTCAAGAAACTGCAACACTCAGAGATCTATGAATGGCTCTCAATGAAGGGGAAACTAAAAGCAGAAACTGCTTTCAAAAGGTGGGAAGGAAAACTGGATTTTTCTTCCAGCCACCCCATCCTTAAACAAGAAACTCTGAGCACTAGCCTCTCTTTTAGGAAAAGGCTTACCTCATTGTAATCCAAAGCAGAGTCATTACAAAGAGCACAAATGGTTGCTAATTCTACAAGCCCATCATATTGATGACATTTTATTGGTTTATCATCTTTATGCCTGTCAAAAGAGAAAACACTTGAAGCAGTGTGATAAACACTATTGATTTTCCCCTTAATTAATAACAAAAGTGGAATTTTGAGGACAGCAGTCTAAAATGTTATTTTTAAAAATTTGAGTGACAGCTCTTTGAAATCTAATGTTAGAGCTGGGCATAGTGGCGCACACTCAATATCTCAGCATTCAGCAAGCTCAACAGGATTCAGCTGAAAAGACTGCTATGAGTTCAAACCCAGCCTGAACTATAGGGAGATCCTTCTCAAAAAAAGAAAAAAAGAAATCTGAGGTTATGGCCAGGTGTGGTGACGCACGCCCATAATCCCAGCACTCTGGAGGCTGAGGCAAGAGGATGGCTGGAGACAAGCCTGGGCTACACAGTGAGTTCCAGGTCAGTCTCAACTACATAGTGAGACCCTGTCTCAAACGACAATGACAACGACAATGACAACGACAAAATCTGAGGTCATGTATCAGTTTAAAAGTCAGCCCTGGAGCCGGGGATTTAGCTCAGTGGTGCCACCACCTGCCTCACAAGTGCAAGGTCCAGAGTTCAATCTCTGGAACAGCAACAACAAAAAGGTCAGCCCTGGATTTGATTTCTAGCATAACAAAAACTAAAATTATAATGCTAAAAAAATCTGATATTGGAGTTAATGTTAGACAAAAGCTAAGCACAAATGCACTTCTGACATACTAACTTCCTACAATGAATGTGATCATTGAAGTACTGGAAGAATGCACTAATAAAGATTTAAGAACAACAAAAAAATCTTTTCTGTGACACCAGGAATCATTCAGTAAAAGTCCAAAATTCTTAGTGACATTGTTCCACCACTGATATCAATGAGGAACAGAAAGCCTACTGGATAATTTGGACTAAAAAATGGAGCCAATGATGATGACTGGTTTACAATCCCCTCCCCACCTTGCCACAGTACTGGGGATTGAACCCAGGGCCAATGCAATGAACTACAACTTCAGCTCTTTATAACCTTTCTTTTTTTTTTTTTTTCCTTTTTGAGTTCATGATGGCCTTGAACTCACTATGCAGTCCAGGCTGTCCTAAACTGTTAGGAGGTGATTCTCCTGCCTCAGCACCATGCCTGGCTTGTCTTCTTTTCCAAAGTGTGTCATTTTTTTTAAGGCATTCCTCTAAAGAGTGTCAACTTGAGCCACATTCATTCATTCATTCATTCATTCTACTGTGCTGTGCTAAGTTACATTCCCTGCTCCTTCATGGCTTTCCAGAACTCCTTCAAACCATATGGACACTACAATGCCACAGTGGATCCTGTACATGATGAGGAGGGTGGGTTACTCACACTTCTCCAATGGGTGCATATGTTGAGCCAGTTATGGTGAACTCATTAAGGGAACAAGTATCACCTTCAACTTTGTCCAGAATGAACATCTGTAGGAAAGAAAAGCAAACAGTATGTATGTAGTTATTTATTCATAGCATAACGGTATTTAAAAGGTGTAGATATGTATTTAAAAATTGCAACTTGTCAACTTACAGGGGTAAAACTTATTTTTTGAACTGGACTTGAACTCAGGACCTTGGGCTCATAAAGGAGGCACAGTGACCACTGAGGTACATCATTCGCCCAAGAAAATAATTTTAATAAAACTCCCTTAGGTTTGGCCTTAGGACTGTCCCTTATTTAACTACTGTTATACATCACCATTCCATCCTACCTTTCAGCTAACAGTCATGCTGAATCACTAATAAACAGACGTGGCACCAACAATGCAGGCAACAACCACACCGAATGGGAAACACAAGAACTTTGGGTCAGCAAAAGGTCAACGCCAGTGACTGGTTATTCTAGAATGCTCAGAATTCCAAATTTACACTGGCTGGCTAAGAAACTGACATTAGGTAGTCCTGTCTCAGAGCTAAGCATAAAAGCTCGGGGAAAAAATAAACTCCCATTTCAGAGTTGCATAAACACTCCCTGAGTAAAATCAGACAAGCGGCTTCTCAGCACCACCCCACTTACTTTATTGTAGCAATCGCTCATGTTCTATGAAGGTGCCTAACTCCATGTATACAGTGAGGAGCCAGCAGGGCTAAGTGAACTGCTTTCCCCAGACAGTACCAAGGGACTCGTGCTCAAGAACCTGTTTTCTCTTTCTCCTCCTACCCCTCTCTTTGGTGGTGCTAGGGATCAAACCAGGACCTTGTGCATGCAAGGCAAGCAAGCACTACCATGAAGATTCAGCCCTAGCCTAGCAAAGAACCAAGCAGCGGGGCGTGAGGGTGCACGCCTGTAAATCCCAGCACTCGGGAGGCTGAGGCAGGGGGATCACCTAGGCTACATAGTGACTTAAGACCAGCCTGAACTACATAAGGAGAGCCTGTCTCAAAAAAAACAAAAGCAAGTGGCATGGGCTATTTTTCTTAAAGATGGATTTTTGTCCTGATTTGTAGCTGAGGCAAGAGGTCTGCAATTTCAAATCCAGCCTAGACAATTTAACAAGACCTGAAAAATTCAAGAAAGCCAGGTGTGGTGGTACATGCCTGTAATCCCAGCACTGAGGCTGAGGCTGGAGGATCACTGCGAGTTCAAGGCCACCTGGGCTACAATATTGAGTTCAAGGCCTGCCCTCAAAACAAACAAAATTTAAGAAATAATTTTTCAAGGAGGAATTTTTAAAAATGTTAAACAAGAGGCCACTTTACACCGTAAAGAACACAGCTTCCACAGGATTTAAAAAACTGGCTCATTTATATCTTAAAATACATTCCACACTGGGCGTGGTGGCACACACCTATAATCCCAGAATTCGGGGGAGGCTGAGGCAGCAGGAGGATCACTGTGAGTTCAAGACCAGCCTGGGCTACATAGTGAGTGCCAGGTCAGTCTCAACTATACAGTGAGACCCTGTCTCAAAAAAAAACAAAAACAAAACAAAAAACATTCCTTTGCTTCATATTCTGTTATATACTAATTTAATTCCAAAGTCTTCATTTGAAAAGCAGACTTTTCAGAACTAAATCAATTCTGGAAAAGAACTAAAATCTGAGATATCATATGATTAAAAAAATAAAAATCAAATATGGAATTTAAAACACTGATGGCTCTTAAGCAAAGATTCTAGTTCAAAGAAGTTTGTCAAATGAATAAAGGGTCTGTGTTCAAGGTTACATATAGCATGATCAAGTCCTGCCTGCCATATTTTTATAATAGCTACAGATACCTAAAAAACGAACCTCATCAAAAATGCTTCTTCCAGGGTCAAGGATTTAGCTCAGTGGTGCCACACCTGTCTGGCAAGTGCAAGATTCTGAGTTTGATTCCAATGTACCAAAAGACAAAAATAAAAACAACAAAAAAATGCTCTTTTTGCTGGGTACCCCCCTCCAAAAACAAAACAACAACCAAAAACCACGAAAAAACAAAATTCTTTTCACCGGGTGGGTGTGCAGGCCTGTAATCGCCACACCCCAGAGGAAGAGGCAAGAGGACCATTGTAAAAGTTTGAGGCCAGCCTGAACTACAGTGAGGCCCTGTCTCGGAAAAAAAGGGAACAGGAATGTAGGTTGGTGGCACAGTATCTGCTGGGCAAAAATTAAGCCCTGAGTTCAATTCCCACTACCAAAAAATAAACAACTCTTTCTTTCCAAAGATGTCTGGCATTTTACAGAAAACCCAGAATTAATGGTGTTCAAGGCCATGCAATTAATTACTGAGTGGAAGGGAGAACTGAGTTTACCACTTCCCTGTAAAAATATTCATCTTTATTGCTTATAACAGTAGTATGGGCTGGGGAATAGCTCCACTGGGAGACTGTTCTCCTGGCATGGCAAGGGCCTGGCCTTGATCCCCAGCATTACAAAAACAAACCATGATATGACCCTTAGACATACCATTTAACTTCGCTGTCTTAAGTTTTGTAACCTGTTCACAAGGACCACCGTATAATTCAAACAGTCATATGTGAAAACAGAGCAATTGCACTAAGTATCAGAGCAAGTGGGCATTATTACAATACACTACACTGTTTCTTTAATGATACTTTATTTCTAACATGTGAAATTCTTTGGGTCTATAATCAGTCTAAAAAGTTCTAGAAGACACTCAAGACCTCCAAAGCACATTAGCTAAATGTGCTTAGGCATTTATACTGTGAGCAGGTAAAACATTTAGATCTGCAGGACAGAAACCTGAAAAGTCAATAGCCCTGCAAGAAACCTCCTGTGGAATACAGATTGCCAATAGCTTTCTATTGGGAAGAACACTTAGCTCAGAAAATGCAGCCTTTCTCTTTGCTATAAGAAAACATTTAAAATCAAACCATTTAAAGGAGAACAAAAATATCTTATAATTAACTAGGAAGTTGAAAAAAGTTTAAAGATTACAATTTCATACTGCTTTCATGAACATTAACAACTGTTCTGAGAAATTAAAACTTCTATGCTAAGTTTCAACAATTTATTGGGAGACACTAAACAGTAAACATGAAATCCCTTTCTCTTCTGAAACCACCAGTGACAAAAATGGCTTCCACGATGGCTCATGCCTGTAATTCCAGCACTCGGGAGGCTGAGGCAGGAGGATTGCTGTAAGAAGGTGACTGCTTGAGAGCTGTGATGTCCCAATCTACTTCAAATTATCTGTCCATTACCTATTAAGCTGGGTTTAGTCTTCACAAAACTGGGAGAAAGGCGTCTCAAACCATCCTGAGCTCAGCACAGTGGCACATACCTGTAATCTTACTGCACTGACTCACTCTGGGGAGGCTGAGGCAGGAGGATCACCTCTTGGGCTAGTGACCACAAGGCCAGCCTGAACTAAACAGTGAGACCTTGCCTCAAGAAAAAAACAAAACTACCTACACATAAACATCATGAATTTAAAATTGGCTAGATGAACACTCACAGGGTTTGACGCTGAAAGAGAAAACAGTATTATCTAAAACCTGGAGGTCAGTCCAAGAGAATGACTGTGTCTTTTAATGTCATAAAGAATTATTACTTAAAAGGCCTGCTCTTGGAAAAAATCTAGCATTGTTTCTGCTACAGTGGGGGCCCCTATTATGTGAAGGCATGGATTTGTGCTCTCAGAAAAACAACATGTAATTTTACTTCCTTATAGGTTATCAGTTTTATAATCTATCCTGGCGGTCCCAATATTATTTCCTTACATTGTCTTTTAAAGCCAATTTTACAGATTTCCTTGCTAATGAGAAATAAAAACTGTCTACATTCAGTATTGCATGAGTTATGTATACTCCTACTATACTGACTTGCACTAGCTTGTTTCGGTAAAGTCTAGGTAAAGAGAATTTTCCTGAGACAAGGTATGCTGCCCAGCCTGGTCTCAAACTCCTGGGCTCAAGAGAATGTCTCATGTCAACTTCTTGAGTGGCTAGGTTTCAGGTAAACAGCACTGTGCCCTACTTAAAATTAATTCTACAAAAGAACATGGGCTTGGAGTGCAGCTTAATGGTAGAGCACTTATTAACATGAATGATGTCCTGGGTTCTGTCCTAGCACCACAAAAATAAAACAAAACAAAACTTAATTACATCATTATATTATTTCTTTACATCTTTTTACACTACTAGTTGAACCCAGGACCTTAAACGTGCTAGGGAGCCGATCTACCACTAAGCTATATTCCCTGCTCCCAGAGAATCCCTTTTTCTTTTTCTTTTTGAGACAGTGTCTCCCTACATTGTTAGGCTGGCTGCAAATTTGTAATCCTGTCTGCTTTTCAGGAAAAAGCATGTATCCTCAAATATGTTACAGAAATAACAAATCAGGACTTCAGGTAAAAAGTTACTAGCTGCTTCCTCTGAAGCTTGTTGGTTGACACACATACATCAAGAAAGAGTCAAAGAAATAAAGCTTCTGGTTAACTGGCTGGTAGAAGTCATGAGCCATGAAGCTATTTTTCATTTCTTAAAACAGTTTCAGAAAGCCGGGTGTGGTGGTGCACACCTATAATCCCAGCACTTGGGAAGCTGAGGCAGGAGGATCGCTGTGAGTTTAAGGTCAGCCTGGGCTACATAGTGAGTTCCAGGGCAGCCTCAACTACATAGTGAGACCCTGTCTCAAAAACAAAATTAAAAAAAGTTTCAGAAATTAAATAATTAATTCTTCTCAAGTACTAAGTTGGCCTAAGCCTTACATAGAACAGTTTCAAATTCTAAATCTAAAGTTTTGGTAGCACAAAGGTGTACTTTGGGTACAAACAGAGCCACAGGAGAACTTGAAATAAAGGATTCCCTTACCCTGCAGACTGACATCTGATTTGTAGTAAGTGTACCAGTCTTGTCTGAACAGATAACAGAAGTACAACCAAGGGTTTCCACAGACGGAAGACTTCGAACAATGGCATTTTTCTTTGCCATTCTGCGAGTTCCAAGGGCCAGGCAGGTGGTGATGACAGCGGGCAGACCTTCAGGGATGGCTGCAACAGCCAGTGCCACTGCAATCTTAAAGTAGTAGATAGCTCCTCGGATCCAGGAGCCCCCGTGCACTGGATCATTAAAGTGCCCAATGTTTATGATCCAGACTGCAATGCAAATGAGAGAGATGACTTTGGAAAGCTGTTCCCCAAACTCATCCAGTTTCTGCTGAAGAGGTGTTCTCTCCTGTTCCGTGGCCACCATTTCATCTCGGATCTTGCCAATTTCAGTGTTAACTCCAGTTGCCACCACCACTCCCATGGCTTTCCCAGCAGCAATGTTTGTACCCTAGGGAGAAGTAGAGGAGAACTGCTCACAAGATCAATACGTCCCAACTTAAACAACACTGACCAGTATAATTCAGACACTGCATTTTGATCAGGGCACCCTGATTCCTCAACCTACTCTACCAGGGACATCCCAAGGCTGCAGTGACAGTGAATAATCCCTCATGCAGGCAGCAGATACCTGCCACTCCCCAAACCTGGCTCGGATCCCACACAGTACCTTCCTATCCAGCTCCACACTGATCTCAGTTCACAATGTGGAACAGCCCTTGCAGGTTACCTTTGGGCTTTGCAGCACTCCAACCCTTCTGCATTCTCAATTTTTCAAACCCCATCTCTGCCTCCAACAGTGCACCCTACTCTACTTCTTCCTCTTTTTGTACCAGGAAATGAACACAGGTACTCGCTCTTGCCAGGCAGACGCTACATTTCTGAGCTATACTCTGGGCCCCTCCCTGCCCTACTTCTGTCAGCTGTAAGAAGGGCAATCAGCCTCAAATGGGCGATCTTGAAGGTCAGCACTGAGTCAATGCCACCAAGGCTGAGTGTTTTCTTTCCACCTGCTTTAATTCCTAGTGTCAGAAAGATACGGCTTTGTTATTTCCACTGTTACTCGATGGTGCATTACTTACTGTGGGATAATTAATTAAGCTCTCTCACTAAAGCCCACGACTTGAAAAACCATTCTAGATTGCAAGCAACCAAAATTCATGCATCTTTGCACTATTTAAAAAAACTTCCAAGTCAACAAAGAGTGAAATAGTAAAATGAACATCCACATATTCTTCACTCAATTCAACACTTAGTGATGTGCCACGCTTGCCCACACACTCTCCAAACACACCTCTTCACCATGAACCACAAACAGCAGCAACATCCACATCATTCTGAAAACACCTTTCACTGGCTAAAGGCTTTCCCAAACACATCTACTTTTCAAATGTTTATAGATACAAGCTTAAACATGTTCGACCTCAAAAACTTGCCAATCAAAACAAAAGACATTTAAGTCACACATTCTACCACTGTATTTCATTGGTTTGTGTGGTGGGTTGGGGATGGATTCTAGGGATTGAGCCCAGGGCCTTGTGCATGCTAAGCATGTGCTCTGCAATTGAGCCACACCCCTGGCTCTGGCTCTGTTAACCAGTATTTTCTGACAGCTAAGACTGACCAGAAAGAGTACCATTAGTGTCCTTTAGAATGACAGACGATACTTTCAAAAAGTCGGATCACTGAAGGTACATCAGAGGATCTTTGAAACTTTGGGACTGTCTCTAAATAAAATACATTTGAAGTTTGACATGGTGGCGCACACGTGTAATCTCAGCTACTTGGAAGGTTGAGGCAGGAGGATTACATTGAGGCCAAGCTAGACAAGGAGACCCTATCTGAAAATGAAATAATACTTCAGTACTCCCTGGATTCAAATCCCAGTACAAGACCCCTCCCCCATAAAAAAGCTTTTGAGGGGTTGACTCAGTGGTAGATTAAGTGCCTAACATGTTTGAGGCCCTGGGTTCAATCTTCAATACCACCAATACCCACCTAAAATTTGATAAAGCACTTACAGAAAAGAGCATATTCTTCTTATCTTGGTTGACAGCGCGTGGGTCAGGGACAGGGTCAGTGTGCTTGATGACTGAAACAGACTCACCTAAGCAGGTTGTGAGACATAAGGGACAGTTAAACCTGGGATGCCTCATCCACACCAACCCATTGCCATCCCTAAGACACTGTCAGTATGGGAGAAGGAACAAGCAGAAGAAGAGAACTAGGAAAATTTAGTAACAAAAACTCCACAGCAACAAATGTCAGGATTAAAAGCAATGCACTTTCAAAATAAAGGGGCTTGGGCCGGGGATTTAGCTCAGTGATTCCAATGTCTGCCACACAAGCCCAAGGTTCCAAGTTTGATCCCCAGTACCAAAAACAAAACAACAACAACAACAACAACAAAACCCATCCAAAAAAACAAAAACAAAAAAAGGGGCTTAATTTTGAAATAAAACCCCAATTACCTCCCTTTTCTGGAATAATCACTTTTATACTCTGAATATTTGACAAAAGATACGATTTCTCAATTAGCCTAAAACTACAGTGTGTGATGATTTAACAGAAGAGGACACCCCAGACCCTGAAAATTTTCACACGTAAAATCCAGCCACTGCCCCAACATTTATACCTCAACTGCTTGCAGCTTGTTGCTGCTCAGGGGAATTTTACCAGATAAGCCATTCATCAAAACAAAATAAAAAGGGGTCAAGGTTATGCACTCACTATCTATATATTAGCTGCTTTCAAACACTGATAATCAGATAAATTTCAGAGCTTTTCTATTTAACTCAGGTTAGCATTGTTCCTAACCTTAATCTGACAAGCTTACTTCCAGTTCATTTGAACTCTCCACCCTACATTTTATCTGTATCACACAAAAATGGGAAAATGTTCCAAGGAATTACAAATGCAGGAATACAAACTCCAGGTAATTCAACAGTTACTTTTTTTGGCTACTTTTGTTAAACTGTACAATTGCTAATTGCAAATTATGTTAGATGTAAGATTAGAATTCTTCTAATGAGAAAAATTATAGCACTTGGGTCTATTTTTCCTGCCTGGAAAAAGGGCAATGATTAAGTAATTCACTTTCCACAGAACAGGGAAGCAACATTCCAACCTTAAGATTACTTTTGGTAACAAAGGAATTGGTAACCTTTTAAAAAATTAAATCAGTGATTTTATATTAAAAACAAACTTTTAGGTTCTGCCACCAGCCTCACAAACGCAAGGAATCCAGTTCAATCCCTGGTACCTGCCCCCCAGAAAAAACTTTTAGGTCCGAGGATTTGACTCAGTGGTTCCACTGCCTGCCTCACAAGCGTTAAGGGCCCAAATTTGATCTCCAGTACCAAAAAAATGTTTTTGTTTTAATTAAAAAGATAAATAGGGGCAATGAGATACAAGCCCGTGTTTAAAACCTGTATTAGCAACACGCTTAATTGATAAAGCAATAAGAAAACCAGTCTCTCAGGATCAGGCGGGATACCAAGGGCTGACTATACTGGCATGGACATGACAAAGCAATTCCTCAGTTTTCAGGAACTTTCCAGCATGTAACACTTACCAGTAAGAATAGACTGGTCAACTCTTAGAGTTGTAGACTTGATGGAAGTTAATCTTATATCAGCAGGAACTTTGTCACCAACTAATGGGGGGGAAGAAAAGCAGTAAAGTGAACTTCTGTTACCACATTACCTAAAGGTTAGTTTGTTTCCAAACCTAACACAATTTTTTGGGGAGGTGGGGGGTTTGAGACAGGGCCTCACTATGTAGTTGAGACTCAGCCTGGAACTCACTATGTAGCCCAGGCTGGTCTCGAACTCACAGCAATCCTCCTGCCTCAGCCTCCCAAGGGCTGGGATTACAGGCGTGCGCCACCATACCCGGCTCAAATCTAACACAATTTTTAAAGGAAATAAACAACCTATATACAGTGCAGTATGCCAGGTGTGGTGGCAAACACCTGTAATCCTAGCATTCTGGGAGGCTGAGGCAGGAGGATCACAGTCTGAGTAATTTAACAGTTGTGTGAGACCTGTCTCAAAATTTAAACATACATTAGAAAGGAGCTGAGAATGTAGCTCAGAACAAAGGCCCTGGGTTCAACCGCCAGGGTCAATAAGTAAAGCAAGCAAGCATTAAAAGTAAAAAAAAAAAAAAAGTTTGACAATATATGTACGCTCAGACCTGAAAGCTTCCGCTCTGAATATTTTGCTGGGGTTACAGTGCAGCCTGTGCCACCAGGTTTGGATTCTCCTTTTTTAATAGTGCTCTAATTTTTTAGCTTTGTCTTTTTAGTTTTTTTTAGATAGGGTCTCACTACGTAATTTAGGCTGGCCTTAAGCTTACTATGTCACCCAGGTTGGCCTCAGGATTACAGCTGTGCGCCACCATACCCTGCAACAGTGCCCTTTTAAATGATGCTAATTCACACAAAACAAACACAACATAAAACTATACAAATAAGAACTGTGAAATCAGACATTGTTGGAAAGGATGTATGCAAGCATACTTATTCAGCATGACCATAAAATATGGAAATTCCCTAGAATCAGACAGACAACTTATTAGGTCTATGCGCAGAGTCATTAAAATCTGGGCCCTGTGCAGCTAATAAGGAAAAACTCTGGGTGTACACAGTGTCAGTAAACATTCTCATCAGGTAGGAGCAGCGTATTCATTATTCATGACTATAAGCTTCCCAGATTTGGTGGCCACCCAGAAGATGTTACTAGTAACAATTACTGCAGCCTGCCTTGCAAGCGCAAGGACCTGAGTTTGATCCCCAGTACCAAAAAAAAAAAAAAAAAAAAAAACCAAACCCAAACCCAATTAGTGCAAACTTTGGTGGGCAAACTGGCAATGCATTATCAAAATTGCAAAGCACCATGTTTTTCCCCACAAATTATTCTAAGAGAAATTTATCCTATACAGACTGCTAAGATTATGTAATTTACAGCAATTATTTGTTAACATTATAAAGATGAGAAAAACTCTCTTCACAAAGAAGTGAAAACTTCCTCTAAGATATACTGTACAATGAGTGAGGAAAAACAAGATGTGAGTGGTATTTCTGGGGCTGCCAGCAATATAAAGAAATACCTCAGTGAAGATGAGACAAACTGGTAATGGCAGGGTTGCTGGGCATGAGTGGAGGGAGACTTTTCACCTTATATCCTTCGGACTTTTTGAAATATGAAATATCAAAAAAAAAAATAAAAAAAAAAAAAAAAAAAGTATAAACCTCTTGCAAAACCTGAAGATCTTTCAGCCAAATGGGTCTTCTTTTCTGGGCTAAAACGGTCCTTTAATAGCTCTTGCCAGGCACAGTGGTGCACGCCTGTAATTTCAGCACTTGGGAGGCTGAGGCAGAAGGACTGACTCAGGTTTGAGGCCAGCCTGGCCTACATAAGTGAGTTCAGGGCCAGCCTGAACCACAAAAGGAGACCCTGCCTCAAAAACAAACCCCCCAAAACAACAACAAAAATCACAACACACACCCAATACTAGATAAAGCCAATGTTAAACATGCACTCTGACAAGAATGCCCAGCATCTTCTAGAGATTCAAATATTGCTGATTAAGGTGCATGAAAACAATTTTACCTTTCTAAGTGTAGGGGCACGTGTGCACCTCAATGGTAAAGCACCTGCCTAGCATGTGTGAAGCACCAAGTTCAATCCCTACCACTATCCAAAAAAACCTCCATCCTACTCCCAAGTGTAAAATAGCTTTCTGGGACTTTCTGAAGAGTAACTAAGGAGGCTTTGAAAGTACTGGGGGGTAAGGGGCCGGGGATTTAGCTCAGTGGTTCTGCCGCCTGCCTCACAAGCACCAAGGACCAGAGTCCGATCCCTGGTACCAAAAACAAAAAACAAACCAAAAAAGTACTGAGGTAAAGACAGCTCAAAAAATTTTAAGTAAAATCTTCATTTGCCAGACTTACCATACAAACTGAATCATGTTATCTGTCACAAGTTACAAATAAAATGGCAAGACAGCCATGCTGTCCAATAAACAAACACTGGACTTATTAAACCTTCGGTTTAGTTCCAATTGTTCTGTACTTAGAAGTTCAAATTCAAGAATACAGCTTGCTTTTTAAACCTCAGTGCTCAGAACAACTCTTATAGCCTTAGCAGGCGTGTGGCCACAGGCGGTGGTAAGAGTCTGTCAATATATAATCTCAAGAGGCAAAGATCATCCCAGCATTTGACTGCAGGGACACCCAGGTTAAGGTGAAATTCCTGCTGGAGATGCTTATGCAATGAACAGCAATATTTCAACTAAATAAACTAGAGCCTTTAATTTTAATGGAACTCTGCTCATGCTAGGGAACACATCTAACAGATGACTAAGACAATAATCATATTCTGAACTTTAGTGACATTCAACAAGCTAAAATGCCCTATTAAGATGAAAATTTAAAGCCAAAGTAAAATTGTTTTACTGTTTTTGCTGTCATAACAAGATTCTAAATGTCCTTGCACATTGTGAAGTCCAAGCTCAAATGATACGTATTACGACTCTAAAAGGAAAATTTTCAAATGTTTGTTGATGTGTGAAGTGATTTATGTCAGAATACTGCAGCAGAAAAGACTTCTGACTAGTGTAGCACAGAGGTCCTCAATCTAAACACTGTTATACCTCTATGCTATATTAGTAGACTTCTGTAGTAATTCTATTTTTCAAGTTCTATATAAAGTGTAGGTAAGACATTTGCTTAGTATGCAGACAGCCTTCAGTTTGATCTCCAGCACCACAAATAAATAAAAACAGAAAAGAAGGAAGAAAAAAAAGGCAGGCATAGCGATGTATGCCTATAATCTCAGCTACAGTGCTTGGGAGGCTGAGGCAAGAAGATCACAAATTTGAGGCCAAACTGGGCAAATCAGCAAGATCCTGTCTCAAAAAATAGAAAGGGCTAGAGTTCTAGTTCACAACTCCTTGGGTTCAACATGGGACAAAGGAGGGGAGGGAGATCAGAAAATGTATTTTCAGGCAATAGCAAGTTAAATTTCTTGAATAATATAGTTAACATTATCAAAATAGGAGGACATTAATACGTATTTTTCATAAAATACCTATGGCAGCATTATTAAAAAAAAAAAAATCAAGGGCTTGGATTTAGCTCAGTGGTTCTGCCACCTGTCTTCTAAGTGCAAGGACCCGAGTTCGATCCCCATACCAACAAAACAACAAAACAACAAAACACAACTACCCTTTCTTTTATCCCTAAAGGTCTAAATGTATGAAGGGTGTCTCTGCTGTATATAAAGTGTACTGATACACACTTAACTGCAGACCAGATAACTAAGGATGAATGCCCTAAGTGTCAAATGCCAGAGGAACAAGTGATCTGGGAAGCCTTTAAATTCTTGTCAACTTTTCTTCCATCTCACAACTGCCATTCTAATTGTTAGGCAGATAAATATTTAGGAATTAAAAGCTGATCTAAAGAAAAGTTAACAGGGATTTAGCACAGCGGTTTGGTCGCCTACCTTGCAAGCACAAAGTCGCGAGTTCAATATCCAGTACCAAAAAAAAGGTAATGGAGGAGGGTTTTTATGAGCTCCCTTTTCAAAAGTACATACAGTTCAGGGACTGGGGATGTAGCTCAGTGGCACCCCACCTGCCTGGCAAGCACAAGATCCTGAATTCAATCCCCAGTACCAAAAAAAAAAAAGTACACACAGTTTAATGCATCTGAAGTGGAGCCTAGGAATTCATTTTAAGGGTTTTCAAAACATTAGCAAAAAATTAAGCAAAAAGTACACAATTATAGGGTTACAGAATCCATTAAAACAAACAAACAAACAAACAAAAAAACTTGTTTATATCAGCCTCTACGCTATGACAAACACCAGCTACAGGCTAAGCTAAGAAGTCTTAACCCCAGAACTTGGGAAATGGCTACCTTAAAATAGTTATGGTTCCCTTGTTCCATTAGAAGCTGATCTTGCCAGGTGTGGTGGCACAGGCCTATAATTCCAGCACTTGAGGCACAGGCAGGAAGATTGCCAAGAGTTTGAGGATAGCCTGGGCTACATAGTGAGCAGGGCCAGCCTGAAATACAAAGCAAGACCCTGTCTCAGGCACCTCCCCCCAAAAAAAGCCAATCTCTGCAAAAAGATATAAAGCATAAATGCAAACAGGTTTAAAACCTGCTATTAAAAAAAATAAAACCTGTTGTGTTCAATGTTCTCTTAGCTGGAAGAGTACATTATCTTCCTCAGTGATGCTGCACCTGCCCAACAAGCACAAGGTCCTGAGCTTGATTCTCAGTACCAAGGGGGGAAAAGAAAGAAAGAAAAGAAAAAAAAAAAGAATTCATTATCTTGATTGACCTATGTTCTAGCTTTGTAGAGAGCAACTAAGGCCAGGAAGGAAAACGAGTCTTGCCTAAGCAAGTTTCATTTACTGTGAGACTGCTAACTCTTGCTTTTGGTAATAGTCCCATTTAGGATGGACAAAGGGACAGATCACAAAGCAGGTTCTGTTAAAGAGTTAAAAGACCTACGAAAATGAAGACCCACCAAATAATTTTCAAACTAAGACAAAATTATTTCCTTTTGTCTGCAAGCTTCCATGAGTTTCAGACACAGGGATTGGGCGTTAAGGAGCAAGCAGCACTGTTCCAGGGAGCACATCTAGTAACATCCCTGACTGGGCATGTCGATGCCCTCAGGGCAAGTAGTAGTGGAAAATCCTTCCACCTGCCAAGGGAAAGTGCTGCAATTTTTTCCTCCAAATTTTCTTTTTCTTCGGGTTGAAGCAGGTGCAACAAAAGAATAATCTCTTACAAACTGCCTTCCATTTGTTCAACATCTTGACAGTTTTCAAATTCAGCTGTTGGATCCCTCACGCCTTAGCTCTTTGCCTCAACATTACAATAAATATTTCCACTCTGAACAAAATCCTCCAAGTACATTTCAGGTTAAGAGTCATGTTAGGTTTACATTAAGAGTCAATTAAAATAAATTATTGCTTTGCCACATTTTAGAACTGAATGCAAGCTTTCTTTACCTAACAAAAAGTATTTAACAATTAGCATCACTATGTCAAACACTGACATTTAAAACAGCACTTACTCAGAAAATTCTTATCAATTTTATGTGTAAGGTTTTTTTTTTTTGTATTGGGGATCAAACTCAGGACCTCCTGTTTCGAGGTAGGCAGTGGAACCACTGAGCTAAATGTGTTAAATTTTTAAAATTTTAACGTACGGTGGAGAATTCCATCAGATACTTACTGAAAAACTACATAAGATCAAATACTGTCTCCTAAATGCCACTACTGGTTCAGTTTAAATGGCTCCTAGGAAAAGCAAGTCACAATAAAATTAATTACCCTAAATTTCTCAAGCATTTAACTGTGACTCAAACATTTTCACTGTTTCCAACTTAAGTCATAAATTGTGCAATCATGTAAAATGAATGAAATTCTTCACTTGAGAAGATCAAGTTGCTGACTTCAAACTATTTCCAAGCCTTAGGGTTAAAGGGAAGAAACATTCCAAAACACCAACCATGGTACATAATGTGGCTGCTAAGGAGTATACCCTCTTTTAACATGCTCCCAGGAGCTAAAACCTGCCAATCATGACATAGCTATGCATGTACCACCAGTGGTTCAAGATACCTGGCTATGAGACACCATGTTTGAAAATTGCAAGTGTGGCTTGGGGTGGTGGCACACTTGCAATTCCAGTACTCAAAGAGGGTGAGGCAAAATGGTTGCAAGCTCCAGCCTAGCCTGAGCAATTCAGCGACTTAGCAAGAGAGTACCAAAATTTAAAAAAATAAAACACAAATGTGGAAACGCTGTCAGGCATAAAATCTTTCACTAGTTTCTTTCTACTATACCTGAGGTAAATTGTAGCATCCCAACCAGGATTTATAACTTACAACATTCCCAGCTTCAAACAATGGCCCTCAGTCTCCCAGAGAATTCTGGTCTTTACATACTCTTACCCTCTTCCCTCTCCAAACAGCAAGGCTTTCCTTAACTCCTAGATAAAGCTGGTATCCATTTTAAGCAGCCGGAGTATGTCCTTTACTAACACTGTTTTGATATACCTTTCCTACCAGACCAAAAGGTCCATAAAGACAGAACCACTAGGAACTACTCATTTCCAAGCCCCTATGAATGGACCATATGGAAACAGTAGTTGTCAAAGCATTTATCAACAAATAAATACTTGCAGCACACACTTCCTTTAATATGTACAATCAAGAGACTTATGGCTACTACCAAGGTGAAGGAAGAATGTTACAAATCTAGAAATGATGAAAAATCAGGATCCAAAGAAATCTGAGACATAGTTGAGTTAAATGAGTTTTAATAATGACAGTTGTTTAAACGGGGTATGGTGGCGCCTATAATCTCAGCACTTAGGTGGCTAAGTGACCACCATAAATTCAAAGCCCATCCTGGGATATATAGTGATTTCAAGGCCAGTCTGAACTAGATAGTGAGACTGTCTCCAAAAAAGAAAAGAAAAGAAGGCAGTTGCTTAAAGTCTACACTTAAGACTAAAAACAAAAACCAGATAAGTATATTTTGTTATAAGGAATAGTTTATAATAAAACTGACTAAAAATAGCATAGCTGGTCTCACGCAGACAAGGTCCTGGTTACTAGACATATCAGAAGCAGCAAGGTAACCTGAATTAGATGCTGTAGAGGTCATCACAAGATACTGAAGATTTAGAGTGCCAAGTATTCAGGACACCTACCATGCAGATTTTTTTAAAAAATCACAAAATAAAACATGCTTTAAAGGTGAAACCCCAACCTCCAACCAACAAATACTTAGCAGGCTGTTAACAGCATTTCTTACACAAAACACCAAAACATCATTAAAAAACAAAACAAAAAACCCAGATGACCTCATTTTACATTATAATATATAGATCTGTCTTTTTTATTGGCTGCATAGTAATATTATCATTACAACTTGGAAAATGCTGCTTCTATATTGGTTACTGCTGTAAGGGCTTTACAGGTCATCAGTTTCATCCTCACAAAGGTACTATTATCTTCATTCCCAGTTTATAAATGAGGTACTTTTCAAGGTCACAGTATATCACAGCCATACTATGAACTGAGTCTCCAATTTCATGCCTAATATTTTTCTATCACAGTATAACAGGGTCAGCACTGCTGTGCACATCTACTTCTAGAAGAAAAACAGAATTCCCTACAGAAACTATCCCCCCAAATTTGCAAGATGACAGAAAAATAGTGAACGTTTAAATTTTAAAAAATTACTACAGTAAAAGACACACTGTCATGAATCTCACTTCAAAGTACTCCCTGCAAACATACTCATTCCATCATTCTTGACACTTCTGAAACTGTTCCTTTTATGCATCATTATAGTCGCAATATGGTGGCTGCCTCAATGTCCTGTACTGATTCATGGTAATTTTGACTCTGGAGAAGAGCCAGAAGTCTCATAATGCCAGATCTGGTAGATGAGGACATACTGCCAAATTTTCAGGAGGCTCCCTTTCCACTGGATGGCATTCAGCAGCAACATTCACCATATTAGTTTTGATCGTCCCTCATTAAGACACTCAAAATAAGGAAGTTATAGTAATGTCTCTTACTGTAACAGATCATTTTACAATTTAAATCTGACCACACTTCATAGCCCTGCTATTTCCCCATATTCTCAATTCTGTAACAGTTCTATCATTGACAACCAAGCATTTTACATGTTTTTCAAAATCAGCACTATCTTCAGTATTTTATACTTAGGAAAAGTGACCCCCCCTTATCATGTACATTTTTTTTTCCAAAATTTACTTCTCAGTGGCAAGAATGGAAAGGTTGACATTTACTGGTACTGTGACTACCACTGAATCAGGGGGAGTGGGAAGGTGATCACAGAAGGAAATGCCAGCCCCATGAAATCAGGTCAGGCTTCAAGATCAGCTGGTCCATCATGGCGAGTAGCATCAGGGAGACCCTCCCGGAGTTCCTCATTTCCCAAAGTTCTTAATGTCTCAGCTATCCTGACAGTGCTGGGGACCTTAGATTTCAAAACTACTTCTAAACATCTATATTGATTCTTTGTTTTAGATTATTTTACTTTTCTGCTTATTCGTAAGTTCTTAAAGTTAAGAATTTACATGTCTTAGAAAGAGATGTTAATTTCAAAATTGACAAAACATATAGTTTTTCTACTTTTATCTGGATACAGATGTTTTAGACCTGCATCTCTAACCTTATATTCTACCCACCTTATAAAACAACTCCACCAAGGGAAATGCTAAAAGGGAAACATGGTCACACTTTTTTTTGATTACATCTCTTTGCTTTTACTTCTCTAAACTATGTGTACAATTTTAAGAAAAGGCAGAAACTGTTCCAGCAATGTCTCATTAGCACAATGTCAACTGATTAAACCATACAGCAATTACACTGTTTAACCAATTTCAATGTTTAAACCAAAAACCTAGCATCCTGAGGCAGATGTCAAAGGAAACCATGTAAACAAACCTTTGAAAATTAAGTGAAAGATTTTAAATGTCTTTAAATCTTTAGAGAGCATCCATAGATTTCACTAATTTTCAAAAGGACTGTGATCAAGAAATGATTTACACAAGATCCCAACGATAAATGTAACTGTATTGTTAGCTTTAAATGTACCAATAAACTTAATGGGGGAAAAAATGATTTACAGCTACCTGGAAACTTGTTAGAAATATAGAATATTTAATAATCAGGACCATGTCAGACCTAAACAAGCAAAATGAACACTTACACAAAGTTCCCAGGTGATTCCTATGCATATCAAGTTAGAAGTATTGTTCTAGGTATGCCACATTGCTGGCCAGATCTTCATGCTTAAAAAGGGGGGGGGGCAGGGATTTATCTCAGTGGTTTCACTGCCTGCCTCGCAAGCACAAGGTCCCAAATTCAATCCCCAGGGGGAAAAAAAAAAAAAACTCTCATTTAAAAATTTTTGAGATTTCCTATTGGACAAAACAATCAAAATATTTACTGTATCTGCCAGTCATGAGGATACATGCCTGTAATCCCAGCACTCAGGAGGCTGAAGCTGGAGGTACAAGACTTCAAGACCAACCTGTGGTACACAGTGAGTTCAAGGCCAACCTGCACTACACAAAGTGAAACCCTGTTTTTAAAAAAAATTACTAGGTAGACCTTTATAAAAACAATCTGCCAACTCCTCTCCTCTACAGTGCTGGGGAGCTTAGCAGCTATGAATTTAAGTGATTACTACATGTTCAAAGCAAGGCTTGCTTTCTTCCTTTTTCCCCCTCACAGAGACAGGGTCTCAATATGTAGTCCAGGCTGGGCTCAAATGTGACAATCCTCCTGCCTTAGTCTCCTGAGTGCTGGGGTTACCACCGCCAGCTCTTTACAGGTTTGTAAAAGCAAAGTAACTCCAAGACACATGGTCACACTACCTGAATTAATTGAACATATTATGGTAGAGCTAGAAAGCCCCTTAAGAGCCTACTCTATCCTAGTACAGTCTCCTATTGTCCCAGGGACTCTGGACGACAATGTAGGAGGACAGGGAGTTTAAGGCCAGTTTAAGTAACCTAGCCAAACCCTCCAATACACTCTGATTACCTGGTTCTGTAGAGGTTAATTTGCTTTGTCCAATGGCATGCAGGGTAAACAATCCAGGTTTTGGTACATCAAATGAGTCATCTATTTCACTTTGTCTTTCACTTCACTGTTAAAAAAACTACTTTTATACATGCTAACGAAACCTTACTACAAGTTAACTATAAAGCTTTTTTCCTTTCATGAAGTTTAAGAATTCCTTGCATTCTTTTAAAAGAATTCTTATAGAAATTTTAACGCAAATGCAATTTTATGAGGTGACTATATCATTTCTATCACTTACATAATCTTAAAAATGACTCGTTCCAGGGTACAAACAGAAGTCATCTGAGGATATTTATGTCCTCGTGCTATTCGTCAGCTATGGGTTACCAGGATACAAGCAGTTTGTTTCAAACAATCCTGAAAACAGCACCCTTGAGAAGTCAATAAATAACCCCCCCGGGCATATACTTAAGCCCCCAAAATTCTGTAAAAACTTTTTTGTCTATTTTATCTTGATTCACTTTTGTAATATTTAGTACATACAAAAAGCTTAAAAAACACTGGTGTTCATGTTTAAGATTATGTGTAATTGGGCCAGGGATGTAGCTCTGTGGTACCCTGCCTGCCTGGCAAACCCAAGATCCTAAGTTAAATTCCCAGTTAAAAAAAAAAAAAATATACGATTTTTTGTTTGTCCATCCAGAGAAATATTTTCCTGTGACTAAGATAATGTAAAATCACTACAGCTTCACAAGGGGTTCATTATTTTCATATTTCTCTTTGCTAAATCACTTTACTTGGTTTCAGTGTACTTACTACTTTAGTATTACTAGGAATACTTTAGGTTCAAGTAACCCATTTGTAATACACATGCTTCTATCACTTCTCGGCTTTTTGGCTAAGATCAAGTGTAATACATTGCTCATACAACTGGCTGTGGTGGTACATTTCTATAATCCCAGCACACTGGAGGCTGAGGTAGGAGGATTACCATGAGTTTGAGGCCAGCCTGGGGTACACAGTAAGTTAAAGGCTAGCCTGAACTAGCAGACTGTCTCAAAACAAAAACAATCCATAAGGAATCAGAAGAGACCCAGAGTAGCAAAAGCAATCCTGGGATGGCCCGGCCTGGTGGCACACGCCTGTAATCTCAGCACTCGGGAGGTTACGGCACGAGGATTGAGACTAGCCTGGGCCACACAGTTCCAGGTCAGTTTCAACTACGAGTGAGACCCTGTCTCAAAAAAACAACAACAAAACAAACAAAAAATCCTGGGAGACAAGAGCAAACAAGGAGGCATCACAATCCCAGGTTTCAAATTACACTACAGGCCAGGGATCTACCTCAGTGGCTTGGTGCCTGGCTTTCAAGTGCAAGGTCCTGAGTTTGATTCCTGGTACCATAAATTAATTAATCAATCAATTAATTAATACTACAAAGCTACAGTGTTAGACCCACATCTCTCACCCTGTACTAAACTAAAATCAAAACAAATCAAAGATTTAAATGTCAAAATAGAAACAATCTCCTGAGATAAAACAGGCAAAACTCTCTCAAGGTCATAGGTGTGGCAAGGACTTTCTGAACAGAATTTTACCTGCAAAGGAAATTGTACCAATAACAAACAAATGGAATCTTATCAAATTAAAAAGCTTGAGGCCAGGCATGGTGGTGCACGCCTGTGATCCCAGCACTCGGGAGGCTGAGGCAGGAGGATCGCTGAGTTCGAGACCAGCCTGGGCTACATAGTGAGTTCCAGGTCAGTCTCAACTACATAGTGAGACCCTGTCTCAAAAAAACAAAACAAACAAACAAACAAACAAAAAAAACAAATAAAAAGCTTCTGCACAGGAAAAAAACAAAACAAAACCTAACAAACAAAAAAACTAACCAACCAACCAATCGAGTAGAGAGAGACAACATACAAAGTGGGGAAAAATTTCTTGCTGGCTATTCCTCAAACAGAGAACTGGTATCGTTTTTTTTTTTTTTTGGTACTGGGGATCGAACTTAGGCCCTTGCGCTTGTGAGGCAGGAGGACTAATATCTTTAGAAAATATGAAGAACTCAAAAAAACCAGATCTCCCCCCAAATAAACTCAATCAAGAAATAGGCAAGTGAGGCCAGACATGGTGGCATATGCCTGTGATCCCAGCAATAGGGAGGCTGAGGCAGGAGGATCACTTGGAATTCGAGACCAGCCTAGGCTACATAGTGAGTTCCAGGGCAGTCTCAACTACATAGTGAGACCCTGTCTCAAAAAACCAAAAACAGGCAAGTGAAATGAAATGTCTCAGAGGAAGTACATATAGCCAACAAATTATGAAGAAATGTACAACGTTGCCAACCATTACAGAAATTCAAATTAAAACACTAAGAGTCCATCTTACCCCAGAGAATTGCCATCACCAAGAAATCAGTAACACATTTGGGCAAGGTGGTGGTGGAGCACACTCCTTATACACAGCTATTGGGAATGTAAACTAGTACAACAGTAAGTGACTCTGGAAATCAGTATGGAGATTTCTCAGAAAACTAAAACTAGAAATTCCATTTGACTCAGCTATTCCCCTTCTGGGTATCCTCCTAAAAGAATTAAAGACATTACACAGCTGGGTGTGGTGGTGCACACCTATAATTCCAGTGCACAGAAGGCTGAGGTAGGAGGACTGCTGTGAGTCTAAGGCCAACCTAGGCAATACAATGAGTGTGAGGCCAACCTGAACCACATCCCTATCTGAAAAAAAAAAAATTTTTTTTAAATCACATCTCAGTGACACACGCATACCCATATTTACAGCAGCCTAATTTATAATAGCTCATGCCGGGATTTAGCTCAGCGGTTTGGTGGCCTGCCTTGCAAGCGCAAGGACCTGAGTTCGATCCCCGGTACCAAAAACAAACAAACAAACAAAAAACCAGAAATATAATAACTCGATCTTGGAAGCAGCCTATCTGCATGTTCATCCACAAATAAATGAAAAAAGAAAACATGGTATGCACAAAGGAGTACTGCTCTGTCATAAAGATGGATAAGCCCGAATCATATGTAGAAAAATGGATGCACCTTGAGATCATATTAAGTGAAATAAGTCAGACACAAAGTTTTAAATATTGCATGGTTTTTCTTATATGAAACACACAAAATACAAAGAGCAAAACAGAAAATAATAGAAGTAGGGAAATAGATCTTTCTCAAGTGAGAAGATAAAAGTAAGGGAGGGGCAAGGGGAGGGAAAGGAGGTGTATACATGTACCAAGCCCCAGAAAGAATGTAATCATAAAGCTGGGTGTGGTGGCGCAAGCCTATAATCCCAGCACATGGGAGGTTGAGGCAGGAGGATCGTTGTGTGAGTTCAAGACCAGCGTGGGCTACACAGTGAGTTCCAGGTCAGTCTCAACTACATAGTGAGACCCTGTCTCAAAAAACAAACAAAAAAAGAATGTAATCATGAACTGAAAACATGTAATTTTTTTAAAAATTATGTAAGGGACACAGATTATAGCAATATCCAGAGAAACTAAATTCACAAAAACACAAAGGAAACTGTGTTTGCCAAGAAATCAGGTGAGGAAGGAAAGAAAGCAACTGATAATTGGGATGGCATTTTTTGAAAGGTTAAAAATCTTCTGGGTTTAATGATGATGATCAGACAAGTCTCTGAATACCAGAAGTGAGCTGTGTATTTTTTTGTTTTTGTTTTCTGAGACAGGGTCTTGCTGTGTAATCCAGGCTTTTCTCACAACAATCCTCCTGCCTCATCTTCATAGTGACAGAATTACAAGAGTGCGCAACCATGCCTGGCTTAATTGTGTATTTTAAAAGGGTAAATTTTATAACATGTGAACTACATTTAAATAAAGCTATTATAAATAAATGGTGGCCTAGGCATTGTGGCATACATCTCTAATCCCAGCACTCAGGAGGCTAAGGCAGGAGGTCGGCCTTGAGTTTAAGGCCAGTGTGGGATACATAATCAGGTCAAGGCCAATTTTAACTACATATTGAGACCCTAAATCTAAAAAAAAAAAAAAAAAAAAAAAAAAAAAATTTTTTTAAATGGTGAGCTGAGAATGGTGGCACACACCTATAATCCCAGTATTCCAGCAGGCTATAAGGAATTTGAGTCCCACTGGACAATTTACCAAAACCCTATCTCAAAATAAAAATAAAGGTAGGTTATGTGGCTTCATGCAAAGGACCTGGGTGGACCCCAGGAACACTAAATAAATAAATAAAAGCAGCAGTGGCCTCAAACAAAGTGAAATATCACTAATATACACACTATATACACATTTGCAAAGTGCAGTGTATATTGTCTGGCAAATAAGCAGTAGTTGAAGCCAGATGCAATAAATCACAAGACTTGTTTCCTGAATTATAAATTGTGAACATGTACCTATAGAATAGCTGATGGTTAAATATCAAACACTTGCAAAGCTATCGCCAATATCCATATAGTTTAGCTATTGCTGAACACAGGCTCTATTCTGCACAAGCATGTATACATTAGCTGAACCTTCTCTACTTTCTACTATTTTTTCTAGTGCTTTTAGAATTCCTTCTCTACTCTTTTGATTTTACATTTCAATCATTAAAGAATAAAGAATCCTTGACTACACAGTGAGACCCTGTCTCAAAAAAACAAAAACAAACAAACAAAAAAAAGAATAAAGAATTTGTGACATCTCCAGCCAAGGTTACAACACTCAATGTGCTAGTTTGCCCTTAAGGTGGTCACTGCCTAGTAGCATGACAGGAGTGTTTAACAAAATATCTGTTACCAAAAACTAGCTCAAAATGGTCAAAATTCAAGAAAAAAGCACAGTACGCATGAGCCCAACATTAGAGCACTGCCTAAGATTTCAGGAGTGCTTGTGTACAAGACTGGGAGGGAAAAAGTAGTAGTACTTCCCAGGCAGGTTTCAGAAACAAGTGAAAGGGAAATGTACGTATTCTGTAGCAGCAGTAGATAATATGTTCCTCTAAGGTGAGGATCTAAACCTTATCTTTTTAAATGTTAAATGGCTTTTGATTAAAACTTTTTATATTAAAAGATGGGAAGTCGGGTGTGGTGGCACACACCTGTAATCCCAGCATTCTGGGAGGCTGAGACAGGAGAATTGCTGTGAGTGAGACCAACCTGGGCTACACAGTGAGTTCCAGGTCAGTTTCAACTACATAGTGAGACCCTGTCTCAAAAAAACAAACAAAAAAAAGGCATGATATAGTGCAAAAGGGTCAGGTATATTAGGCCATAACCTAAGCTTCCCTCTGAGATTTGTACATTGGAGAAATTAAACTATAAAAATATGCCTAACTTTCTGGAAAAAAAGTGAAGTTCGTTAGTACTAAAAGGCAGGCTTTGCCAGGATTTTGCTCAGTGGTTCTGCTGCCTGCCTTGCAAGTACAAGGTCCTGAGTTCAATCTTCCGTACCAAAAAGTTTTAATAATTAAAAAAACAAAAGGCAGGCCTTCCAGGCATGGTGGCACACATCGGTAATCACAGTACTAGGGAACTGAGGCAGATGAACTGCTCTGAGCATGAGGCCAGCTTGGGCTATAGAGTGAATTCAAAACTAGCCTGAACTACATAGTGAGATCCTGCCTCAAAAAACCAAAAGGTAGGCCAGGTGTGTGGCGCACGCCTGTAATCCCAGCACTCGGGAGGCTGAGGCAGGAGGATCACTGAGTTCAAGAACAGCCTGAGCTACATAGTGAGTTCCAGGTCAGTCTCAACTACATAGTGAGACTCTGTCTCAAAAAACAAAACAAAAAAAACAAACAAAAAACCAAAAGGTAGGCCTGGGTGGGTAAGCATAAAGGAGGGGCTGGGGATGAGCTTGGCAACAACCAGGGCACTTGTCCAGTATGCACAAGGCCAGAGTTAGATCCCCAGTACCTGCAGAAAATAAAATTATAGAAGTTAGGAGGACTTATCCAATGCAAAATCTATTAAGTCAAAGCATTTTGTATTTCAAGTGGGAAACCACTTAAGGGTTTTCAGCAGATGAATAAATGGCATGCCTTTTAAGAAACCACTCTTGGCAGCTGTGTTGAACAGACTGGAAGGCAACAATAAAAGCTGGAGTTCCCTTAGGAGAGGATGACATTCACAGGTGAGTTAGACTTGAGCAGGCAGGGATGATCAAACACTTGGGTGTTCCAGCCAATGATCTCAGAAAAATCAGAGTGTAACAAAGGGAAGAATCTTCTCTCAGTCAACCTAGTTATTAAAATGACTTACCAGAATGGGGATGACTGCAGAGAACTAGGATTCAGAGGAAAAGAAAAAACAAAACCACCCACACTGAAGAGAAGCTAGCCTTAGTTTATGTCATCCAAAGAGATGATGCCTTGTAGCAAGGCTGCAACTTCCTATGTCTTGTTTATCACTGTCCTCCTCTAATGTAAACTAAGGAGAAACACTTTGGGTAATGTAAGTCTTTCTGTAGACTCAAGCATAAAACATTCTTTGTTTGAGAGGCTAACTGCATATTTCCAGGTGGAGCTGCAGGAATGGTAAGCAAACTGTCAAACCAAAACTCACTCATATACTTACAGAAGCCTATCTGCAACCCCATCTACCATATATTTATGGAAAGAAAAAACGATTTTTTTTCTTACTCCATTGGTAGCACTGTCACATCCTTCAACTGACCTAGAAATCCTCCTAGTACCTTTTTTCCCTAGTATCTTTTATTCTGCTTGTTCCCCCATTTACCCCCATATCTGCTTAAGAGATCAAAACCTGTTCTTTGCATGTTAAGTCAAAGGCTCAGTTTTCAACTACGCATGATCACAATTCCACACTACAAGGCAAGTTAGAGCTAATATCCTGGGTTGAGAGCTGGTAAAAACTTTTTAGAAGGCAATAGTTTCTGATGTATACTCACTCCTGTTAAGAACTACTATTCATAAACTCTCCTTTTCTAGGTTTGGTGGTGCATACCTGTAATCCCAGCTACTGGGAGTGGGGGGGCTGGCTAAGGGAGGCACATTCCCAAGTCAAGGCCAGCCTGGGCACTTTAGAAGACCCCATCTCTACATTAAAGGAGGAAAAAAAAAAGATTGTGCTGGGCCTGGTGGCAGACACCTGTAATCTCAGCACTTGGGTGGTGGAGGCATCACCTCAAGTTCAAGGCCAGGCAGGACTACAAAGCCACAGTCTCAAAAAAAAAGTGTAACACGGTGGTGGAGGGCTTGTGAGACCCTGGATTCACTCATGGTGCCCCCCCACCACAAAGCCTCTCCTTAACACTATTATCCTTTCATTCTTTGCCTGGTTTGTTAAAAGAGCCTCTCTCCCTATCTTCCTTACTCTGATCTATTTACTAGGGCACCATCAGAATTCCCTAACATATTTTCTGCTATTAAGAGAGTCCTATAGATTAGATATACAGTAGTATAGTTGTATAAGAAAATGTCCTTTGGGCCAGGGATTTAGCTCAGTAGTGCCACTGCCTGCCTTGCAAGCACAAGGACCTGAGTTTGACTCCTGGTAACGCCCACCAAAAGACAAGAAAATGTTCTTCATGGGCTGGGGATTTGGCTCAGTGGTTTTGCCAACTGCCTTGAAAGCCCAAGGGCCTTAAAACACCAAAAAAAAAAAAAAAAAAAAAAAAAAAAAAAAAAAAAGAAAGAAAAAAAAAAAAAAAAGAAAAGATCCTTCACGTCACAAAACTAAAATAGGAGTAAAGGAGCAACACACCTGCAGTGCACTCACAAACAGTTCAGGCAAAACTATGCATGTATCCACAGATTGAAAATGTGTATGTGATGAAATCTTAACATCTGAAGAATCTA